>NW_016107316.1:17610904-17614538 GCF_001604975.1 Cebus imitator | reverse complement strand
TTTTTTTGAGATGGAGTCTCACTCTATCGCCCAGGCTGGAGTGCAGTGGTGCGATCTCTGCTCACTGCAACCTCTACTCCCCAGTCTCATGCAATTCTCCGGCCTCAGCCTCCTGAGTAGCTAGGAGTACAGGTGCACACCATGACACCCAGCTAATTTTTGTATTTTTAGTAGAGACAGGGTTTCGCCATGTTGGCCAGGCTAGTCTCAAACTCCTGACCTCAGGTGATCCACCTGCCTCAGCCTCCCAAAGTGCTGGGATTACAGGCGTGAGCCACTGCACCTGGGCTCCCTGAAATTTTTATATTGAAAATTTAAAGCTATAAATAGATTTACAATGTTTTCCAAAATTATGTTTAAGTATATTTATAACTTAGCCATGTTATTTTATACAGAATATGTTTGTATCTGTTCAGAATAAAGACCAAGTACAACATATGTCCAGAAAATATTCAAATACAGCTGGGTAGGATAAAAGGCAATTATGGGCTGGATACAGTGGCTCATGCCTGTAATTTCAGCACTTTAGGAGACTGAAGCAGGTAGATGGCTTGAGCCCAGGTGTTTGAAACCAGCCTTGGCAACATAGTGAGATCCTGTCTCTACAAAAAAATACAAAAACTTAGCCAGGCGTTAGCACATGCCTGTACTCCCAGCTACTTGGGAGGCTGAGGTAGGAGGATTGCTTGAACCTAGGAGGTTGAGGCTGTACTAAGCCATGATTGTGCCACTACACTCCAGCCTGGGCAACAGAATGTAAAAAAAAAAGGCAATTATGATATACCAATGCTCTCTTCCACATTTAAATACAAATTATATGAACAGTAATTACAGAATGCTCTAATATAATAAAAGGATTCCAAGAAATAAGTTACTTCAAAACAGTTATTAAGAAATATCAAGTAGCTGAGTGCGGTGGCTCATGCCTGTAATCCCAGCATTTTGGGAGGCTGAGCTGGGCAGATCATCTGAGGTCAGGAGTTCGAGACCAGCCTGGCTGACATAGAGAAACCCTGTCTCTTCTAAAAATACAAAAATTAGCCAGGCATGGGGGCGGGTGCCTGTAATCACAGCTACCTGGGAGGCTGAAACAGGGGAATCGCTTGAACCTGGGAGGCAGAGGTTGCAGTGAGCCAAGATCATGTCATTGCACTCCAGCCTGGGCGACAGAGCAAGACTTCATCTCAACTAAAAGAAAAAAAAAAGAGGCCAGGCATGGTGGCTCCCACCTGTAATCTCAGCACTTTAGGAGGCTGAGATGGGTGGATCATAAGGTCAGGAAATTGAGACCATCCTGGCTAACACAAATCCCATCTCTACTACAAACACAAAAAAATGCCTGGGCATGCTAGCATACGCCTGTAATCCCAGCTACTTGGGAAGCTGAGGTAGGAGAATCCCTTGAACTTGGGAGGTGGAGGTTGCAGTGAGCCGAGATTGAGCCACTGCACTCCAGCCGGGGTAACAGAGCAAGACTCCGTCTCAGTTAAAGAGAGAAAGAAAGAAAAAAATACCAAGTAATCATGAATATATTCTTTTTCTTTTAATTTTTCTTTGTCATTGTCCAGTTTGCTATGTCTGATGACTGCAATTTGCAATATTTAATATTTACTTCAGAACTTTAAAAAATACAATAGAAAAGGCAAGTAAAAAATGGTTCTAGGATTTTTTTTATATGAAACAAGTTTTTAAAATTACTGTTTTTAAAGCTAGAATGGTTAAAATAAAGTAAAAACAATTCCACAGTCATTGAAATCCCAGTTTTGATTCTGACTCAGCAGAGGGAGCCTGGTGGAGCGCAGCAGCGGGCAGGGACTGCTGGCCTGGATCTCTGAGGTCATCTACCTGCCGTCCCACATTTCACTGTGGAAGGTTGAGGGCAGGGAGGTCCTTGAACAGGGCAGCTTTCCTCATTTCTGGCACTATGGGGTCTGAGGCTGCAGCTGTGAAACACACCTCCCCACTCCCCAGAGAAAAGGTCCTTTCCTTTAGCGCTGGGTGCCACCACTTGGAACATCACTTCATTAGGGCTAAAAAACAGAAAAGCTCTTTCTCTTCAAAGCATATTTGACTAATCAGGGCATTAGTCTATTTGCTCAACTCAGGTGTGGAATATTTTGCTTTATTTCGGCCTGTGGTATTCTGGTGATGAGAACAGATAGCTGCTCAAAGTGAGAGGAAAAAGCGTTGTTTGTAAAAAAAACTACCTAAAGTCATGCTGTCCCTTAGAAAGCTTCTGTTGAGAAACATTCTCCCTCCTCTTACTCCAGCTCCAAGCATTTACCCCACACTCTGACCAGTGCCTCTCAAACAAGGAGTTGTCAGGCAACTCTTGAGACCTATCCCTAATCACCTTATTTTGGAAGCCTAGCCCTTTCTCTTTTTTTCTCTTGATACAAAATAATTTAAGGTGAGGTGCTTTCCACAGTCACAATCTTGTATAATCTTAAAGTTACTTTAAAAACATTTTTGCAACTAGCGCCAGCAATAAATATTTTACAAGTATGATCTTTTATTTTTAGTTTCTCATAATAGACTTTTTAGTTTTTTATTTTTATTTACTTTTTATTATTATTATTTTTTGAGATGGAGTCCCGCTTTGTCACCCAGGCTGGAGTGCAGTGGTGCAATCTTGGCTCATTGCAGCCTCCGCCTTTCAGGTTCAAGTGATTCTCCTGCCTCAGCCTCCCAAGTAGCTGAGATTACAGGTATGCACCACCATGCCCAGCTAATTTTTATATTTTTAGTAGAGACGGGGTTTCTCCATGTTGGCCAGGCTGGTCTCGAACTCCTGACCTCAGGTGATCTGCCTGCCTCAGCTTCCCAAAGTCCTGGGACTATAGGAGTGAGCCACCTCACCTGGCCTAGACTTTTTAATTTAATTTAATTTAATTTTTATCTATTTTTTTGAGACAGGGTCTCACTCTGCCACCCAGGCTGGAGTGCAGTGGCACAATCTTGGCTCACTGAAACCTCTGCCTCCCAGGCTCAAGCAATCCTCCCACCTCAGCCCCCGAGTAGCTGGGACCACAGGTGCATGCCACTATGCCCAGTTAATTTAGTTTTCTTTTCTGAGACAAGGTCTTACTTTGTTGCCCAGGCTGGAGTACAGTGGCACAATCTTGGCTCACTTCCTCGGCTCAGGCGATCCTCCCACCTCAGCCTCCTGGGTAGCAGGGACCTCAGGCTTGTACCACCATGCCTGGCTAATTTTTTACTTATTGTAGAGATGCGGGGTCTCACTATCTTGCACAGGCTGGTCTTGAGCTCCTGATACCCCCATCTCAGCCTCCCAAAGTGCTGAGATTATAGGCGTGAGCCACCACACCTGGCCTAGACTTTATTTTTAATTGTGTTTAGGTAAAATTGATTTCTTTTCTTTTCTTTTTTTTTTTTTTAATAGAGATGGGGATTCACTATGTTGGCCAGACTGTTCTCAAACATCTGATGTCAAGCAGTTCACCCACCTCAGCCTCCCAAAGTGCTGGAGTTACAGGTGTGAGCCAGCCTCACAAAATTGTCTTCTAAAGGGTTACATATGTGACAATATCCATAGCCCACGGTTTACAGTTCACAAAATTCCATTGTAACTTTAGCCCTTTGTTCTTTGTTTTTTTTTGTTTTTTTTTTTTTT
>NW_016107316.1:17607280-17610774 GCF_001604975.1 Cebus imitator | reverse complement strand
CCATGTTGACCAGGATGGTCTCGATCTCTTGACCTCGTGATCCACCCACCTCGGCCTCCCAAAGTGCTGGGATTACAGGCTTGAGCCACCGTGCCCGGCCAGCCCTTTGTTCTTTGTAACCCTGGCTACCCTAGATTCTTTTCTTTCTTTCTTTCTTTCTTTTATTTGTTTTTTTGAGTCAGAGTCTCTGTCTGTTGTCCAGGCTGAAGTGCAGTGGCTCAATCATGGCTCACTACAGCCTTGACCTTCTGGGCTCAAGTGATCCTCCTGCTTCAGCTTCCCAAGTAGCTTAGACTACAGAACAGACATGTACCACCACACCTAGCTAATTTTTTTTTTTCCAATTTTTAGTAGAGACAGGGGTCTCACTATGTTGCCTAGGCTGGTCTTGAACTCCAGAGCTCAAGTGAACTCCTCCCAATGTGCTGGGATTGCAGGCCTGAGCCACCATGCCCAGCCCCTAGATTCTTTTCAAAGGCATCATGGTGCAGTAGAGAGAAATTGGATTTTGGATTTAGAACATTCTGAATCAGGCCAGGCATAGTGGCTCATATCGATAATCCCACCACTTTGGGAGGCTGAGACGGGCGGATCACTTGAGGTCAAGAATTTGAGACCAGCCTGACCAACATGGTGAATCCCAATCTCTACTAAAAATACAAAAATTAGCTGGGCATGGAGGTGGGCACCTGTAATCCCAGCTACCTGAGAGGCTGAGGTAGGAGGAGAATCACTTGAACCCAGGAGGCAGAGGTTGCAGTGAGCTGAGATCGTGCCACTGCACTCCAGCCTGGGTGACAGAGCAAGACTCTGTCTCAAAAAAAAAAAAAAAAAAAAAAGAACATTCTGAATTCCAGACCCTGGCATTTACTAGTGGCCTTGAGTCAGAGTGTCACTCTGTCGCCCAGGCTGGAATGCAATGGTGCCATCTCAGCTCACTGCAACCTCTGTCTCCTGGGTTCAAGTGATTTTCCTGCCTCAGCCTCCAGTGCTAGGAT
Source organism: Cebus imitator (assembly GCF_001604975.1). Classification (NCBI taxonomy): domain Eukaryota; kingdom Metazoa; phylum Chordata; class Mammalia; order Primates; family Cebidae; genus Cebus; species Cebus imitator. The sequence goes on along the minus strand of NW_016107316.1, from coordinate 17,609,776 downwards.
AACAGGTGTGAGCCACCTCACCTGGCCTTGAGTAAGTTTTTTTTAACCTCTCGGAACCCAAATTTCTTCACCTGGAAAGAGGCAATAATAATATGTACCTTGTACGATTGTCAAGGTTGAAATGAAATAATGTATGCAAGGTTCCAGGCCTGTGCCTGGCTCAGAGGAGATGATCAATGAAGAGTTGCACTTATACTTATGAGCCAATATTCTAATTACGGGGACTCTGAGAAACCCGCCTGCCTCTCGCCCTTAGAAGTGCCCTACAAGGGCAGTTTGACTTGATGTTTTTGTTTTAGATGTTGAGTTTTTGTTAAACTGTCTCTGGGTTTGTTATTTATTTTTATTTTTTTGAGAGAGAGTTTCACTCTGTCACCTGGTCTGGAGTACAGTGGCATGATCACGGCTCACTGCAACCTCCACCTCCCAGGTTCAAGCGATTCTTATACCTCAGCCTCCTGAGTAGCTGGGACTACAGGCATGCACCACCACACCTGGCTAATTTTTCTATTTTTAGTAGAGACAGGGTTTCAATGTTGGCCAAGCTGGTCTTGAACTTCTGACCTCAGGTCATCTGTCTGTTTTGGCCTCCCAAAAGCTCTGGGATTACAGGCGTGAGCCACCTCACCTGGCCTCTGCCTCTGGATTTAAAGAGAGAGTGTTTCGTGCTTTAAATAGAATCAGGAAAGAAAGTGAAACTGGTTTTGTCACAGAGGCAAAGTTCACCCCAGTAAGAACATCCCTAGCTCTGTGTTAAGTCCATGGATTTCTTCATAGACCTGTGAGAATTGAAGACAGGGTGAAGCAGGGAGCAGTTGCAGCTTCCTAGACGGGTGAGGGGGAACAGGGAGGGGAAATGCAAAGACTGAGAGTTCAGACACCCAGGGTAGTGGAACAAGGTGGGCAGATGGCTTGCCGGGACAGAGCAGCCAGATGGAAGAGGAAAGCCTGATTGGCTGTGTTGAATTTGCAGAAAGGACCTGGAAGGAAACATACCCAGTGATGTCGGATGCCTGGTTTCAGAACAAGAGAGGAGGGCTGGGTGTGGTGGCTCACACCTGTAATCCCAGCACTTTGGGAGGCCAAGGCAGGTGGATCACTGCAGGCCAGGAGTTTGAGACCAGCCTGGCCAACGTGGCAAAGCCCCGTCTCTTCCAAAAATACAAAAATTAGCCAGGTGTAGTGTGGCTCTCACCTGTAATCCCAGCTACTTGGGTAACTGAAGCCCAAGAATTCCTTGAAACTGGGAGGTGGAGGTTGTAGTGTGCTGAGATTGTGCCACTGCACCCCAGCCTGGGTGACAGAGTGACAGAAGGAGGGAGGGAGGGAGGGAGAGAGAGAGAAAGAGAGAGAGAATAGGAAAGAAGGAGAGAAAGGAAAGGGGAAAGGGAGTGATCAAACAGCCAGGAAGGAGAATGGTGTCAACCCCTGAGATGGAGCCGAGAGATGACTTTTTAATAATAAAGGGAAAAAAATGATAGCAGCCAATTACGGAGGGAGGGTCCTAGGAGAATGCCTCAGCTCTTGCAGGATAACTGTGGTTGTGGGGCCCTGCAGGGACGGGTGCTTAAAGGGAGGGGTGCATAAATGCAGACCCAGGCCGCAGCTCGGCGCTGCCACAACCTCCTTCCTACAGAGGATCAATCTTGGAAAGTAGGCCTGGGGCAGAAGAGGGAGTCGATGGGAAGGTCGGTGCCCCAATTATAGACTCCCTTCCCCCAACCCTTCTCTCCCACATGCCACCCAGAATAGCCCTGGCATCTTTATTGGGTCAGGCTGCCAATTCGCGCTGATCCACTGCTCTGCTCGCCCAGCCCTGTCTCTCTGTCCTGTTCACAGCGCCCGAGCTTTCAAAGGCACTCTCTGCCCCGTCTGTTCTAGTGTCCTCCTGAGAGATCAGACTAAAGAGTCCTTGGGGGGAACACCCACTCTGTGGCATAGAATGAAGAACACCCGATTCAGAAATTGCACAAAATGATAATAATTTTTTTTTTTTGAGACTGAGTGTCACTCTGTCACCTAGGCTGGAGTGCAGTGGCATAATCTCAGCTCATTGCAACCTCTGACTCCCGGGTTCAAGCAATTCTCCTGCCTCAGCCTCCTGAGTACTGGGATTACTGGCGCACGCCATGCCTGGCTAATTTTTGTATTTTTGGTAGAGAGGGGTTTTACCATGCTGGCCAGGCTGATCTTGAACTCCTGACCTCAGGTGGTCCACCTGTCTTGCCCCCAAAGTTGGGATTACAGGCTTGAACCACCATGCCTGGCCACAAAATAATAATAATAATTATTATTTGTTTTTGAGACACAGTCTCCCTCTGTTGCCCAGGCTGGAGTGCAGTGGCACAGTCTCAGCTCACTGCAAACTCCACCTCCTGGGTTCAAGTGATTCTCTCACCTCAGCCTCCGAAGTGTCTGGGACTATAGGCACATGCCACCAGATCCAGCTAATTTTTGGTATTTTTAGTAGAGATGGGGTTTCACCATGTTGGCCAG
>NW_016107316.1:17594478-17607269 GCF_001604975.1 Cebus imitator | reverse complement strand
ATTTTTAGTAGAGACAGGGTTTCACCATGTTGGCCAGACTGGTCTCGAATTCCTGACCTCAGGTGATCCACCTGCCTCAGCCTCCCAAAGTGCTGGGATTACAGGCATCTTGTGAACCACTGTGCCTGGCCAATAATAATAATTTTAAAAGGAGTACATGGGAAGATTCAGATTCCTAGTCTTTCCCTAATTGTATGACCTTGGACACAAAAGGCGCTACAACCTCCCTGAGGCTCAGTCTCCTTTGCTGTATCCACACCTTGGGAGGTTGTTAAGTTCAGATGAACTGCATAGAAGCACCTTGTAAATAAGTTGCTGTTTTCCTAATTTTCTCACTCCCCTCTTAGAGGGGACAGCTCTGCATTTCCAGCCGCGACTGCAGCAGGACTGTCTCTTTGCTACCACTGCCAGTGAGGCTGCCTCTCCCCACGGGCACACCTCCCACCATCCTGTAAAATGTAAGCTCAGCTGCAGACCCAGCTGGGGCTTCCGGAGCCCTATCTTTCCTCTTTTTCATCTACAGAAAGGGTCAGGAGAATGGGGTATAGCATTTTTTTATATGCTTCACCCACTGAACCACAAGACTGTTATTTCCTGTCACTGCCGCTGCAGCAGGCAGCCATTGTTCTGTGGCTCCTGCACAGCTTGGTCTGCCATTCAAGGGCAGAATGTCCTCTCTGGGAGTTACTCGGCCTGTTTATTCTCCTCTTCCAACTGTCGCCTTTTGAGTTTTACCCTTGCTCATTTCATTTGTATCCCCTTAGCAAGTGGAATTGAAAATAAATCATAATCACAGCTGCCACGTGTTAGCCCTGTGGCGGGCGCACTGTGCTAAGTGCTTGTCTTGTTTAATCTCAGCAATCCCGTATGATAGGGATGATATGCCTGAGGCTCAGCGATGGTAAGCCACTTACCCAGGTAACAGAGCTTGAGGGGCAGAGCCGGCATTGAAGCCCAGGTCTGACTTACTCCAAAACCTGTCTTCTTTTATTTTTTAAAATGGAAGTGGCTTTCTTGTTTTCTTTTCTTTGTTTTTTCTGTTTGTTTTTGTTCAGCGTCGTAACAATATTTTAATAACACAACACACTCGCCGGGTGTGATGGCTCACGCCTGTAATCCCAGCACTCTGGGAGGCCGAGGCGGATCACCTGAGGTCGGGAGTTCGAGACCACCCTGGCCAACATGGAGAAACCCTGTGTTACTAAAAATACAAAACTAGCTGTGCATGGTAGCACATGCCTGTAATCCCAGCTTCTCAGGAGGCTGAGGCAGGAGAATCGCTTCAACCCGGGAGGCGGAGGTTGCAGTGAGCCAAGATCATGCCATCGCACTCCAGCCTGGGCAACAGGAGCAAAACTCCATCTCAAAAAAAAAAAATAAATAAATCACACTCACCAAATTGCTGAAAGTAAAAAGCACACAATGAGCTCCCTAGGATGTAGAGCAATGGAAACATTCGTAAGTATAACCACTTTCAAAAGCAATTGACAATATCAAGTAAAGCTGAAAATACGCATACCCTGCAATGCAACGCTTCCATTCCTGGAAACATACGCCAGGGAAAGTGTTCAATCTAAACATGAAAATTCCTGTGGAAATGTTCACAGCAGCACTCTTGACAAAACTGGATGGCAGGCATACAGATATATATGATTTTCTGTAGATGTTTGAACTAATTAATTAGAAACAAAGTTATACATAGTCATTGTAAAAAAACTTGAGATATTGTAGAAAGGCAGAAAGAAAATCAAAATTACCATAATCACACAATTCAAAGATTATAACTGTCAATATTTTGTTGAATATCTAGACTTTTTCCTAAGCAGACACAAACATATGCACACATTTCCTTAAAACCAGCCAGGCGTGGTAGCTCAACACTTGGGGACACTGAGGCTGGGGGATCACTTGAGGTCAGGAGCTCAAGACCAGCCTGGGTAACACAGCAAGAGACCATCTCTAAGATAAATTTTTAAAAATACAAACAAAAACTTAATTTTTTATTTGCTTTTTATTTAATATATTGTGGCAGTCTTTCTGCATCTACATAGAGCCACACAAAAATTTTATTGCTACATAAATTTCCTTCATAGGACTCAATAAGAATTTAACTGGGTCCTAATATTTTAACCAACCCCATTTTGGTTGTTGCTAATCTTTCACAGTTGTAAATAATGCTTCAGGGTCAGGCACAGTGGCTCACACTTTGGGAGGCTGCAGTGGTGGCTTGAGGGAAGGAGTTTGAGATGAGCCTGGGCAACATAGAGAGACTCTGTCAAAAAATAACAAAATTAGCCAGGTGTGGTGGCACCTGCCTGTAGTCCAATCTACCCAGGAGGCTGAGGCAGGAAGACCATTCGAGGTCAAGAATTCAAGACTGCAGTGAGCTGTTATCTCACTGTCACACTCCAGCCTGGTGACAGAGCAAGACCCTGTCTATAGGAAAAAAACTTGAGCACATCCCCTGCATGTCAATGTTTCTCTTTATCTCTGATTATTTCCTTAGTGAAGTTCCTAGGAGGGGTAATTTGGGTCAAAGAATATGCATTTGAAAACTTTTTTAAAGCCAGGCTCGGTGGCTCACATCTGTAACCCCGGGACTTTGGGAGGCTGAGGTGGGCGGATCACAAGGTCAAGAGATTGAGACCATCCTGGCCAACATGGTAAAAGCCTGTCTCTACTAAAAATACAATAATTAGTTGGGCGTGGTGGTATGTGCCTGTAGTCCCAGCTACTCAGGAGGCTGAGGCAAGAGAATTGCTTGAACCCAGGAAGTGGAGGTTGCAGTGGGCCAAGATTGCACCACTGCACTCAAGCCTGGCGACAGAGTGAGACTCCGTCTCAAAAAAAAAAAAATATTAGCCCGGTTTGTTGGTGTATGACTGGTCCCAGCTACTCAGGGGGCTGAAGTGGGAATTGAGCCCAGGAGGTTGAGGTCGCAGTAAGCTGTGATCATACCACTGCACTCCAGCCTGTGTGATAGAGGGAGACCATATCTCAAAAATAAAAATTAAAAAAAACCCAGAAACCATTGCCTAATCTAAGGTCATGAAAAATTACTCATATGTCATTCTAAGAGATAGAGTTTTAGCTCCTACATTTAGATCTATGATGCATTTTGAGCTAATTTCTATGTATGGTGCAAGGTAAGGATCCAACCTTTTTTTACACATGGATATCCAGTTCTCTCATTGGTTGAAAAGACTATTCTCTCCCCATAGAAGTGTCTTATCACCATTGTTGAAAATTAATTGACTAGGCTGCTGCGATGTCTCACACCTGTAATGCCAGCACTGTGGGAGGCTGAGGCAGGCGGATCACCTAAGGTCAGGAGTTCAGGACCAGCCTGGCCAATGTGGCAAAACCCCATCTCTACTAAAAATACAGCAATTAGCCAGGCATGTTGGCACGCGCGTGTGGTTGCAGCTACTTGGGAGGCGAAGGCATAAGACACGCTTGAGCCTGGGAGGCAGTGGCTGCAGTAAGCCGTGATCATGCCATTGCACTCCAACCTGAGTGACAAGAGTGAGACTCTGTCTCAAAAAAAAATAAAGAAAGAAAATTGGCTGGGCAGGGTGGCTCACAGCTGTAATCCCAGCACTTTGGGAGGCCAAGGCAGGTGGGTCACAAGATCAAGAGATCGAGATCGTCCTGGCCAACATGGTGAAACCCTATCTCTACTAAAAATACAAAAATTAGTTGGGCCTGGTGGCATGCACCTGTGGTCCCAGCTAGTCAGTAGGCTGAGGCAGGAGAATCGCTTGAACCCGGGACGCAGAGGTTGCAGTGAGCTGAGACTGCACAATTGCACTCCAGCCTAGGCAACAAGAGTGAAACTCCGTCTCAAAAAAAAAGAAAGTATATAAAGCTACAAGCTAAAGTGAGACTGGATTTCATTTCAGCCTTCAATCAGTCCTTTCTACTGCAGAAACAATTTAAAGCAACAGTAGTGAAGAAATATTAACATGTGCCTCTTTGTGTTACACAGTAGTCTCCCCTTAGCTATAGGGGATATGTTTTAAGACCTCTAGTGGATGCTGAAACTGCATCCACTAGAGATCTTAAAACCCTATATATGCTGTTTATTTTAAATTTTATTATGATTTAAAATTGTTGGCCAGGCATGGTGGCTCATGCCTGTAATCCCACCACTTTGGGAGGCCGAGGTGGGTGGATCACCTGAGGTCGGGAGTTTGAGATCAGCCTGACAAACATGAAGAGAACCCATCTCTGCTAAAAATACAAAATTAGCCGACCGTGATCGTGCATGCCTGTAATCCCAGCTACTTGGAAGGCTGAGGCAGGAGAATTGCTTGAATCCAGGAGGCGGAGGTTGCGGTGAGCTGAGATCGCGCCATTGCACTCCACCCTGGGCAACAAGAGCGAAACTCTGTCTCAAAAAAAAATAATAATAATAATTTTGTGGGTACATAGTAGGTGTATATGTTAATGGGGTACATAAGATGTATAAGACAAAACAATCATAACAATATACTCTAATAAGGCTGGGTGGAGTGGCTCATGCCTGTTATCCCAGATCTTTGGGAGGCCAAGGCAGGTAGATCACATGAGATAACGAGTTTGAAACCAGCCTGGCCAAAATGGTGAAACCCCGTCTCTACTAAAAATACAAAAATTAGCCAGGTGTGGTGGTGCATGCCTGTGATCTCAGCTACTCAGGAGGCTGAGGCAGGAGAATCACTTGAACCTGGGAGGTGGAGGCTGCAGTGAGCTGAGACTGCGCCACTGCACTCCAGCCTGGGTGACAGAGCGAGACTTCATCTCAAAACAACAACAACAAAAACACAATATACCCTAATAAAAGTGATGTGGATGTGGTCTCTCTCTTAAAACATCTGATCGTACTGTACTTGCTTATTTTCAGACCACGGTAACTGAAACCATGGGAATCAAAACCACGGATGAGGGGGACAACTGCACTAGCTTCAGCTGTCAAGCTGAAATAGAGCAAGGAGAGGAAAATTCCAGAACTTGCCGTCTACAGGGCCTCCTGGCTACCTGAATGATAGGCCCTCATGATGTTTGCTGTTTGTGTTCCACAGAAATCCTTTCTAATATAGTCTCTTCCCTCCAGCAATAACAGCCAGATGAAGAAGCGACCAACATCTGCAGTAGGCTACAAGAGGCCTATCAGCCAGTATGCTCGGGTTGCCATGGCAATGGGGTCCCACCCCAGGTACAGGGTAAGAAGTGGGGAGGGGCGAAAGCCTATGGGAGGGAGGCTGGGTGTGGTGGATCACATCGGTAAATCCCAGCACTTTGGGAGGCTGAGGCAGGTGGATCACCTGAGGTCAGGAGTTTGAGACCAGCCTGACCAACATGGTGAATCCCTGTCTCTACTAAAAATACGAAAATTAGGCAGGTGTGGTGATGGGCGCCTGTAATCCCAACTACTTGGGAGGCTGAGGCGGGAGAATCACTTGAACCCAGGAAGAAAAAAAAAAAAAAAGAGCCTATGGGAGGGGAGGGGACACTGACAGCCTCTGCTTCCTCAACCCCCTCATCAGCCCTGCTATACCCAGACTGGCTGAGTGTCTAGAAGGCATACTCACCAGGGCACTGCTCACGTCTGGCATGAAATTCCCACCACAGGCTGAAAACATCATGTTTCTGGAGTTGGACGTGTCCCCTCCAGCTGTCTTTGAGATGGAATTCTCTCATGACCAAGAACAAGACCCTCGTGCGCTACACATGGAGAGGCTTATGCGGTTGGACAGCTTTCTGGAAAGACCTTCCACATCTAAAGTCCGAAAGTCCAGATCCTGGTCAGTACCGTCATGGTCCGTGGCAGCACTGGACCCAGGAGGCAGAGAACTGCAGGGGCTGGGCGAAGCTAAAGAGGGTTTTGGTGGCACCCAAAGGGCCGGAAGGGCGAGGGGTGACTGGGGATGTCAGAGGGGTTCCTGCAGCAACAGGACAGGGCAAAGGAGAGGACTCACAGCTGGGCATGGTGGCTCACACCTGTAATCCCAGCACTTTGGGAGGCCAAGGTGGATGGATCACCTGAGGTCAGGAGTTCAAGACCAGCCTGGCCAACATGGTGAAACCCTGTCTCTACTAAAAATACAAAAAATTAGCTGGATGTGGTGGTGGATACTTGTAATCCTAGCTACTCAGGAGGCTGAGGCAGGAGAATTGCTTGAACCTGGCAGGCGGAGATTGCAGTGAGCCAAGATCACACCACTGCACTCCAGCCTGGGCAACCAGAGCGAAACTCGTCTCAGGGAAAAAAAAAAAAAAAAAAAAAGGAGAGGACTCACTTCCCTGTTTCCTGTATTTTTCTAACCTCCCCCTTCGCCTGCCTAATCCCCCTGCAGGTGCCAGAGTCCTCAGCGGCCTCCACCTTCCACCACACATGCCTCCCTGGCCTCTGCTTCTCTGCGCCCTGCGACAGTGGCGGACCATGAGTGACAACGTTCATGTCAGGCTGCCCATCCGATAGACTCCTGGGCTGGGGCCACCAACTCTGGCTCATCTTGTCTGCCGCTTGGTGTGTGTGCGTGTGCGTGCATGTGCGTGTGCGTGTGTGCAGGGGTGAGAATCTGGCAGGCGGTGACTCTGCCTGCTCTTCTTCCCCTCCTTTATTTAATTCATGTTATTTATTCGCGGAGCTCAGTTCGTTGCGGGGAGATGCCCTCGCCTGAGCTGTCTGGGCCTACTATGGTCACTGTGTAGCCTCCTTTTCTTCTGACCTGAGAGCCCCCCAGTCATACCTCAGGCTCGTCCCCATGTCAGCTGCCTCCAGAAGGGAAGGTAGCCAGTGCCTGAGAAGATAGTCCCTTTTCTACCCACTGCACTGCATAACCTCCATCTTCTTCCACACTGATGGTGAGCACCCCTTGAACACTTTCTGGGACTAGGAAACTGCTTGGTGTTCCCCGAGGACAAGAGACATCCTGACAGTGTTGGCATCTGCTCCCTGTTGACACAGCCCCGCTTTCCACTTTCTGAGCCTCAGACAACCTCATTCGGCCTCTTTGGCTCCTTTTCCAGGACATTAATAACCTCACCAACATAGCCCATGCCCTTCAGCTTTGACAAGAACTCATGGCTTCCCAAACTCTGCTTTCTGCCCACCTTGGATTGGAATTATGGACCGACCAGCCATCACCTTGGAACCTGCAGGAAATGGAACAACAACTGAGACAACTTGAACAGTCATCAACGGAAGTCCCTCCACCAGATCTCTTTGTTTCTGTCCTCTCCAAGAAGTCACACTGGTCGACAGGCCATCAAGGCAACTCCCCATTTTCAAGAGGCTGCTCCCGCCTGCTTTGAGTATTTCTCCCTGCAGCCGCCTGGACCCCGTTCACAGTGGGAGGAGTCAATGTCATTCTACCCCTGGCTAACTGAAGATGCTAACATCTATTGCTTTTTCCCTTCATCTGTCCCAGGAAACAAGCCCAGGCACAATCTTTTCCAGCTTTGCCTATTACCCTTGTTTCTGAGTCACATTTTTAAGGTATTATTTTGTGAAAATAGATCCTTTATTCACTAGGTATGCAAATTGGTTCCTAGGGGGGTACTCCTTACCTTCCTTTGTGATGGCCCAAATTGTCTCCAGGTATCTCAAGTGATAAGTAAATTTCTACAAAAAAAAAAATGGTTAATGTTTATTGACTGGCTTTTTAAGTGTATATTTTGGTGGAGGGGTGAAGAGGTAATAAGGAAAGCAAGGGAGTGAGAGAGGATTTCAGAGTGCCCTAATAGTGCAAGTCTCCAGTTCCTAGAATATGAAGAGGGCTGTCACTGGGGTGAAGCCGTGAGACTGACAGATCTGCCTGAAACGGGGGGTGTGGGAGGTGGCGGCAGGGTTATTCTCTTTCCTTCAGGAAATGAACCCTTCTTACATCGTTGAAGTTCTGCTCTGAGGATCACGCCTGGGTCTGCTTTAACTCCACGACGCTGTCATTTCTGCTTCATTACTGGACTAGAGGGTTGAGCCACCCAGTTGCCATTTGCTCCTGTCCTTCCAGGAAATCACAGTTTTCATCAGAGCCCAAGAGATTATTTGAGACTCGGGATTCAGATCAGAGGTCCGACTGTGGCTGGGACAGGAGTTGTGTGTAGAAATTCCCCAGGTGGCCTGGGCGCAGGGGGACCTCCAGGGCTGGTTTGCACAGCCTCTCCCACTGACCTCTTTCTCGTTCGTGGACAAAGCAGCACGTGTCACCCCATTCATCACTTGGACACATCGCCCCTGCATTGTCCTGTCACTCCTCCCTCACAGTCTTATAGCACAATATACCCAAATCAGCACCCCCAGTCCGAGGGCTGGGCCCAAGGTATGGTTGGAGGAAGAGCTCCTGCCTGCGGTTTTGTGTATGTGTGTATGTGTGTGTGTGTTCGTGTGTGTGTTTGCCTCCACAGGAGACACTACACTCAGCGTAAGATTTGCTGGGAACAGGGCCACCAGGGGTGGCTGGATCTCAGTCTCTCTGTCTCTCTTTCTCTCCTTTTCCTTTTGGTGTATCAAACATTTGATTGACAAAGTAAGGGCCTTGATTAGGACCAAATTCCCATGTGTGTTGCTATGGTCTTTATTTAGGACAACAGTTAACAATGCGGTGGCCCATTCTTGTCACTCTATACATATGACTATACGGGACATATGTAATATATAAATATATATATAAACCATTCCCCTCTGTCCCCTTGGCTTAGGATGGAGGCCTCTGTTGAGCTGAAATGCACCTGCAGCTGGGTGCTGCCAGCAGCTTGCAGGCCCCAGCCCTGTTCAATCAACACAGTTGACAATAAAGGAATGAGTATCGTCACGGAGTTGACTGTCTGCCTTCTCTTCCCTTTGTTTCTTTCTACTTTTACTCCCTCCCTTTTTCATTTTCTCCTTTCTCTCTCTTCCTTGTTTTTCCACTAGAGGCTCAAGAGTGTATCAGCTGGGTGCATTGGTTCACACCTGTAATCCCAGCACTTTGGGAAGCCAAGGCGGGTGAATCACCTGAGGTCAGGAGTTTGAGACCAGGCTGGCTAACATGGTGAAAGCCTTTCTCTACTAAAAACACAAAAATTAGCCAGGCATGGTGGCAGACACCTGTAATCCCAGCTACTTGGGAGGCTGAGGCAGGAGAACTGCTTGAACCTAGGAGGCGGAGGTTGGAGTGAGTCGAGATCGTGCCACTGCACTCCAGCCTGGGCAACATGAGTGAAACTCTTGTTTCCAAAAAAAAGAAAGACTAGTTTCCCTAGCCTCTCTTCTTGGGACCTCTGTTCCCTCCTGCTGGGTTCTAGCCACTAGTTCTCTGTAGTGTGGAGGTCTTAGAGGAAATGAAGAGTAGTTACTGCTAAAGAACAAACACAAAGCCTTGAACCCTGACTCCTAGGGGAGCACTGAGGTTTGTCTGGCGCAAAAAATGGGCAGTAAACCAGCTATTTTGGCACTGACAGCTTTCTTGGAGGGACGTCCTGTCTCTGTGCCAGCCTCTCACCCTGATTTCTAACAGGGTTCCAGGGCCAGAGTGGCTCTCCTGCTTCTGGGATGTTTGCTGGGTATTATGTTAGGTGCTTTACATGTACACACACGTACACACACACTCACACTCATTTCATTCTCCTAGTGAGAGGATTATAGTGACCGATTTAGGGATGGAAGTAAGGGAAATCAAATAACTGGCTAAAGACCCAGTTCGTGATGAAGCTGGGCTTGCAGGCTCTAGAACCCATGTTTTCCCCTCTTTGCCACGCTACTTCTCTAGCCTGTGTGTACCTCAGGAAAACTGACAGGCACTATACATGGTTTCCAAGTGGTGATAGCCAGGGACAGAGGACAGAGTGATTTATCTCCGTGGGCAAGGTTGGGCATTAGACCAAATCTGCAGACCCTTGCCTACAGGTCCTATTGTAAAACCACTAATTCCTTTGTCAGCAGTGGGATCACCTGTACAGCATGTGGTTTTCCTGAGCCCCACAGAAACAGCCAGAGGGTAGAAACTCTCCCTTGGCCCAGGGCTCTTGGACTTTTGTTGATAGACAGTTCGTTGACAAGGAAACTGCCATGTTTCACTTCTTCCTCCAAAACTGGATGCTTGCTCTGCTCTCCACAGTTTTTTCTTTCTGTTTTCAGAACCTAGAGCTGGGGTGTAGAAAACACTACCCTCTGTCCCCTTGGCTTAGAATGGATAGGGTGAGTGTTAGAACTCTTGGCCACAACTAAATAATTATTTAAGCTGGCCTGACCCAGAAGCATGCTGTGACATCCAAGGGCAAGGACAGACCCAGGCCTCAGGAATGACCTAGTACCAGGGACTCAAACACTACAAAGACCCTCTCTGTTTCATACACTGCCTTCTGTGAGGGGTTCACACTCTGTCTTCAGCTGCTCCAGTTCATGATGTAGGAAATACATCTGCTGGCAGCTCTCTGTGTACATGATCCAGCCATCCAGAGAGATTTAGCATCTCAGTCCCAATGCCAAATTCATGGGAATGAGACTCTGATTTAGCAGTTTGGGTCAGGTGGGTGGGAATATGATGTACGAACAAAACCTCCAAGAGTCCCATGGCTGTACCCATGCAGATGGCGGAGGGATGAGGTGGAAATAAAAGTATTTCTCAAAAAAGATGATGGGCGTAGGAGTGGAGTAGAATGGGCCCTTGGCAGCCAGCACAACAGATGTTCTTCGCCAGTGTGTCCATCACCCAGGATGGCTTTAGAAAATTTTAATCTGGAGCCAGGCATGGTGGCACATGACTGAAATCCCAGCTACTCGGGAGGCTAAAGGCAGGAGGATCACTTTAGTCCAGGAATTCAAGATCAGCCTGGGCAACATAACGAGACACCATCTCAAAAAAGAGAGGAAAAAAAATTCAATCTGGGTTCATTCTCTTACCCAGGCCATTTTTCGTTTTCCTTTTTTGAGACAGAGTCTTGCTCTGTCGTCCAGGCTGGAGTGCAGTGGCATGATCTTGGCTCACTGCAACCTCCCTTCCCAGGTTCAAGCAATTCTCTGCCTCAGCCTCCCAAATAGCTGGGATTACAGGTGCCCACCACCACGCCCAGCTAATTTTGGTTTTTCTTTTTTCTTTTGTTTTGTTTTTGAGATGGAGTCTCACTCTGTCACCCAGGCTGGAGTGCAGTGGTGCGATCTCATCTCACTGCAACCTCCACCTCCCAGGTTCAAACGATTCTCCTGCCTCAGCCTTCTGAGTAGCTGGGACTATAGATGCCCACCACCATGCCCGGCTAATTTTTGTGTTTTTAATAGAGATGGGGTTTCAACATATTGGTGAGGCTGGTCTTGAACTCCTGATCTTGTAATCCGCCTGCCTTGGCTTCCTAAAGTGCTGAGATTACAGGTGTGAGCCACCAAACCCGGCCTGTGTTTTTTTTAGTGGAGACGGGGTTTCACCATCTTGTCCAGGCTGGTCTTGACCTCCTGACATTGTGATCCACCCTCCTTGGCCTCCCAAAGTGCTGGAATTACAGGCATGAGCCACCTCGCCAGGCCTACCCCAGCCATTTTTCTTACAATGTGGTCCATGAGTACCTGCATCAAAATTACCATCCTCAACCAGGTGCAGTGGCTCACACGTGTAATCCCAGCACTTTGGGGGGGCTGAGGCGGGTGGATCACCTGAATTCAGGAGTCTGAGACCAGATTGGCCAATGTGGTGAAACCCCCATCTCTACTAAAAATACAAAACTTAGCCGGACATGGTAGTAGGTGCCTGTAATCCCAGCTACACAGGAGGCTGAGGCAGGGGAATTGCTTGAATCCAGGAGATGGAGGTTGCAGTCAGCCTAGATCGTGCTATTGCACTCTCTAGCCTGGATGACAAGAGCAAAACTCCATCTAAATAAATAAATAAATAAATAACCATTCTCAGATTCTGCTTGATCAGGTCCAGGATAAACCCACTGGTAGACACTACAGATTGCCTTTCCAATATTCATTCTTCCCTTCTTCCTTGCTTAAAAGATAATTTTGTTCAAGGAAAGCAGTGTGCCCAGGTAGAAATACTCTTCTTCCGAGATTCTGACAGCAATGGGTTGCCATGTGGCATGGTTTTGGCTAAGGAGATGTAAGTAAAAATCTGCTAGGGATTTCTGGAAAAATGTTTGCTTTCCTGATATAGACATCAGGAATTTCTCCTCTTCATTAGACATTCTCCTCTTCTGCTTTGTTTTTCCAGCCTGAAACTCATATGCACCTCTTACAAGTGCAGTCGTTCATTCATTCGACAAGTATTTATTGAGCACTCGTTACCTATACATTACAGGTAAAGTTCTAAGTGCTGGGAATATAGCAATGAACAGAAAAGACAATCCCTGGCTGGGTGCAGTGGCTCATGCCTGTAATCCCAGCACTTTCAGAGGCTTAGGCAGGTGAATCACTTGAGGCCAGGAGTTCAAGACCAACTTGGCCAACATGGCAAAACCCCATCTCTACTAAAAATACTTCCAAAATTAGCTGGGTATGGTGGTATGCACCTGTAATCCCACCTACTTGGGAGGGTTGAGGCAGGAGAATCACTTGAACCCAGGAGGTGGAGGTTGCCGTGAGTCAAGATCACTGCATTCCAGCCTGGGTGACAGAGTGAAATGGTCTCAAAAAAAAGAAAAAAAAAAGTCCCTGTCCTCATGGTGCTACATTCTAGGGTTGGGAGAGAGACTTTAAACAAGAAATCATATTACATGTTGGATAATGATAAGTGCTTTTTTTGTGTGTGTGTGACAGAGCCCAGGCTGGAGTGCAGTGGCACAATCATAGCTCACTGCAGCCTTGAACTTAAATGAGCACCTCCTGGTGATTT
>NW_016107316.1:17588858-17594396 GCF_001604975.1 Cebus imitator | reverse complement strand
ATCTTGGCTCACTGCAACCTCCACCTCCTGGGTTCAAGTGATTCTCCTGCCTCAGCCTCCCAAGTAGCTGGGACAACAGGTCCCTGCCACCATGCTCAGCTAATTTTTGTATTTTTAGTAGAGACAGGGTTTGACCATATTGGCCAGGCTCGTTTCGAACTCCTGAGCTTGTGATCTGCCCACCTCAGCTTCCCAAAGTGCTGGGATTACAGGCATGAGCCACTGTACCTGGCCAATTTCTCTTTTTTGACTTGGAGTTTCACTCTTGTTGCACAGGCTGGAGTGCAGTTTCACAATCTTGGCTCGCTGCAACCTCCACTTCCCTGATTCAAGGGATTCTCCTACCTCAGCCTCCCAAGTAGCTGGGATTACAGGCATGCATCACCATGCTTGGCTAATTTTTGTATTTTTAAAGTAGAGACAGGGTTTCACAATGTTGATCAGGCTGGTCTCAAACCCCTGACCTCAGGTGATTCACCTGCCTCGGCCTCCCAAAGTGCTGGGATTACAGGTGTCAGCCACTGTGCACAGCCTTTGGATAGTTTTATGTTTTGCTATTTAAGATTTGTAATACATGCCTATTCAAGGGGGAGAGAGAAGAAATGGGTTTGCAGGAAAGCAATAAAGACAGACAGACATAAGTGAAAAACCCATCCTGAGACATCACCCAGAAAATGGCATTCAGAGGCCAGGTGCAGTGACTCATGCCTGTAATCCCAGCACTTTGAGAGGCTGCGGGGGGCCGACACATGAGCCCAGGAGTTCAAGACCAGCCTGGGCAACATGGTAAGACCCCCTATCTCTACAAAAACATGAAAGTAAATTAGCCAGACAGGGTGGCACATGTGCCTGTGGTCCCACAGGATTGTGCCACCACACTCCAGCCTGGGCGATAGAGCAAGACCCTGTGAAAGAAAGGAAGAAATAAAGAAAACAATATTCAGAAAGAAAACATGCAGGGACAAATGCAGTCTCTGAGAGACTGAGAAGAGGCTCAGCAGGAGGCCCACTGTGCTCCACAGACCTCCAGGGTCCCAGCAGCAAAGCAAGTTTAAAACCGACCTTGGAATCAATCCTATTGGCTGGTGGAAGGATTTCAGTGTCATCTCTGCAAAGAAAAAACAGATTTTCGGCCTTTATTATAATTTAATTTTTGAAACTTGTGCTGAAACAATGGTTTATTTCCTTGGATGAGATGACTTGTGTTTGAGATATTTTCTTCCACACTTAACCAGCGTCATCAGTTGAGCAGTGTGACAGCTCTCTTTGATGTGCGAAAGCAGGCTGCTTGGCTCATCTTTGCTATTGCAGAGATCAGGGCTGTCATCTGCCACAGTTTTGACAATTTACAGTTGTTTATGGCCCTTTCCCTTGTCAAATTAAACCCATATGTTGATTGTCTTTGGTTGCAGTAGGAATGAAATTCCGTGGAAACAATAAAAACACTTCCAAGAAATAGACTTAAAGGAATAACTTGCTTATTGCCCTCAGTGCACTAGGAAGAGTTTCATGTCACTCTCAGCACCCACAATTCACCTCTCCCAGCAACCAGATCCCCTGGAGACCAACCAACCCCTTCCACCTCCCAAGAGAATTGCCGAGCTCTGGAGCCACCCCCACTCAATTCGCTTTACAAAGGGAAAATAATTCTTAGCAAGCTGTTGGAAACCTGCACTGTATCTGAAGAAAAGGGAAGGGGTAGGAGTGAAATACTTAATAAGTGAGTTGGAGAGTGGAGGGGAATATTATATCAAAAAAATTCAAGTAACACAGGCACACCCACCCACCCACCCACACATATACAAAACCACTGTTACCAACAAGACAGTGGAATCCAGTTTGGAGAATAATTTACAATATTCTTTGCTTTATCAGTAAAGTGAAGGATTATAATCATGCATTTCAGAAAGGAAGGGGGCTTCATTCATTCATTCATTCGATGACTGTTAGCTGAATACCTACAATGTGCAAGACATTATGCTAAGTGTCGTTCTCATTAGCAAGTCCTCGCTGCTGCGTAACTGACCATTTCTCAGCATATCCATTGCTACTTCCCCTCCCCTCATCAAATCTCGCCCAGGATACTGCAAGACCTCCTAACTTGTCTCTCAGTTTCTCTTGTTGCTTTCCCATACACCCTGCCACCCTCACCACCACCATCCTCCATGGTACTCTCCACACAATAGCCAAAAAGATATTTAAGAGCAAAGAATTCATATTTAAAATGTAAAATAGCCAGGCATGGTGGCTCACACCTGTAATCACAGCACTTCAGGAGGCCGAAGTGGGCAGATCACCTGAGGTTGGGAGTTTGAGACCAGCCTGACCAACACAGAGAAACTCTCTCTCTACTGAAAAATACAAAATTAGCTGGGTGTGGTGGTGCTTGTCTGTAATCCCCAGCTACTCGGGGAGCTGAGGCAGGAGAATCGCTTGAACCTGGGAGGCAGAGGTTTCGGTGAGCCAAGATCATGCCATTGCACTCTGGCCTGGGCGACAAGGGTGAAACTCAATCTCGGAAAAAAAAAAAAAAAAAATTAAAATAAAGGCTCATGCCTGTAATCTCAGCACTTTGGGAGACCAAGGCAGGCGGATCACTTGAGGCCAGGAGTTGGAAACCAGCCAAACCAACATGGCGAAACCCCGTCTCTGCAAAAAATACAAAAATTAGCCAGGTGTGGTGGTGGGTGTGAAGAGGGAGGCCCAGACATCTCAGATCAACTTTCCCTTTGACTATCACACTGCATTTCAAAAGAAGAAAAGGCTGATTGACTGGCGCCTCCTGTTTTACCTTCCTGTAGGTGGCAGGCTTGGTCTTGGAGAAACTCTCCAGAAGGCACTATTTTTACTTAAAACAAGATCAAACCCGAAACCTTTTCACATGTGAGCCCTAAAACTGTAAACCGGAACCCTTTCATATGTGATTCCTGAAGCTGTAAACCGAGACCCTTTTCGTATGTTATTTCCAAAGCTATAAACCTAAGATTCTTCCATGTGTAATATCTAAAGTATAAGCCTATATAAAGGCAAAACCTTCCTTTGTTAGATGAGCTGAGCTTTCGACAAATTATGCTCAGGCTCCTGGCTGAATAAACTTCTTCCTTCTCCATTCGGTGTTCGAGAGATCCGTTTCCCCTGGCCGCTCCTGCTACAGGTGCCTGTAACCCAGCTACTCAGGAGGTTAAGGCAGGAGAATCACTTGAACCAGGGAGGTGGAGGCTGCAGTGAGCTGACATTGCACCATTGTACTCCAGCCTGGGTAACAAGAGCAAAACTTGGTTTCAAAAAATAAAAACAAAAACAAAACTCTGCAGCAGTCCTGGCACTTTGAATGTCTTATTTCATTTCTTAAAACAAAAAGCACAAGCTGTGCTTGTTATCTGCTTACAACTTTTGCACTTGCTATGTCATTTTTAAAAATTTTGTTGCCAGGCTGGAGTATGATGGCACACTCTTGGCTCACTGCAAGCTCCACCTCCAGGGTTCAAGTGATTCTCCTGCCTCAGCCTCCCAAGTAGCTGGGAATACAGGCGCGAGGCACCATGCCCAGTTAATTTTTGCAATTTTAGTAGAGACGGGGTTTCACCACGTTGGTCAGGATGGTCTCAAACTCCTGACCTAGTGATTCGCCCGCCTCGGCCTCCCAAAGTGCTGGGATTACAGGCATGAGCCACCGCACCTGCCCACTTGATATGTCCTTTTCATGGAATGGCCTTCCCCCAGATTTTTAGGTGGCCTGCTCAGATCAAACATCACCTTCTCTGAGAGTCTTTCCCTGGCTACCCAACCTAAAGTAGCTACCCACCACCAGATAACTTCCTATTCTGTTACCCTATTTGATTTTCTGAAAGCATAGCACTTAGCAGTGTCTGAAGGTATTTTACGCCTTGATTGTTTACCTTAGTAGCTCTTCATGTTTGGTCCCAGGACCAGCAGTATTAGCATCACTGGGAACTAGTTCTAACTGCATATTCTCAGGCCCTACTCTAGACCTTTTGAATCAGAAATTGTGAGCATAGTATCCAAATATCTGTATGTAACAAACTTTCCACATGATTTTGATGATAATTAAAGTTTGGCAACCACTGGCACTCTTAGTCCATCTTCTGCTGCAACACCAGAATACCACAGACTAGGTAATTTATAAACAATGGATGTTTACGTGGCTCACAGTTCTAGAGACCGGGAAGTCCAAAAGCATGGCACTGGCATTTGAAGAGGGTCACCCTACGGCAGAAGGCAGAAGGGCAAGTGAACATGTGAAATAGACAGTGTAGAAATTGGGCCAAACGTTTCCTTTTTATCAAGAATCCACTCCCATGATAAGTAACCCACTTCCTCAACAATAGCATTAATTCATTCATGAGGGGAGAGCACTCATGGCCTGATAATCACCTCTGAAAAGCCCCACTTCTTAATAGTGTTACAATCATAATTGACTTTTCAACACATGAACTTTTGGAGGACACATTCAAACCATTGCACTGGTTTACAGTGATTATTTCTCCTCTCTCTCATGCCTGTCCTAGAACGTAAACTCCAAGAAAATGGAAGTCCATCTGTCTTGTTCAGTACGGTACCTCCAGTACCACACATAGCAGGCACTCAATAAACAGTTGTATGGTGGAAGATTGAGAGATTGATGAATGACTGAGCAACTGCTCTGGGATCTGTGTCTCAGGAGCCATGTCTGGGAAGGCCTAGCAGATGGTCCAATAAAACTGAGTCCCAGGGACCTGTCTGCCACCTTTCCACCACAGCCGTCTATGTTGCTCAGGACGGAGTACAATGCTTATTGACAGGCACAATCATAGTGCACTATAGCCTCAAACTTGAACTCCTGGGCTCGAGCAATCCTCCTACCTTGGCCTGTGAAATGGCAGAGACTAGGCCAGGCGTGGTGGCTCACATCTGTAATCCCAGCACTTTGGGAGGCCAAGGCGGGTGGATCACCCGAGGTCAGAAGTTTGGGACCAGCCTGGCCAACATGGTAAATCCTGTCTCTACTCAACATACAAAAACTTGTCAGGTGCGGTGGGTCACGCTTATAATCCCAGCTACTCAGGAGGCTGAGGCAGGAGAATCGCTTGAATCCAGGAGGTAAAGTTTGCAGAGAGCGGAGATGGTACCACTGCACTCCAGCCTGGATGACAGAATGAGACTCTGCCTCAAAAAAAAAAAAAAAATAGCAGAGACCACAGGCTTGTGCCACTGCACCTGGCCCCACCAGAGCTTTTATCTGTGTAACAGATTTTCCAGGTGGATAAAACTGAGGAAGGGGGGAAAGATGGCGGGGCAAGAGCAAAGAAAAATCCCTTTGGTTCCAGAAAATCTCCTGAAAAAGAGGAAGGCTTATCAAGCCCTCAAAGCCGCTCAGGCAAAGCAGGCACTTTTGGCAAAGAAGGAGCAGAGGAAAGGAAAAGGGCCCAGGTTTAAGCGATTGGAATCATTCCTACATGATTCCTGGCGGCAGACACGTGACAAGGTGCGTGTCAGACGACTGGAAGTGAAGCCTCACGCCTTGGAATTGCCAGATAA
>NW_016107316.1:17582867-17588243 GCF_001604975.1 Cebus imitator | reverse complement strand
GACTGTGGGTGGGCCATGCCTTGCCACTTTAAAAGTTCTTTTTGCATTTACTAATTATTAAGAGTAACCTTGAGATTGGGAGGAAAGAGGAGGTGGGTACAAGTAGTTGGAGACCTGGGAGCAATGAATGTCTGATTAGGATGTGGGGCTATGCATAGCCTAGTAGTTACAGGCTTAAAAATGTCAAGTAACTAAAAACTGTATTGCTGTAGTCATTTAGATGGAAATGAGGAAAGCATATTAATAACTGATTGCAAAAAGGACTTGAAGATGTGAATCATCTATTTTGCTGAAGAAATCTTAACTCTTTTTGAAATTACATTGTATTCCTGTTGTTATTACTCTAGGTGCCAAACTGCAATAAATTTTTATCAATTAAAAAAAAAAACTGAGGAAGGGGTTCTGAGGGAGAAGAATCACTTGAAAACTATGGTTTCAACTGTTATTAATTACAGTCTGGAAACTGCAAGCACATTCCAAGGTCCTCCTCAGAGAACCAGAAGGTTTGTGGATCGTATTCAATTAGACGATGAGGACAATGCTTTTTGCTTTTAAATTCTGTACAGCTCTTATGACATTAATCCCAGAGTGACTGCCAACTGACAAAGTGGCATTCTCTTTGTCAGTCTTTCTGCTTTATATCAATCCTGAGATCTTAAAAAAGAAAAAAACAAAAACAAAGACACCACCTCTAAACCAATTAATTCTGCCTCCAGTGGCTTCTAAAAGCGAAAGATCAAAAACATTTGGTCAACTCCCAGCTCAAATGGGAAAAGTGGAGAGAACATTATTTTTGCAAAAGACAGTGAACTTTAGAAAAGGATAAATCAACACCAAGAACTATGGAAGAGGCCTTGGGAGCCCCTCCTTAGAAACAATATGCTGGCTTGAAGCAAATAGTGTGGGCCAGGCACCATGCTAGGTATTGGGGTTCTCAAAGGCCACTAGAATGTGGTTCAAGTCTTCACAGAGCTCACAATCTAGAGAACAGATAAACATGTAGAGAAATACCCAGAGCAGAGTGCAGAGTGTTAGTGCTGTAGGAATGACTAACTCCTGAGTCTTGCCAGGGAAAGATTGCTGGAGGAGGTGATACTTGAGCAGATCTGGAAGACTGTGTCTTGTCAGGCACAAAAAGAATGACAATCTAGACAGAAGGGATGACAAATAGAAAAGCACAGAGATGTAAAAGGGTAAGGATGGGTTCGAAACTAGTTAAGAGAAGTGAAGAATTTATACACACACATATAATGTATATATATAATATGTATACACACACATTAGGAAAATTTGAATACTGACTGGCTACTTCATGAGACTAAGAAATTGTTAGTTTTGAAAGGTATGTTAATACTATTGTGGTTATGTTGTAAAAGAGTCCTTATCTTTTGGAGACACATACTGAAATATCATTCCTGGGTAATATGATGATATCTGGAATTTGCTTCAATATAATACGGAGGGGGGCCGGGAGCAGTGGCTCACGCCTGTAATCCCAGCACTTTGAGAGGCTTAGGCAGGCAGATCACCTGAGGTCAGGAGTTTGAGACCAGCCTGGCCAACATGATGAACCCCCATCTCTACTAAAAATACAAAATTAGCCAGGCGTGGTGACTTGCATCTGTAATCCCAGCTACTTGGGAGGCTGAGGCAGAGAATCACCTGAGCCCAAAAGGTGGAGGCTGCAGTGAGCCACGATTGCACCACTGTACTCCAGCATGGGCAACAGAGTAAGACTCCATCTCAAAAAATAAAAAATAAAATACATATACATATATACATATGTATTTTATATGAAGGGGTTAGGGGAGGGCGGTGATTAAAAATAAAATCAGGATGGTCATGAATATATAAACACTTGTTGAAACTGGGCTATGATACATGGGAGGTCATTATACTGGTTTTTTTTTTTTGAAATGGAGTCTCACTTTGTTGCCCAGATGGGGTGCAATGGCTCAATCTCGGCTCACTGCAATCTCTGCCTCCCAGGTTCAAGAAATTCTCCTGCTTCAGCCTTCCAAGTAGCTGAGACTACAGGCGTGTGCCACCACGCCCTGCTAATTTTTTGTGTTTTTAGTAGAGATGGGGTTTCACCATGTTGGCCAGGCTGGTCTCGAACTCCTGACCTCAGGTGATCTGGCTACCTCAGCCTCTGAAAGTATTGGGGTTACAGGTGTGAGCCACCGCATCCAGCCCATTATACTATTTTTTATACTTCCGTATATATTTGGGACTTTTTTTTTTTTGAGATAGAGTCTTGCTCTGTTGCCCAGCTAAAGTGCAGTGGCGTGATCTCAGGTCACTGCAACCTCCGCCTCCCAGGTTCAAGCAATTCTCCTGCCTCGGCCTCCCAAGTAGCTGGGACAACAGGTGCCCGCCGGCATGTCCAGCTAATTTTTGTATTTTTAGTAGAGATGGGGCTTCACCATATTGGGCAGGATGGTCTTGAATTCTTGATCTGCCTGCCTCGGCTTCCCAAAGTGCTGGGATTACAGGCATGAGCCACCACATCGGGCTATATTTGGAACTTTAGCTGTATTATTTTTAAATTAAAAGTAACTTTAATGTTTTGGTAGAACTACATTCTTTTTTTAGCATTGCAAATCTAGCACCCAAACTGAGGTGTGCTGGCTGGGCGCAGTGGCTCACGCCTGTAATCCCAGCATTCTGGGGGGCCGAAATAAGTGGATCACTTGAGGTCAAGAGTTTGAGACCAGCCTGGCCAACACAGTGAAACCCTGTCTCTACTAAAAATAAAAAATAAATAAAAAATAAATTAGCCGGGCCCAGTGGCACATGCCTGTAGCTCTACTATCTACTAAGGAGGCTGAGGAAGGAGAATTGCTTGAACCTGGGAGGTGGAGGTTGCAGTGAGCCAACATACCACCACTGCAATCCAGCCTAGGTGACAGAGTGAGACTCCGTCTCAAAAAAAAAAAAAAAAAATTTAAAAAGCCACAAAAAACCAAATTGAGGTGTACTGTAATTGTAAAATACACACTGGATTTCAAAATACAAATATAGAAAAATATTGCAAACTATCTCACTAATAATGTTTAATATTGTTGACATTGGGTTATATATTGGGTTAAAGAAAATATATTATTAAAATTGATTTCAGGCTGGGTGCCTGAAAAAAAAAATTTTTTTTTCAGATGGAGTCTTGCTCTGTTGCCCAGGCTAGAGCACAGTGGCACAATCTCGGCTCACTGCAGCCTCTGCCTCCTGGGGTCAAGTGATTCTCCTGCTTCAGCCTCCCAACTAGCTGAGATTACAGGTGTGCACCACCACACCCAGCTAATTTTTCTTTTTCATATTTTTAGTAAAGACAGGATTTCACCATGTTGGTTAGGCTGGCCTCGAACTCCTGATCTTGTGATCTGCCTGTCTTCGCCTCACAAAGTACTGGGATTATAGGCGTGAGCCACTGTGCCTGGCCAATTTCACCTATTTCTTTTTTTAACGCAGCTACTAAAAACTTAAACTTACATAGGTGGTTTGCATTATATTTTTTTCGTTGTTTTTATTTTTTTATAGACAGGGTCTCTATTACCCAGGCTGGAGTACAGTGATGCCATCATGGCTCACTGCAGCGTCAAACTCCTGAGCTTAAGCAATCCTCCCATCTCAACTTCCTGAGTAGCTGGGACAATAGGCAGGTGCCATCATACCCAGATAATTTATTTTTAGTAGAGATGGGGTCTTGCTATATTGCCTAGGCTGGTCTTGAACTCCTGGGCTCAAGTGATCCTCCTATATTGGCCTTCTGAAGTGCTGGGATTACAGGTGTGAGCCACTGTGACCAGCCTTGCATTATATTTCTGCTGGACAATGCTGAGCTAGACAGAGAGGAGGGTAGTGACAAAATGGAAGCAGTGTTTGCAGATGAACAGTCTTACACTAGTGTGCAAGATGGATTTGGTTAGGGAGGAAACTAGAGAGAAGGGGTCCAGATTACCAGCCTATGGGATTAGTGGGACACGGATGCAAATTTGACTAATCTCTGTGCCACTATGATTGTTGGACCTTCCCCAGTCATATGGAACTCTATGTACAATTAAATCTCTTTCATTTGTGTATACCCAGTCTTGGGTTTGCCTTTATCAGCGGCGTGAAAACAAACTAATACAATCAACTTTTCAATTTCATGTATGGGAAAGGAGAGCGAAATACCAAAATGTTAACAGTAGTGGTTTTTGAGTTGTGAGCTACAGGTAATTTCTATTTTCATTTATTAGCTTCTCTGTATGTTCTCAATTTTCTACAATAACCATAATTAGGGAGGAATGATTTGCTTAAAGGATTACCCTGAGATAGCAAAGTACAAACCCAAAGGAATGAATCTTTGTTGTTGAAATTGTAGGCATTAGGCCGGGCGCGGTGGCTCAAGCCTGTAATCCCAGCAGTTTGGGAGGCCGAGGCGGGTGGATCACGAGGTCAAGAGATCGAGACGATCCTGGTCAAAATGGTGAAACCCCGTCTCTACTAAAAATACAAAAAAATCAGCTGGGCATGGTGGTGCGTGCCTGTAATCCCAGCTACTAAGGAGGCTGAGGCAGGAGAATTGCCTGAACCCAGGAGGCGGAGGTTGCGGTGAGCCGAGATCGCGCCATTGCACTCCAGCCTGGGTAACAAGAGCGAAACTCCGACTCAAAAAAAAAATTGTAGGCACTATGGTAAGCTCGGGGGTGGGGATATGTCTGGCATCTCTCAAAGCACACAGCACAGGCCACTGCCAGTCCAGTCCTCCTACGTGTACAACTGGCTTTGGCATCCAGACTTCAAAGCTGAGATGCAGCCACTACAGCAAGTCTGACCGAAGCCTACATATGTTAGGGAGGCATGCCTGCGTTTTACCCCATTAGTACTCAGTAATAGATTATCTTTTAATCTCAGGCGGGTGCAAGGAAAGTGTTCAGTGCAGTGTGCTTTCAATAGCGAGAGATTTAAAATAACCAGTGTCCATCATAGAGAATGTAATCTCCAAAATTTAGATCTTAAAAAAAAAGGAATTTTATGGTACCTTCATCTTCTTAGTTAAGATTAATGTGCATGAATAATGTATACCTTAGGAGAAACAAGACAGCTGTCGAAACTCTAAGATGTGAAGTGGTCATTCAGG
Organism: Cebus imitator; assembly: GCF_001604975.1. Taxonomy (NCBI): domain Eukaryota; kingdom Metazoa; phylum Chordata; class Mammalia; order Primates; family Cebidae; genus Cebus; species Cebus imitator. Next base: position 17,583,121 of record NW_016107316.1, on the reverse strand, counting down.
AAAGGGAGGCTAATACTTAAACACCATTCACACCTGCCTTGCTATTGCGTCCAAGGCCCGATAGGTGTGAACATGTTCAAATATCATTCTTGGAACTGAATATAACACTGAAGAATTTGCCACCAAGCATGAAGCAAGATAATATTGCTAAGTAGTTAGTTCTGAAAAGTCAATTAACTCACATAGACCCTAAGAATATTCTAAAAAATAACTGCTGTATAATATATGGAAATAAAGTTATAGTAACTAATCAA
>NW_016107316.1:17575899-17582055 GCF_001604975.1 Cebus imitator | reverse complement strand
CCCAAAGCACTGCACCTGGGTCGTCAACTGGGGCTGCTTCATTTTTACAGATGTAATTGCAAACACCAAAGTTTGTGACGTCTGTGATTTTAGAGAACAATGTTTCTGAGTGAGTAGGAAAGCTGCAGTCACTTGAGGAAGGGGGTTATTATGATACTTTACAGCTGCAGCACGTCCTTAGGAGACACTGCATCCTGTTAACTCTGCAGCTGGCTTTCTCTGTGCCGATTTTCTAGCCTGATGAACAGTTGGGCAGATTTTTTACCTTCTCTGTGTGAGCCAATTTTTACTTTCTTATGGGCAATCCTAAATGTCAAACACTGTATTGAGTGCTTTACATACATTATTTCATTTAATCTTAGCAACAGTTCTTTGAGGCAAGTGCTAGCATCCTATTTTACAGATGGGGACACTGAGTCCTGGAGATGAAGTAGTTTGGCCAGGTTTACACACAGCTAGTAAGTGGCAGACCCATTTCAAACCTGGGTCTCCCTAACTCTAAATCTAGTCTTCTTAACATCTATCCTTCAAGCAGATGTAGAAATTAAAGACTATTCGAAGTGAAATGGGTAAAATCCAGAGCTGGTTATGAGCAAGTGGCAGGCTCATGCACTATAGCTAGGACCACAGATTGAAACAATTTTTCTGGAGGCCAGTTTGGCAAATAATGTAGTAAAAAAATTAACATGTACCCTTGAGCCAACAATTAATCTTCTAGAAATTTAAGAAAATAATTTCTAAACTGCACAGAGGCATGCATTAGAATTACAGCATGATTTACAAAAATAAACACACAAAAATAGAAACACTGTAAACATTTTTAGTAAGGAACTAGTTAAATGGATAAAGAGATATATAATGCAAGAGTATTCAACTATTAGTAATGAAAATATACTGTACAGTAAAAGGCACCAGATTACTGAAAAGCATTTATCGTTTTATTTTTATCTTATTTATTTTATTTTTATTATTTATTATTTTTTGAGATGGAATTTCGCATTTGTTGCCCAGGCTGGAGTGCAATGGTGCGTTCTCAGTTCACCTGGGTTCAAGCAATTCTGACTCAGCCTCCCGAATAGCTGGGATTATAGGCATGTGCTGCCATACCTGGCTAATTTTGCATTTTTAGTAGAGACAGGGTTTCTCTGTGTTGATTAGGCTGGTCTCGAACTCCCAACCTCAGGTGATCTGCCTGCCAAAGTGCTGGGTTTACAGGCGTGAGCCACCATGACCAGCCTATTGTTTTTTTTTTTTTTGAGATGGAGTCTCACTCCTGCCCAGGCTGGAGTGCAGTGGCCTGATCTCCGCTCACTGCAGTTTCTACCTCCCAGGTTCAAGTCATTCTCTTGCCTCAGCCTCCTGAGTAGCTGGGACTACAGACGCACACCACCACAAGGCCCAGCTAATTTTTGAATTTTTAGTAGAGACGGGGTTTCACCATGTTGGCCAGGCTGGTCTTGGACTCCTGACCTCAGGTGATCTGCCTGCTTCCGCCTCCCAAAGTGCTGCGATTACAGGTGTGATTTTATTTTTATGTAAAATTGACTGTATGTAGTGTATTTATATGTGCAAATGTGTGGAAGCATGTTTACTGTTTTTCTCTGGTTTAAAAAAGTTTATTTTTAAACTTTTTGTACTGTTCTTTATTGTTGGAATAGTTTATGAGTCTGTGTCATTACTATAAAACAAAAACTATTTGAAAAAAAGAATGTCAAAGTTAAATCAGTTCTTGCTTCAGTAATTGGAGTAATTTCACGCACACTAGCTGTGTATTTTATAGAACTGGAAGTCTATTATGCTTTGGAGAAAATCCAACAGGTATGTTCTAAATCTTGGCCATAGAACTAGGGTGTTTCTAGCCCACCAAAGGATTATCATTAATGTATCGAGACAATAGGGTTTGGACTAAAACCAGTTCTATCTGGGCTATAAAAGTTAAATGTTGTCTTACATTTTCATTTATAAATATCTTCCAAGCTTTTTCATTTAATTGGAGTTAGTTCTCCTTGTTGATTGGCATTGTATTTTGGGAGTAAAGAAATTTTAAACAGCTAAAGTAAATGGATTTTAGAAAGGCTACGTGTTGGGCCAGAAAGTAAATCTAATGAATCTTTTGGCCCTGTATTTAGGGTTGCTGGAGGTGGAGTTAAGGCAGTGGGCCTGTTTAGTAAATGTAGATAGAGTCTGAGAGAAGTTGAATATGACCAGAGAAAAAAAATTACCAATTGGAGACATAAAAGGGTGTTATAACTGCTTTGACAAGTGATTATGACTTGTAGAGGAGGGAGAAAAAAGTCAAAGCGTTATTACTTGAGAAACAGTACCACTTGGCTGGGCACAGTGGCTCATGCCTGCAATCCCAGCACTTTAGGAGGCTGAGGCGGGCTGATTACCTGAGGTCAAGAGTTCAAGACTAGCCTGCCCAACATGGTGAAACCTCATTTTCTACTAAAAATACAAAAAGTTAGTGGGGCGTGGTGGTGGGTGCCTGTAATCCCAGCTACTTAGGAGGCTGAGGCGGGAGAATCGCTTGAACCCTGGAAGCGGAGGGCACAGCGAGCCGAGGGCACTCCAGCCTGGGTGACAAGAGAAAAGAAAAGAAACAGTATGACTCTAGAAAAGAAGTCTCTCTTTAGCATGCATGGATGGTTATGGCAATGTAAATAAGAGCAAAACGTGGTCTCAAAAAAAAAAGAAAAAGAAAAAGAAAAAGAAACAGTACCACTCTAGAAAAGGAACTTTCTCTTTAGCTTGCATGGATGATTATGGCAATATAAATAATGCCTAAATAATTTGTCATTCAACAAAATCTTAGCACTGTGTGTCTTGAGGATGTTTTAAAGTTAATGAAGACCCTGGGCTGCAGAGCGGGAGACTGGAAGAAGGACATGCAGGCGTTGTTAACAGTTGAAGCTGTGGAAATAAACAGTCAACCGAAGCCAGAGGAGAGGAAGGAAAAAAAGAAAACCTTGAGGATACCAACATTTTTTATGGCCCTGTAAAAAAGGAGCAGGCCAAGAAAAGTGCAAACGAAGGGAAGTTCAGAAATCAGGTAGAGACTTAACGTTGAAGACAGGGGAGGAGAGGAGTTTCACAAAGCAGGAGTTAGCAGCATCACGTGCTGTAGAAAGGCCACACGAGAGGAGGACTGAAGTGGCCACTAGATTTGGTCTTCAGCAGTTACTAGAGTCCAGTGGAGACAGGAGTACCTTGTACAAGTGGCTCATTTGTTGGCACCAGAGGCCAGAACAAGGCACTTTCACGTAGTCTGCATTGGACTAGATTGGGAAGTAGGTAGGCCCTACAGAAGGGGACGAAACTGATGAGTGCCTGGGTATTTCCAGCTATTACTGGGGATGGGGACTCTGCTGGTGGCTAGAGGTACTGCTAAGCCAGAGCTCAGGAAATGCACCTAGGGCCCCAGTAGTAGGTCTTTGACAAGAATCAGGGGAATTAATACATAAATGAGTGAATATATGAATGCATGTGGGGGTGTGGTCTAGCGATTGCTTTGTAACCAGGACAGGAAGAGGATGGTGAGAGCCTACAGTAGTAACTGCCTGTGGAAGAAGCTGCCCGTTGACTCAGAGAGGTGCCAGGGAGGTTGGTGTTTTCAAGGCTGTTAGCTTCCCCATTTGGGAGAAGGGTGGGAAGGGCTTAAGGATTTACAGAGATTGATTTAGGGGAGAAGACACAGGAAGAGAAACAGCAGGAAACGCCGGGAGAGAGCAACAGCAGGACAGGATTGAGGAAGGGTAAGAGCACTAACTGGGCTAAGAATGCAAGAAAGGCATGGATAGATGTATGCTTCACAAGGCACTTCCATGGCGAGTCACTCATTCATCCTTAGGACAAGCCAGGGAGAGAGATAGGTATTATATACTGCATTGCCGGCCTTTGGAATGCGGGATGTGGTCCAGATAAGGCCATCCCGGCTCAGAGAGGCTGTTCAGCCGCTGTTCGAGTCCTCCGGCGACAAGGAACACTCCACTTTCGGAAGTAGCACTTCTATTAGAGAAGCAAAAAAAAAAAAAAAAAAGGAGACAAGAAGAAAGGGTGGGTCCCTTGAGAGGGAAAGATCTGTGAATGACATTTTAGGTAATTCATGGAATTGCAGAGCCAGAACGGGTCAGGCAGATCTTTTCATCTGTAAAACCAAGGGGGCAGACGATCTTTCTTTTCTCTTTTCTAACAGCCTGTGAAATCATCTAGGTAACCACCTCCCAATTTTACAGAATAAAAAACGAGGCCCGCGGGATGTGTCTCGCTCAAAGTAACAGAACACCCGAGTGGAGAGACAGGCCCGGAGCCGACTCCGCCCTGTCCTCAGGGCGTCTCGCCACTCCGCCACCTTCCCAGAAAGATAAAGAACAGCGGGAGGCGTCAGGCCGGGCGGCCTAGCTGCTAGTGCCCTGGGGTTCGAGGCCGCTTCCCGGCAGCAGTGGGAGGAACGCCCCGAGGGGAGGGCAGGGGCGGGGAGGAGTTGAGAGGGGCGGGGAAGAGTTCGGGCCTCGTTTCCCACACTTCGTTAGGACGCGGGCTGGGGCGGGTCTGCGGCCGGCAGAGGGCGCTGGACGACTCCTCGCTCTGCGGGCCCGGCGGGCTGGGGGCGCGCTGCCCCGGGCGCGCCGTCGGAGCTCGCGGGCAACGGGTCGCGGCGGAGAGGGCGGCCGGAGCCCTCAGGGGAAGCGCGGAGGGTGGGCGGGCGACCGGGAACAGAAGGGGCGCGAAGGGGGCGGGGGCCCCGGCTGCAGAGGAGGAGAACTTGACCGCCGCAGAGAGCGGCTGAAATGCCTGTTCTTCAGGCCCGGCGAGCGGGAGTCTGACGCGATTTGCTGAGCCCTGTCCTCCGACGGCTGCACCCCGGCCTTGAGCGCCTCGGCCGCCTGTTCGCTGCTGCTCCTTCGAGCGGAGCCTGCGCCAGGTTCCTTTTGCATCCCCCCTGCTGGGGGACCCCTGCTCCTGAGGAGGGGGCCAGAGAGCCGCGGCGGCGGTCACCTGGGCCCCGGGGACCTGGCGCCGGGCCCGAGGAGCGGCGGAGGCCGCGGCGGCCTCGTCTCGGTCGCGGACTAGCGAGGCGCCGGTGAGCGCGGCCCACAGGCGGCGGCGGCAGGTGAGTGCGGGCGGCGGGCGCGGAGCCTCCCGGTGGGTGCAGCTGTCACGAGCCGCGCGGCCGCCGAGGCCCTAGGGGGCGGGGAGCAGCTGGCACCCCTCCGCCCCCTGCTCTCCTTTCTCCTGCTCCATCCACCTCCCACTTCTCCGAGTTCCCCTCGCGGCCCCGCGCGGCTGGAGGGGGCGGAGGTCTCAGCTGTCACGGGCACCAGCTGGGGGCTGCTCCCCGCCGAGGGAAATCGCTGCAGCAGCGACTTCTCTCCGCCTCTTTTCCAGTTGCCCTAGTTAGCGCGGAGAGGGCGAGCATCCGCGGAGGGGGCGCGGGCTGCGCGGCCGCCTGCCCGGCGTGGGGAGCGGGCGCCCGGGGCCGCCGCGGAAAGAGGGAGCCGGAAGTCGGCGCGGGCGCCCCTCGGCCCTGGCGACGCCGTGACCTTGGCCAGCTTGCTCACCTCTCGGAGTCTTGCCGACCCGGACCGCGAAATGGGGGCGACCGCGGCGTCGGTTTCGGTCGGCGCAGCCCTCGACGGCGCTGGTGTTTGACCCCGGCGCGCTTGCTCGCCCCTTCCCCCGGGAAGGGGTTTCGGAGGTAGACGTGGGATGGATACTGGACATGTTCCTCCCGGGTTTGGTCCCCTTCCTGGGATTCAGCCGAAAGGGCCGAGAAAGGGAAGCAAACATGTTGACGATTGGGAGGTGGGGTTGGTTAGTGGGCAGTGACAGAATTCGGGCCGCTCTCTAGTCTGTTGGAAAAGACCTGGAGGATCGGACACCAGGGTCTCCAGTCCTTACTACCCAGCTGTGGTGGCTGCTTTTTTATTTTATTTAAAAGGAATCACCCCCATAAGTAGACATTGCCCAGTCTGACGACGTTAGAGGGAGACGGAGGGGTTGACAATACAGCCTGTGTGTGTGTGACAAGGACAGGCCACGGTGTTGTGGCCGGAGAGTTTCGTAGGAAGGAAAACTTTAAGCTGGAGGATCTGTTAGCCTCTCATGCCTGGCCCTCCTCGTTTCTTATAGAGGTGTTGAACTGGAGAAGGTGAC
>NW_016107316.1:17562890-17575619 GCF_001604975.1 Cebus imitator | reverse complement strand
AAAAAAAAAGCAAACAAAACGACAACAACAATAACAACAAAAGTTGGCCAGAGGAGCCTCAGCTTGTTCCACAGAAGCTGTGATGTAGGAAGGGGCCAGATTTCTTCATGTTGAGAATAATGTGAAAAGAAAGTATTTGCTTGAGTCTCTTGGCCTTTGAACTAGAAGTAGTTTTGGGATAAAGGTAGCAGTGGGGTTTGATTCAGCTTAAAAAATAGGCGTTTCTGAACTATTTGCCATAAATTAGATAAAATGGAAGTGTTTCTATTTTATCTCCTGTACTTTGTGGAAAGGTCTAATTTGGTTTTGTGGATGAATGTCTGAAATGTTTTCTGTTTCTTCAGACTCTATGCTTTGGGAACAGTGGGTCACGGAGAGGGTCTCAGTTGGGAATATACGGGTTAGAGAGAAAATAGAGGACTGCTGATTAGAAGAACAGGTGTTTAGTTTGATTTTTGTAGATATTTTCCACTGGTTATTTCTTTAACAACATTGAAGTGTGCCTTATAAGGTGCAAAATGTGATTTTACATAGCTTATAGTTGATCCCTTCCTTATTTCTCTCAGAAAATCTGTAGGATTGTGTCTATTAAATTGTTTTTTGTGTGTGGTTTAAACCAAGGGAGTATTTTAGATCTACATTTTTGGGTAAGTGGTTTTATTGGGGAAAAAAAGTGCTTGATGGAACTAATGGTGATTGTTTCACTTAAACTGGGATTATATAGACAATGCTTTTTCCTCCCTCTTTCTGCCAACATTTGTTTTTGTTTTTCCTTCAATTCCAGGGTTTTGTTTCTAGAAATCTGGGCTGGAAACAGAAGCAGCAGTTTGTATAATCCCAAGATCTTGCTTATGCCAGGAAGCTGTAAGGGTAACATGAAGTGGGTGTGATGTAAAGACACTGCTACTACTTCAGACATTTAACTGTTGAGGGAGTCTAAGGTCAAACTTTAATTTTTGTTGAATTTCCTGTTTTCTGTGTATGTGTTAATCTTTTGATGGGCAAAAGATTGGGTTGCTATGGTGCTAACTGGTGTATATTGTGAAAATGCTGGCGACATTTCATGCTTTTACTCTATAGGGAAGAGTGGTAAACAAGCCTAAATAATTTAAAGATGTTCTCTGCATGTCCTCTTGATCCTGCTAATCCAGTGAGCAGTCTTCACAAGGACTAAATGTTGAGTAAGTGATGAGGGTGGTACAGGGGTGCTGAAAGGTGGAGTGGCGGGGAGAGGGTATTGAGCATTTCTTGAAATTCTTTTCCCTATTGGACTGTATATCAGACTGATTTATAATTGTTTTTCAAGGACGTTTTTGTTCTCCCTGCTTGGTTGTCATCAATTTCATAGACCTTTGCTTAGATACTACCTCTGTTTCATACTTTAATTTGTCTTTTTTGCTGCATCTCCCAAGGACCCCACATTGTTTGAATGTTATGTTGCATATCTTATGGAGTTGGGTGGCCTTAAGCCATGCGGTTTAACATAGTTTTCATTTTAGGGCATGTATGGGAGGTCAGAACAAGCTCATAACACGGAGTAGAGTCTAAGTCATGGAGCATAGGGGAGCCCCGGGATTCTCATGATTGTTTTGGCAGTGGTTTTTGCCTTCTAAATATGATTATAACATTCTCCGAGGACCATCAGCTGCTTTCCTGACAGAGGTCCAAAAACATTTTAGAGGGTTCCATTTTGCATTACTTGCACATGCTGGATGCTGTGGTGGGCGTGGGATCAGGTGAAATCCATGTGTTTCAGGAGCTGGATGTCAGAACACTGTATCTGATCTGGGTTGCAGAACCAAATAGATTTCTCCCTATCTTATATAACTTTCCTATCCATTTGGGAAGACGAGACTGTAGGAAAGGACTTTTTAAAATTGCTTCTTTTCCAGATTAACCAGTAGTTTAGCTGTTGGTGACTGGCGACTAAGGACAGGCCTCTGTTCTAAACGTTGAAGGTGAGGTCTAGTCATTTAAAAGCTTCCCTTTTCTTTCTATTTTAGTTAGACATTGTGCCTTTCAACACTTCGTGTCAGAGGTCATAAAATGGCCTAGTGGCAACTAGATACCATTCTTGGTTGCTTAATTTCATAAGGAGATGTGGATTTTTTTTTGTAGCTTAGTTCTGGAAAATGGTTTGTGGACATAGTATTTGGATTAATGTAGAGTATAGAAATGATTGTTATATATATCTGCAGGATACATGGGTGAATAAGGGAAATTATTATTAAACACTGATATCAACATATAGTCCAATTCCGTAAGTTCAAGTAAAGTGAGTTGTATCCATACTTCTTCCCATAACCTCATCTGCAACACAGAATTTTCAAGGCTCCTTGGAGTGATAGGCTTTTAGAAAAGCTTAATATGGTTATCACATTTAAAAGATAAGTAGCTTATGCCAAAATAGAAGCTCTAGTCACTGGGGGAGTTTAGTCATTACCCTCATCTTAGATATATTTTGTTCTTTCCCCTCCCAGGGAGTATGTCTTACTGTGTCGAGGGCAGGGATGTTTGGTTTTACTGAATAGCACTGACCTGACCATTAGGCACAGGCAGGCCAGACTCATAAAAATAGGTGCAAGCACAGAAGCTAAACGCACCCGTTATCAGGACCGACTTCTAATTGCACTGGATTATCCAGTTTTTCCAGAGTGATGCTTCATTTTTACCCTTTCAGCTTATAATTGTGAGGCAATTTTAAAGCTTCTTTTAGAAATGGAGCTCTGACTTCAGACAGACAGAGGTGTCCTGGCTCTTCCAGATACTGAGTTGATGTAGCCTTGAGCTATTTAACCACACTAAACTTCAGTTTTTATGTTTAAAATTGAAGAACATACTTGTCCTCATATTGTAATCTTTAAATTCTCCTTTTTTAGTTGCTCTGGGAAAGGAATTCTCTCTGGTCATGCAGATGGTACCATTGTTAGGTATTTCTTTGATGATGAAGGCTCTGGAGAGTCACAGGTATGAATAAAGAATGATGTGGGAGGCTGACGTTGGAAAGTCCCTTGAGTCCAGGAGTTTGAGACCAGTCTGGGCAACACGGTGAAACCCTGTCTCTATCAGAAAGAAAGAAAGAAAAAAAAATACACACGCGTGCGCGCACACACACACACACATATAAACTAGTTAAGTGTGGTGGTGTGGTCCTATAGTCCCAGCTACTTAGGAAGCTGAAGTCGAAGGATCACTTGAGTCCAGGAGGTTGAGGCTGCAGTGAGCTGAAATAGCGCCACTGCACTGCTGCCTGGGTGACAGAACATGACCCTGTCTCCAAAAAAGGATACTGTGGGATAGGGGATAAGGAAATTCCAGGAACCCTCCTAGAGGAGGTTGGACTTCTAAGGCATTTGGATTGAGGTACAGGGAGGAGGTTAGAGGAATGAGGCCTCAGGGACAGATGAAAAGTTGGATGTGGCCACCAAGAGGATTTGTGTTTAGGAGCCTGGAGCTTACCGCTTATAAGAAGTGATGACTCAGGTGCAAAGGACCTTGAGACAAAGGGAAATAAAAACTCTTAGGGGAATGAGAAGTGAAAATTATTCCTATTTACCTAAAATATATATAATATATATTTATTTATGTGAATTTATAGAAAAAAGAGTTAACAGTTACTCTGGAGAGGGGAAAGGAAAAAGATGGGGGATAAAAAGGAAATTTTCATGTTTTACTCCATATAATTCTGTATTGTTTGAATTATTTATAGTAAGAATTACTTGTAGGCCAGGCACGGTGGCACACGCCTGTAATCCCAGCACTATGGGAGGCCAAGGCAGCTTGATCACCTGAGGTCAAGAGTTCGAGACCAGCCTGACTAACAAAGGTGAAACCCCATCTCTACTAAATACAAAAAATTAGCTGGTGTTGTGGCACATGCCTGTAATCCCAGCTATTTGGGAGGCTGAGGCAGGAGAATCACTTCAACCCAGGAGGCAGAGGTTGCAGTGAGCCAATATCATGCCATTGCACTCTAGCCTGGGCAACAACAGCAAAACTCCATATCAAAAAATAAAATAAAATAAAATAACAATTTCTTGTATAGGCCGGACATGGTGGCTCACTCCTGTAACCCCAGCACATTGGGAGGCTGAGGCAGGTGGATCACCTGAGGTCAGGAGTTCGAGACTAGCCTGGCCAACATGGTAAAACCCCGTATCTACTAAAAATACAAAAATTAGCCAGGCGTGGTGGCATGCACCTGGAATCCCAGCTAACCTGGAGGCTGAGGCAGGAGAATCACTTGAACCCGGCAGGCAGAAGTTGCTATGAGCTGAGATTGTGCCATTGTACTCCAACCTGGGCAACAGAGTGAGACTATATGTCAAAGGAAAAAAAAAAACAAAACAAGACTTGTACAATAATTAAATTTAACCCTCTTTAAAAAAAGAAGCCCTATGCTCTTTGTGGGCCTAGACAGTGTTGGTTAACGTGTAGGACATCTTTTCAGAGGAGCTTTACCAGGTGTGTATTAAAAATTTCCAATACACAAGCATTTTGAGGTTTTCTAGAGAACAAGGTCAACAAGCATCTGTGTAGGGGTGTGTGTGTGTGTGTGTGTGTGTGTGTGGTGGTTTGTGAAGAGTTCAGGGTTAGGATGTGTTGGGATGGGAAAATGGAAGAAAGACTTCTGGAGGGTAGGATGGTCAGAGTGAATGTATCAGGTGTTGAGAGTGAGAAATTATTTCTGGGGTGGAGTCTTCAGAGACTGATTGAAACCCTCTCCTTCTGTCTGTCTTAGGGGAAGTTGGTTAACCACCCCTGTCCACCCTATGCCTTGGCATGGGCAACCAATAGCATCATGGCTGCAGGCTGTGATAGGAGGATTATAGCCTATGGAAAAGAAGGCCACGTGCTGCAAACTTTTGATTATAGCCGTGACTCTCAGGAGCAGGAGTTCACCGCAGCTGTAGCAAGTCCTGGGGGCCAGTCCATTGTGCTAGGAAGCTATGACAGGTGAGTCCCCTTTCCAGTTTTATCTTTGGCCTACTTTCCCTGTGAACACTCCCTGCTTTATGCTTTAGCCAAATTATTCTAAGCCAGAGTGGGAAACTGGACCAAAATCGAGTGTCCGTTCAAAGAGATTCTCAGATTGTAATTCATGTGCTTTCCTCTTCCTGCTCCCACCATCGATTGGTGTGCAGCCAGTTCCAGATGTCCTGTGCTCTTGTTTTGTCTCTGTGCCTCTCCCTGAGCTTCCACAGCAGAATTCATCTCTATTTTCTGTTTCCATTGCCCACTTTTAGACTGCTTAGAGTTTCTCACGTCGTATTACAGTTTGTTGTTTGCATCTAACTGGTTAAATCAAAGAGTCCTTGAGAAGGGGGCTTGTTATTCATCCTTTTATCTCCAGTGCCTAGACTAGCATCTGTATGCTATATATATTCAAGATATGCTCAGATGTTTGGCAAATGAGTGAATGAATGATGGAGCAGCAGATAAACAGCCATGTCCCAGGTCTCATCACTTCTCTGGCATGTGTTTAACCCCAGCTTTTTCAGCCCTGTCTTTCTATCCCCTTCAATCTTACATCTCCTTGTGTTCTGTTCTTTCTTCACTGCCTCCTACCATTTATCTCCTTGTTGTGTATTATTTTCTCCTAACAGCTCATTTTTCTCACCTGCCCTGATCTTTTTGTTTTCTCTGCTCCCCTCACTCTTATTCTGTTTTAGTTTTGCCTTGATTTTCCCAGCTTACTTCCTGTGCACCTTTGTGTCCTCTCCTGCTAGACTGCCTAGCTTGTGTGTTCTTTTTATTTCCTTTCTTTTCTGATATAGCAAGACTAATTTCCTTTGGTTATCAGCTCATTTGCACTCTTTAGTTCAGTGTTAATCTCTTCTAGAAGCCACATACTTTATTTCAGGCTTCGGGTGTTCAACTGGAGCCCTCAAAGAAGCATCTGGGAAGAGGCAAAGCCCAAGGAGATTGCCAATTTATACACCATCACTGCCTTGGCCTGGAAGCGGGATGGCTCACGGCTCTGTGTGGTGTGTTACTAGTAATCCCTTTCTGGATTGGTGACTTTCACCAAACCAGAAAAAAATCCTGCCTTATCCTAAACGCTCTCCCCTGACACTAGAGAATCTCCTCTTCCCTTTTGACCCTAACCTAACATTCTGGTGTTAGAGGCAGGAAGGAGAAATTCAAACTTTATTGGAGGTCACAAAAGGGACAAAGAATTGTGTGTAGGCAGGGCTATTTTCTCCCTTTTATCCCATTAATATGTGGTGCCCTTGAGTCCAGTGATTGTAGCGTATTTCCTTTTGGTACTTCCAAAAACTGCCAGCTCTTTTACTGCCAACGATTCTCCAGACTCTAGAGCCTAGGTGTTGAGGATGTCTGTGGATACTCTCCCCATGCCAGTGTACTATGTGTGTGACCTTTTATGCTGTCACTTTCCCTTCTGGGGCACACTGTGTGGTGGGGTGGAACAGTTTGACTGCTGCCTCTGAAGAAGCATTTACAAGAACAAGTTTGAGCTGACGTATGTGGGACCTAGCCAGGTAAGCAGGATGGTAGCCTACTGCACTGAGACCTCGCATGGCTCATTCATCCTGATACATATCTAACATTTCCCTGCCTTCTGGCCACAGCCATAGTGTCAAATTTAATCTTCATCCCTCTGGAAGAGCTGTTTTGGGCAACAGAATATGTCAGGGCAACACCCTGGTATCTTTCCTGCTGTGGTTCCTGCAGCTTATTATAAGAAAAGTTTTAAGCACCAGGCTTAAGGTGTGCAGAGATTGCCAGTTATGCCTTCCTGGTTTAAAACTTTACTGCCTACACACTGTCAACAGGGCGATTTGATAAACAGGATTATAAATGTGAACTCTGTTGTTTTAAGGCCTCTGAGCTTACTTATTTGATGTTGCAAGCTAATTTCTTAGTTCCTGAGCCCATTTTTCTCTTTTTTCTACCTCTGTCCTTTTTCATTTATTATACATTGGTTTCTTCATTCTTTTGTTCTTTCAAGAAACATGTATATATTCTCCACTATGTGTAACCAGTGTTAGGCATTGGGATTACACAGATAATTATCTGTAAGACATTGTCCCTTGGATCAAGGAGATCATTATAACAGAGGACACAGACATATCAAAAAATAATATTAGCCAAATGCAGTGGCACATGCCTGTAGTCTCAGCTACTCAGGAGGTGGAGGCAGGAGGATTGCTTGAACCCAGGAGTTCAAGGCCAGCCTAAGCAACATAGTGAGACCCTGTCAGTCAGTCAATCAGTTGATCAGTATGTACACTGTGATCACTGATATATAAGGTTTGTACCAAGACTGAAAACATAGAGTGATTGGTTTTACCCAGTGGAACTTTCAGAATTATGTAAATTTTAAGCATCAAAATAGATAATATAGGAAAGCATTTCATAAATAGTAAATCCCCATATAAACCTAAGGTACCATTACTATCAGCAATATCCAAGGCCCAAGGAGGAAGAAGATATTAGCTTTGTTTAGACTGTGGAAGTGGGCAAAGGATATGGTTATACACCCTTCTTTTGGGCTGGGGAGGCCTAAGGGGCTCAGACTTGTCCTTTACCAAGGTGATTGTGAAGAACCTGTCATCGGGAACCCAAGTGCTGCTCAAGTCCCACTATAGCTATGAGGTGGAAGAGGTGAAAATCCTGGGAAAGGAGCATTACTTGGTGGCCCACACATCAGACACACTGCTGCTGGGGGACCTGAACACTAATCGCCTTAGTGAGGTAGGAACTAAAATTGAGAGTAGGGTGGGGAATGGGGCATCTTGGCTTAATACTTGTGGGGACCCAAAATCCCTAGGGGTAAGATCTCCATGAGAAGGTTCAACATTCTGGTGTAGGGGACCTTGTTTCAGGGAAGGAGACCCAGGAGGTTTACATTTCCACAGTATGAATCACCATCTTTGGACTGTTTTGATGCCATCTCTCAGAAACATCTCCTGGTTCCTCTCAGGGACGAGAGCAAATTCTGATACAGCACCTCTTTTGTGTAGTATGATCTTTCTGCTTCCCAACCTGTCATTCTTTTGGCGCTGTCCTGGGTAATTATTCACATTGCTTCTTAAGCCTTCTGCTTTACAGATAGCCTGGCAGGGATCTGGTGGCAATGAGAAGTATTTCTTTGCAAATGAGAATGTGAGTAGAGCTTGATTCACCATCACCATCTCCATAAGCCTCCTTCTAGCTTCTGTGTCATAAAGATGGCAAGTTGCAAGGGGTAGGGAAACAGCAGATCTCCCAAGCTGATTTCTCGTAGTATTCAGCCCCATGATTCCTAGCTTTACAGCCATCCCTAGTTTCCTTTACCCTGCCCACCCCACCTCTACTCTCCGGTCAGACCATTTCAGAATTGTTAAACCTCAAACCTTTAAGCTCCATGAAGCGTTTTACATTCCCAAGTCTTTTATTTTCTACATCCTTCTGGCTTTCCAATCTCAGCCCTCACAGACAGAACGGCAGCACCTACAGAAAAACCAGAACCTCCTTTTTCCCCATAGGGCAGAGAAGGGACAGACTTTTATCAGGTCTGAGCACGTTTAGCCGTGCTGGAAAAGAACCACAAACTGGCTGAAATGATCTTTTTGGAACAGGTAACAGGAAAAGAGGGACAGGATGCAGAGAAGATATGAAGGAAAAAGACGGAAAAGGGGGAGCAAACTCAAGGGAGGAAAGTGTGCTGGTGAGCGAGGCTTCCAAAGGTTTGGGGAAAGCTTTCAGAGAGATTTACATAGTTAATTTCACCCCTTCCTTTATTTCCTCCTCTTGTGTTAGTCCTTACTTTTCTAGACAAACTTCCTTCTTGGGCCTTTGATTACTTCTTTCTTTCATAAGCAGTCTGCTTCCTCCCCTCCAGTCCGGAGCCTGTCTTTGCAATTCTTGTGCATAGGGGTCGATCCACGTTTTGTTTGTGGCTGGAAACTTACACAATTTGAGGAGCTCTTTTTAAGAACAGTTGCCTTAGGCTGGGCGTGGTGGTTCACGCCAGTAATCCCAGCACGTTGGGAGTCTGAGGCAGGTGGATCACATGAGGGCAGGAATTCAAGACCAGCCTGGCGAACAGGGTGAAACCCCGTCTCTACTAAAAAAAAAAAAAATATATATATATATATATATATATATATATATATATATATATATATATATATATATATACGTATATACGTATATATATATATATTAGCCAGCTTTGGTGGCATACGCCTGTATGTAATCCCAGCTGCTTGGGAGGCTGAGGCGGGAGAATCGCTTGAGCCTAGGAAGCAGAGGTTGCAGTGAGCCGAGATCGCACCACTGCCTTCCAACCTGGGCGACAGAGCAAGACTACATCTCAAAAACAAAGAACAGTTGCTTTGGAAAGGGCTTGTGCAAATAAGGAGCCCTGAAGCTTAAGCATTTTTTAGTTTCCCAATATTTTTGCTGGTATAGTAGTTAAAAGGTAAGGTTTTTGGTCCCCATATGCTGGCATCTTAGCCAGACTGAGGAGAACTTGCTGCTTTCTGATCCTCATATCCTTCTGTCATCCCCTCTGCTCTGCCTGTTTCCCCTAGAATGCTGTGGAGGAGGCCAGGGCATGTAGCAGCAGCTATACCATTGGGATGAGTGTATCATTGTGGCTCAAGCCAAGGTACCTATTTTGTCTTCTCCACAGTTGTTCAGAATTTGGTTCTGCCAATTTCAAAACCTTCTTTTGTCTAGGAGGCCATAGAAACCAGAACAGGGTTGGGCTTGGACTAGATGTGGTGAGGAGTTAGGATACTGCTGACTCAGGAGGATTTCCCTTGTTACAGAGGGATTGGAGAAGCGTGGGAGGCACAAGGGTAGGAAGGGCTGTGACTCCTAGTTCTCTGTGCGTGTCCAGGGGTACCCAGCTGTAGAGAATCTATGCTGGAGTTATTACCAGTGGCTGATGGACACACAGCAGGAGGATTGAGCAGGTGAACTACAGGAGAGCCAAGGGGATGGGCTAGCAGCCTTCAGCCTCTACCTCAAAGCTGGGCTCCCTTCCAAAGCTGCTCGGCTGGTGCTATTCCGAGAGGAACTGCTAGCCAACACAGAGCTGGTAGAACACATCACTGCAGTCCTTATCAAGGGGGAACTCTACGAAAGGGTATGCTCACTTCCTCTTCCTAGCCCTTATCTCCAGAGCTCAGGACCCTTCTCTCTTCCAGAGGAGTCTCGGGGCACAGAGCACTTCCTGACTGCTGGTGTTCCCTTGTGTTTGGAGCTAATACTTGATTCTTTGTGTTGTAGGGGTACCATAGTAATGGGGTATGTATTAACAGGCAGGTGATCTCTTTGAGAAGATTCACAATCCACAGCAGGCCCTGGAGTGCTACCGTAAAGGGAACATATTCATGAAAGTTACTAGCCCCCATAAGCCATCCTTTACTGTTATGGACCCTTGCCCATCCGTCTCCCCAGCACCTCTTGGTGCGTGTGTTCAGGTTGCTTGGCTCCAGTTCTCCATTCTTCCCCTTCTCACTCCATGCTTCATCTCCCTGTCCTACCATTTTCCTGAGGTCCATCCATGGAAGTCTGGGCTGAGCACCTTTTCTCTCCCTGGCAGTAGAGCTGGCTCGATTGGCCTTCCCAGGGGAGGTGGTGAAACTAGAGGAGGCATGGGGGGACCACCTGGTGCAGCAGAAGCAGCTTGATGCAGCCATTAATCACTACATCGAAACCAGGTGTGGGAGTATGGGAATGTAAAGGACATTTGGGTGTGAAGTGAGGGGCAGTGGAGCCAGTAAGGACACCAAGGCCGAAAAGAAGAGATCTCAAAATGTAGGGGGAAGTGTGCTTAAGGGGTCACTTTACCTCCATTCATCTTCATCTTTCAGCATACATATTTATATCTTTCCTAACTTTGCCAGGTGCTCCATTAAGGCAATTGAGGCTGCCCTGGGTGCCCGCCAGTGGAAGAAGGCAATTTATATATTAGATCTACAGGACCGGAACACCGCGTCCAAATACTGTCCTCTCGTGGCCCAACACTATGCATCTCTGCAGGAGTATGAGGTGAGGGAGAGTCCTTTCCGCAGCATGATGTGGTGCAGTAGAGGATAACAGTGAGAGAACCTGAAATAGGAAGTGGAGGCCAGTTCACCTGATCCTTCTTTCTGGGCTGCAAACAGCATCACCACCTTGAATGAGAAAAGAACAGTTTACTTTCCCAGTTTCATTCCAGCGTGACACAGATACTTCCCTTCACCCCGGATATATAAAGTGAGTCTCTAGCTCTGTTCCAGCCAGCATGAGTAATTCTCGATGAATAACTCTAACATAGTTACAATATAAAATTGCTTTGCATTGCAGAAACGTGAGGCCCTTTTGAATTCCACTGTATTGTCCTCGTGCTGTTTGGGTCTGGCCTTTCTTTTTAAATGGTAGAGCGTATGAGACACCCATAGTCATCTTTTCTTGTCTATTACTATAAGGTCATATCACAGGCTCTCCACCATCCCAGCTGAGGTTGTTCTTTCCTTGTTGAAGCTACTTTAAGCCTGCTGCTCTGACCTTTTGTGTCTACCTCTCATCAACTACAGATTGCTGAGGAGCTCTATACTAAGGGAGACCGGACAAAAGACGCTATAGATGTGAACACCCAGGCTAGCCGTTGGGAACAAGCCCACAGGGTAGAGATGGGTGGAGTTCATGATAAGAGAACTGCCTTAGTGGCAGTGTGGCCTCGTTCCTGGGTCTGTTTCTCCTCTTTGCTTGGCTCCCTGAAAGCTGACAGAGAGAACCAAAAATACAGTATGAGCCACTTTGATGTATAACTGAAAAATATTTCCAGAAGCAGAGGCAAGAATGAAGAAATGTGGTAAAGGAAGATCCTTGGAAGGACATGATAGAGTGGCAAGAATAAATTAACTGCTCCTATTCCCTAGGGCTCAGAACAGTGTTTAATTTTTGGCCGTTCTAAGAAGGGTGGAGAGGGAACAGATTGTAAAGCTAGCACTGCAGACTGCAAAGCCAGTCACTTGCTTCTGGGTAGTGGAAGTGTGATTCTGTCAAATGCAAAGTGAACTTTTCTTTTTTTTGGAAGCACTAGAGCTCATGAGGTATTTTATTTGTAAATATGTATTACATCTCTAGAAAAAGAATCCCAGGATTTTCCCTCCGATATGCTGTTGTCTTGCTTCTTCATGGTTCATGATGCCAGCTGAGGTTGTCAGTACAATAAAACCAAACCAGCTGCCGGGCGTGGTGGCTCACACCTGTAATCCCAGCACTTTGGGAGGCTGAGGTGAGTGGATCACGAGGTCCAGAGTTCGAGACCAGCTTGGCCAGTATGGTGAAACCCCGTCTCTACTAAAAATACAAAAATTAGGCAGGCATGGTGGCAGGCGCCTGTAGTCCCAGCTACTTGGGAGGCTGAGGCATGAGAATCGCTTGAACCTGGGAGATGGAGGTTGCAATAAGCCAAGATCCTGCCATTGCACTCCAGCCTGGGCAACTGAGTGAGACTCCATCTCAACAACAAAAAAACCAAATTGGCAGGATGGGAGCAGATTATTCTGCCATTTTTCTAGATCTCTGAGTTGCATGTCAAATCTGGGGCTAATCACTCCACACTTGTTTAGCTTGCCTGTGAGGTTCACAACAATTTTCTTAGCTCTGTGATCATCAGTGATTTCAAATCTGCCCAATGTAACCATATTTCATCATCACACTTAGAAACCGGACGATGACTTTGGGGCATAGCCTAATAAGAACTTGGTGTTTGCCTCTCTT
>NW_016107316.1:17551607-17560730 GCF_001604975.1 Cebus imitator | reverse complement strand
AGAAGAGAGGTCTAAGGACCCAGGAGTCCGTGGGCCAGGGCACCTGTGTGGCAGTGGGAAGCTGTCCTGCCTGCCTCTGCCGTCTTGATACCTGGAAATCTGAGCAGGAGGCTGGATTATGGAGTGACGCGCTGTGGATCTGCAAGGACTATGTGCCCGGCCAGTTGGAGGCTCTGCAGGAAGAGTATGAGCAGGAAGCTACTAAGAAGGGGGCCAGGTATGAGACCAGAGGTCCAGCAGCAGTGGCAGGGCTGGGAGGGCCATGAGGCATGCACAGGACAGAGCACACTGCCCCCCCATGCCTAGTCCCAGTGCTCCAATCTCCACAGGGGTGTGGAGGGACTTGTGGAACAAGCTCGACACTGGGAGCAGGCTGGAGAGTACAGCCGTGCCGTGGACTGCTAGCTCAAAGTGCGAGACTCTGGAAACAGCGGCCTGATGGAGAGGTGCTGGATGAAGGTGAGGGCAGTAGGCTCTTTCGGGCCCTCCTTCTTCCTAGGCCTCCATTCACACTCAGCTTCCCTTCTCACATCTACAGCTGTCTCTGTGTCTTTTCCTTTTCAATCAGGTAGCAGGAATCTGTGGAGTGCCTTTTGGATGGTAGAGCCAGAACCTCTGAAGGCTGTTAAGCAGATATAAGACAGAATCCTGACAGCGAAAAGTTAGGGGAGTTGGACTAACACATGGCTCAGTTAATATCATATCAGAGTAAAGACCAAATTACATGACTTAGAGTTAGGAATTATGGTGAGCAAAGAAAAGTCAAACTTGGTGTTTTCGAAGTGATTTTTACAACTTTAAAAATCACTGGGCTGGGCACGGTGGCTCACATCTGTAATCCCAGCACTTTGGGAGGCTGAGGCGGGTGGATCATCTGAGGTCAGGAGTTCGAGACAAGCCTGGCTAACATGGTGAAACCCCATTTCTACTAAAAATACAAAAAATTAGCCGGGCATGGTGGCCAACGCCTGTAATCCCAGCTACTCGGGTTTGGTGGTGCATGCCTGTAATCCCAGCTTTGGGAGGCTGATACAGCAGAATCGCTTGAACCTGGGAGACAGAGGTTCAAATCTCCCAACTTCAATCCTTTTTCTTTTTTGAGACGTAATTTTCCTCTTGTTGCCCAGGTTGCAGTGAGCTGAGATCGTTCTGTTGCACTCCAGCCTGGGCAACAAGGGTGAAACTCCGGCTCAAAAAATAAAAAAAAAAACAAATCATGTCTTGATATGCCATCCTTTCCAACTTTGTTCCTGCAGTATTACTTAATTCATTTTTCTAAAATACCATTCTGTTGGCTTCTGGCCAACAACCTTCACAATGATGACCCCGTGCCATCTATATATTGTCCAAAATGCTTTCATTCTCTTAATGGCCCCAGACAAGGCTTTTAGAAAGCTCTGTGCTGCATTCTGGTGTGTGTGGTGGCGTGATCTGTAGTCCCAGCTACTCGGGAAGCTGAGGCAGGAGAATCGCTTAAACCTAGTAGGTGGAAGTTGAAGTGAACTGAGATTACGCCACTGCACTCCAGCCTGTGACAAAGTGAGATTCTGTTCCAAAAAAGAAACAAAAAAGGAAGAAGAATGCTTTGGCCTGTTTTATTAATCTTTGTTATAGCATGAATTGATTCCTTGTACATTTTTTGTGTAGTGAATTAGCCCTGGAGAATCCATTCATATCTGGATGACCTGACAGAATAAATGTTCCAGACTTGGAAAATGAGACTGTAGATTCTGGGGCAGAGTGATCCTCTAAGGTCATTTAATTTCCCTCTCTGACATCTCTTTTCTGTCCCAGTGCAATAGCAGCTAGGAAATGTGTCAAGCCTTAGATTTAGGAAACTGTATGTCTCAAATGTTCTGAGAGTACCTACTTAAAATGTCCTAGCTTTCTTTAGTTTACTTGATCTTGTATTCTAGTTTGTGGTTTGGGACATTTAACCCCATACCTGGACTTCTAGGGAGTGACTGGCTCTAGAGAAAATGCTTGTAGAGCAGAACAGGCCACTTGGAAGGCCTGCTTCTTTGAAACCTTGCCTCTATACTCCCTACTTAATGACAAGCTGTCTAGCCCAGTCCTAGAAGAGTCATAAAGGAGTTCTTCCCTGAGTTTGGCTGTCAGAGCAGAGCCTATGGACCGCTGCAGGAAGGGGCAGCAGATGCTACTTTGGGTGTGGCTCAGAGAAGAGACCTAAGCAGCATGCACACTGACTGCATGCTGTCAGATTTACCTTGGAAAGCCCATTGTGATGTCACATGAAGTCACAGCCTGGAGGCAGAAAACTCATCGGCCGAGAAGAGCACCTGGTTGAAAAATGGCACCAATTTGGGGGATGGACATCCCACTGCCATCATGTATCAGCCTTTTATTATTATTTGTTTTTTTTATTTTGGGGCTTTGGATGCTATTTTCTGGGAATCAGAGCTGGAAGCAGGTGCCAGCCAAGATAAACTCAGAGGTATGTGATGTAGCCCTCCCTTGAAACTCACTGGTCCCTGCTCCTGAGGCCATAGAAACTCCTATACTTTGGGCCAGGGAAGGAATTGGATGTGGGGAGAGGGAAGCAGAGACAGTGCCCATGGATGTCTTCCTATAGGTCACTATAAATCATTTTTCCTTTAATTCATTTCAACAGTCTTTGAGCACCTGTTATATACGGCAGTGTAGTAGACATTGAGGAAGAATAAAAAGCTATCCCAACTTTCTAGGAGCTCGAGGTGAAGTAGGGGAGACAGATAGTCACATAACTTCAAGGAAAGAGAATGTGTTAAGAGTTAATAGATGTATAAATGTTGCTAAAGACATGGGAGGTAGACAGCATTTGAACTAGGGGCTCTACAAACTGCCGTCAGGGAGAGCTCAGGTTTGAGTATGCTTCAGAGGAAGAGTGGGATTTGGAAGGTGGTTGGGGTGAATACATTGGAAAAAAGGCATGGGAAAGGGAAGAGTATTGGATATGTTTGAGGAGAGATTGTAGTCCTGTGAGGACTGCATTCACCAATCTGGATGGAATATAGAACTGTAGGGACTCAGAGCGAGAAAAGGTTGAAAAGTTGACAGAGGTCACATTGTAGTTTTGAACGCCAGGCTGAATAATTTGTGTAAATAACACTCTGTGCAGTTTGAAAGATATCAAAGATTTTAAAGCCAGGCAAAAATGTGCTTAGATCTGTGCTTTAGAGCAATGCTTCTCAAACTTTAACATGCATATGTATCACCTGGGGGGTCTTGTTAAAAAGCAAATTCTGATGTAGGAAGTCTGGGGTAGGGATAGAGTTTCTACAGTTCTAACAAGCTCCCAGGTGATGCTGCTGCCCTTGGACCGGGACCACACTTTAAGAGTGAGGCTTTAAATACCTCCAGCAAGCTTTTATTATAGTTCTCTGGCATAGCTAGGCCATTTTAATGGTTTAGTGGGAAGAAGGGAGGAAATAAAAGAATAAGAGCAGTACGGTGAAAGGAGAATGTAGCCGGGCGTGGGGGGGGCTTACGTCTGTAATCCCAGCACTTTGGGAGGTTGAGGTGGGTGGATCACTTGAGATCAGGAGTTCAAGACCAGCCTGGCCAACATGGTGAAACCCTGTCTCGACTAAAAATACTAAATTAGCCAGGCGTGGTGGCATGCACCTGTAGTCCCAGCTACTGGGGAGGCTGAGACACGAGAATCACTTGAACCCAGGAGGTGGAATTTGCAGTGAGCTGAGATCACGCCACCGCACTCCAGCTTGGGCAACAAGAGGGAAACTCCGTCTAAAAAAAAAAAGAGAACATAAATTAATTCCTCAAATGTTTATCCCACCCCTCTCCCCCCACTTGCCCTCCTCTGTGCACTATTGATACAGCAATAAGTGGAAGAGATGGAAGTATCTGCTGTCAGGGATGTGAAAGTGGAGGTGGTCTTGGGGTGAACGTTTGCATGTGGAAGGTGATGCAAGACTCCCTTGCAAAGGAGGGAGAAGGGACTGAGTCTATTTTTCTTTATGCAAAGAGTCAATCATAAATATTCTCATCATTTTCTATGAGGACTACATTCATCACGGCATTTCCAGTGCCTAGTATACTGCCTGGCATATTCGTAAGTGCTCTGGAGTTGTTTGTGAAATGAATAAAAGACTTCTCAATCTTAACCCTGAATGACTCACAAGATGATAGTGTTTTAAACAACATAGGCAACATTAGACAGGCAAAGTTGTGAATGTGGTAGAAGGCAGAAAATCAACTATTGTATTGGAAGTGCTTGTAGAATTTATGTGGAGATATTCATCAAGCATCTGAAATTAATGGCCGAGACCTGTGATGTTCAATATTGTATCCACTAGTCATATGTGACCATTTCAATTTTTTATTTTTGAGACAGGGTCTCACTCTGTCACCCAGGATGGGGTACAACTCACGGCTCACTGCAACCTCGAACTCTCAAGTTCAAGTGATTCTCCCACCTCAGCTTCCCAATTAGCTGAGACTACAGGCCTATGCCATCATGCCTGGCTATTTTTTGTATTTTTTTGATAGAGACAGGGTATCACCATTGTGCCCAGGCTGGTCTCAAACTCCTAGGCTCAAGCAATCCACGCACCTCAGCCTCCCAAAGTGCTGGGACTACAGGCGTGAGTCACCACACCTGGCCGTAAATTAATTAAAATTAAATAAAATTTAAAATTCAGTTTCTGGCTGGGCGCAGTGGTTCACACCTGTAATCCCAGCACTTTGGGAGGCTGAGATGGGTGGATCACGTGAGGTCAGAAGTTGGCGACAACCCTGTCTCTACTGAAAATACAAAAATTAGCTGGGTATAGTGGCACGTACCTGTAGTCCTAGCTACTTGGGAGGCTGAGGCAGGAGAAGACCTGAACCTGGGAGGTGGAGGCTGCAGTGAGCCAGGATGGTGCCACTGCACTGCACTCCAGCCTGGATGACAGAGCAAGACACTGTCACAAACAAACAAAGCACACACAGAACCCCCAAAACTAATTGTGTCACTCTGCTAAAAGTAACTAAGCACACAAAAGTTCTCTGTACCCTGTTGTCTGCAGCAGCATTTTCAAACCTTTTTGACTCTCAAACTTCTTTCACTCTCATACTTTTGTCAACCTCCTTAGGAACTTAAGTATTTTGTCCATTTTCTCATAACATGTAAATTATATTAGGTAAATTTTATTTTAAAACAATAACTTTTTATAATTGGAAAGTTATTTGAACATCATCTTAAAGTATAAAGTCAAATGTCTACTTTTTCTTCTGTAACAAGTGATGCATGACATTTAATTGACTTTAAGTATATTAGGTATGATAATTTTCACAACAGTTGGGTATGAGAAATGGCAAGGGTTTTGTTTTTGTTTTTTGTCTATATCAAACATAATCTAGCTTAAGCCTCCCTTTACCTAGGTTGGCAAAAAATGTCCAACCTTTGTGTTGTATAAGAATTCCAAAGTTACTCAGGAGGCTGTGGCAGAAGAATCGCTTGGACCCAGGAGGCAGAGGTTGCAGTGAGCCGACACTGCGCCACTGCACTCCAGCCTGGTGACAGCAAGACTCTGTCTCAAAAAAAAAAAAAAAAAAAAAAAAAAAGAGTTCCAGAGTTTCTGCAGTTTATCCAGAGTAGAAGTGGGTCAGGCCCTTAAGTCACAGGGATAGCTCTTGCTTTTCTTCTTAGCCGTCTAAAGGACTGCTGGCATTTCAGGGAGCCAGCTTCCTTCCTGTCTCAACCCTCTGGGACCTTCAGCTTAAAATTTTCACAGATCTAGACTTATTTGAGGGTTGTTTTTTTTGGTTCTTGACCATTTTTCAGCCCTGAAAAACTAACTCCCTGCTGTGCATTAGGAGTTCCAAGACCCTATGAACAAAGGCCTGACTACCTTCTTTGGTACAGGGAAGCATAAATCCACTTTCTTTGTCAGAAAGATGCAGCAATAAAAATATAGTGTAAATTACTCAGGAAGTCACTCTGCCTCATAAAACAACGAATATAATTTCTTACTACATATTTATGTAATAAAATTTTTTTGTTAACAAACACATTTTTATTAAGGTACAATTGAATACCTTAAAATGCACAGATCTTAAGAGTATAGGGTGATGAGTTTTGATAAATTTATATACCCATGTAACTAAACCCTGATCAAGATATACCTTAGCCATAGCCCTGAATGGAAAGTCTCTGCCCTCCTCTCTGTTCAGACACAACCTCTATTCTGATTTCTATGGTCATGGATTAGTTTTGCCTATTCTTTTTTTTTTCTGAAGAAGTTAAAAGTTAAATTTAAAAATATCTTAGAACAAATAAAAGTGTAAAAAGCAACATACCAAAACTCATGGAATGCAGCAAAAACAGTTAAAAGGGAAATTTATAGCAATAAATGTTCTATGCTTTGAATATTTTGTCCTTTCAAAACTCAGATCTAAATGTTATCCCCAATGTGGCAGCATTGTGAGGGATTCTTTTTTTTTCTTTTATTATTATACTTTAAGTTTTGAGATACATGTGCAGAATGTACAGGTTTGTTACATAGGTATACAAGTGCCATGGTGGTTTGCTGTACCCATGAATCCATCATTTACATTAGATATTTCTCCTATTGCTATCCCTCCCCTAGCCCCTCCATCCCCATGACAGGCCCCAGTGTGTGATGTTGCCTTTCCTATGTTCATGTGTTCTCATTGTTCAACTCCCACTTATGAGTGAGAACATGCGGTGTTTGGCTTTCTGTTCTTGTGTTAGTTTACTGAGAATGATGGTTCCCAGCTTCATCCATGTCTCTGCAAAGGACATGAACTCATCCTTTATGACTGCATTGTATTCCATGGCGTATATGTGCCACATTTTCTTTATCCAGTCGATCATCAATGGCCATTTGAGTTGGTTCCAATTCTTTGCTATTGTGAACACTACAATAAACATACATGTGCATGTATCTTTATAGTAGAATGATATATAATCCTTTGGGTATATACCCAGTAATGGGATTGCTGGATCAAATGGCATTTCTGGTTCTAGATCCTTGAGGAATCGCCACACTGTCTTCCATAATGGTTGAACTAATTTACATTCCCACCAACAGTGTAAAAGCGTTTCTATTTCTCCACATCCTCTCCAGCGTCTGTTGTTTCCTTTTTAATGATCACCATTGTAACTGGCATGAGATGGTATCTCACTGTTGTTTTGATTGGCATTTCTCTAATGACCAGTGATGATGAGCTTTTTTTCATATGTTTGTTGGCCACTAGTTCTGCCTATTCCTGAACCTTGCAAAAAATAGAATCATACAGTATATGTTCTTGTGTGTCTGACTTCTTTTGCTAAACATAATGTGTTTGAGATTCACACATGTTGTTGACAACAAATTTTTTTTTTTCCAAGACAGAGTCTTGCTCTGTCACCCAGGCTGAAGTGCAGTGGTACAATCTCAGCTCACTGCAGCTTCCACCTCCCAGATTCAAACCGTTCTCTTGGCTCAGCCTACCAAGTAGCTGGGATTACAGGCGCGCGCCACCATGCCCAGATAATTTTTGTATATTTAGTAGAGATGAGGTTCCACCATGTTAGCGAGGCTGGTCTTGAACTTTTGACCTCAGGTGATCCACCACCCTCGGCCTCCCAAAGTGCTGAGATTATAGGTGTGAGCCACTGTGCCCAGCCCATCTTTTTCATTTTAGTCACTCTGGTGAGTCTGTGTGGTATTGCACTCTGGTTTTCCTTTGCATTTACCTAATGACTAATATTAGTGTACAACTTCTCATGTTTATTGGCCATTTGGAAATTCTCTTTTGTGAACTGCCTGTTCAAGTCTTTTGCACATTTTTAATAATTGAGTTATCAGTGTTTCTTTTACTTAACTGATTTGTAGGAATTCTTTGAATACTATGGACATGAGTCCTTTGCCAGATACAGGTATTTAAAATAAATTCTACCACTTTATGACTCACTTTTTTATTTACAGTGGTGTCTTAATGACCAAAAGTTCTAAATTTTAATGAAATCCAATTTATGAAGTTTTGTTGTTAAGATTAGTGTTCCCTTCCCTACCCCCACCCCAACCTCCAGTGCAAGAAATCTTTGCTTACCAAGACCTGGAACCAACCCAGATGCCCATCAGTGATAGACTGGACTAAGAAAATGTGGCACATACACACCATGGAATACTATGCAGCCATAAAAATTGATGTTTGTGTCCTTTGTAGAGACATGGATGAATTGAGAAACCATCATTCTCAGCAAACTGACACAAGAACAGAAAACCAAACACCACCTGTTTTCACTCATAGGTGGTTGATGAACAATGAGAACACTTGGGCACAGGGAAGAGAACAACACTCACTGGGCTAGGTGGGGGGTTGGAGGGGAGGGGAGGGGAGGGACAGCAGGGGGGGCGGGGAGGAAGGGGAGGGATAACACTGGCAGAAATGCCCAATGTAGGCGATGGGGTTGGGGGTGGGGCGGGGGGATGGAGACAGCAAACCACCATGATGTATGTACCTATGCAACAATCCTGCAGGATGCAGGATGTGCACATGTACACCAGAGCTAAAATACAATTAAAAAAAAAAAAAGAAATCTTTGCTTACCACTAGGCCATGAAGATACCCTTCTGTATTTCTTCTAGAAACCTTATTTTTTTTATCTTTCATATTTAGATCTATGATCCATCTCAAATTATTTTTGTGTATAGTGTGGGGTAGGGGACAACACTCCTCTCCTCCCCATGTAGATATCTAATTCTTCCAGTAGGGCAGGAACTAGGGTAAAAATGAGTGAGGTACACACCTTGAACACAGACTGTAAGGAGCACCAAAAACTTAATAATCGAGATATTTAGTGAAACATTCTTGGCTGGGCACAGTGGCTCATGCCTGTAATCCCAGCAATTTGGGAGGCCAGGGTGGGCAGATCATGAGTTCAGGTGATTGAGACCAACCTGACCAGCAGAGTGAAATCCCGTCTCTACTAAAAATACAAAAATTAGCCGGGGGTTGGGGGGCAGTGGCGCGTGCCTGTAATGCCAGCTATTTGGGTGGCTGAGGCAGGAGAATGGCTTGAACCTGGGAGTCAGAGGTTGCAGTCAGCCATGATTGCACCACTGCACTTCAGCCTGGCGACAGGGTGAGACTCCATCTCAAAAAAAAAAA
>NW_016107316.1:17530903-17549472 GCF_001604975.1 Cebus imitator | reverse complement strand
TTTGAGATGAAGTCTCACTTTGTCACCCAGGCTAGAGTGCAGTGGTACAATCTCAGCTCACTGCAACCTCCGCCTCCTGGGATCAAGTGATTCTTCTGACTTAGCCTTCCTAGTAGCTGGAACTACAGGTGCTTGCCACCACACTTGGCTAATTTTTTGTATTTTTAATAGAGACAGGGTTTCATCATGTTGGACAGGTTGGTCTTGAACTCCTGACCTCAAGTGATCCACCTGCCTTGGTCTCCCAAAGTGCTGGGATTACAGGCGTGAGCCACTGCGCCTGGCAGATGCTTTTCATATATTATTGGATTCACTTTGCTGATATTTTGTTTAGGACTTTTGCATCTATGTCCATGAAAGAGATTGACTATAATTTTTCTTTTAATATTGTCCTTATGAGATTTTAGAATCAAGGTTATCCCTGCCTCCTAACATAGAAGGAGAAGTAATTCCTCTTTTTTACCTCATTGGAATGAGAGACACCCCTAACACAAAATTCTAAAGGTTTTTGATGTTTTATGCCAGGAACCTGGGACAAAACCAGATTATTCTTTATTATAACAAACACACATATATGAGAGAGAGAAAGAAAGAGAGAGATATTAAGAAATAGGCTCACAAAATTGTCAGGGCTTAACAAACCAGAAATCCTTAGGGCATAACGGAAACTCAGATAAGAGTTGATGTTGCAGTCTTGAGTCCAAAATCAGTCTAGGCTAGGCTAGAAACTCAGGCAAGGATTTCCCATTACAGTCTTGAGGCAGAATTCCTTCCTCTTCAGGAAACCTCAGTCACTGCTCTTAAGGCCTTCAACTGATTGGATGATGCCCACCCACATAATGGACATTAATCTGCTTTAAGGTGTACTAATTCTAAAGGTTAAGCACATCTGAAAACTACTTTCACAACACCTAAACTAGCTTTTGAACAAACAACTTGGCACATAGCTTAGCCAAGTTGACATGAAATTAAGCATCATAATCCTATGTTTTCTGCTGAGAGTTTTATAGTTTTACAGCTCTTATATTTAGGTCTTAGCGTCACTTTGAATTAATTTTTGTAGATGGTGTGAATTAAGAGTCCAACTTCATTCTTTTGCATGTGGCTCTCTAGTTGTCCAAGCACCATTTGAAAGACTGTTATTTTCCTATTGGATAGTCTTGTTACCCTTATAGAAAATTGATTTGTAGATATAAGGGTTTATTTCTAGATTCAATTTGATTTCATAGATCTACATGTTTATCCTTAGGCCAGTACCGCACTGTTTTGATTACTACAGCTTTGTAAGTTTTAAAATCAGGAAGTATGAGTCCTCCAACTTTGTTCTTTTTCCAAGATTATCTTGACTATTCAGGGACCCTTGTAATTCCATATGAATTTTATGACCAGCTTTTTCATTTCTGTCAAAAAGGCTATTGAGATTTTTGATAGGAATTATTCTGACTCTGTAGATTGCTTTGGGGAATATTGCCATTTTACCAATATTAAATATTCCAATCCATGAACAAGCGATGTCTTTCCATTTATTTAGGTCTTCTTTAGTTTTTCAACAATGCTTTGTACCTTTCAGTGTACAATCTTGCACCTCCTTGATTAAATTTATTCCTATTTTATTCTTACGGATGCTAAAAATGGAGTTGGTTTTAATAGGTTTCTTTCAAATATCCTGTATGTAAGATATGTCTTCTGTGGACACAGTTTTACTTATTCCTTTCTAATTTGGATGGCTTTTCTTTTTCTTGCCTAATTGCTGTGGTTAGAACTTCTGTACAATTTTAAACAGATGAGGCTTCACTGGGGCAGTGGTCCTGAATTCTAGAGCCAGTGGGGTGAAGGACCTGCTCTAGTGTCTCTACTGGGCAGGAGTTCCACCCCCAGGGCTTTGCCAGGCCCACACAGCTTTGGGTAGAGGTTGTCTAACCTGTTGAAAGTGAGGCAATGGTCCCTCTTTTCAAAACTGAGGTGGCAGCCCTGATGATCTCTGAATTGCCTTCCAGGTTACTCTTCCCTTGTCTTCAAGAGTAGCATATGATTGTGGTTGAAGAGCTCTATGGTCCCGAACTCCAAAATTCCAGAAGACCAACAGCTTTCCCTCATTCCCTCCCATTTACTGCTTCTTCAGTTCAACCTGGCAGTTTTCCTGCTATGGTGACTAAGTCCATGTTTCACACATATACTGATCCCCTTATCATAGGGTCACTTGGCCACACCTTTAGTGTTCTCTTTGAATACACCTTCTTCTTCTTCTTCTTCTTCTTATTATTTTTTGCAATATGAATAGGCTGAGAATTTTTCAAATCCTTAAATTCTAGTTCTGTTTTGCTCAATAATTCCGTCTTCAAGTCAATTCTCTCTTCTCACATTTTACTATAAACAGGAGAACCAAGGCACTTCTTCAAAACTTTACTTAGGAATCTCATTAGCTAAACATCCAATTTTATGACCCACAAGTTCTACTTTCCATAGAACCCTAGAACATGAACATAATTCAGCTAAATTCTTCACTACTTTACAAGGATCACCATTTCTGTTTCCAATAATATGTTCCTTATTTTCCCTGAGCCCTTGTCAGAATGGTCTTGACTGCGCATATTTCTACCAACATTCTGTTTGTGATTACTTAGATATTCTCTAAAAAGATGGAAGCTTTCTCTACAACTCTCCTCTTTTCTTCCTGAGCCCTCAACAGCATCACCCTTAATAGTTCATTTCTGGCAATGTAGGCTTTTTCTAGCATGCATCTCAAAACTCTTCCACCCTCTACGCATTTTTTGGTGTATGTTGCAGCAGCACCCTCACTTCTTGGTACCAATTTTTATCTTAGTCCATTCAGGTTTCTATAATAAAATATAGACTGTGTGGCTTATTAACAATAGAAACTTCTTTCTCACAGCTCTGGAGGCTGGGAAGTCCAAGATTGGGGTGCCAGCATGGTCAGATTCTGGTGAGGTACTTCTTCTGGGTTGCAGACTGTCAGCTTCTCACTGTGTTTTTACATGGTGGAAAGAGTGAGAGATATCTCTGGAGTGTTTTTTTTTTTTTTGAGACAGAGTCTTTCTCTGTTGCCCAGGCTGGAGTGCAATGACATGATCTCAGCTCACTGGAACCTCCTGCTCCTAGGTTCAAGCAATTTTCATGCCTCAGCCACTTGAATAGCTGGGATTACAGGCATGTCCCACCACACCTAGCTAATTTTTGTATTTTTAGTAGGGACAGGGTTTTGCCATGTTGGCCAGGCTGGTCTCAAACTCCTGGCCTTAAGTGATCCACCCGCCTCAGCTTCCCAAAGTTCTGGGGTTACAGGTGTGAGCCATCGTGCTCAGTCCTCTGGAGAATTTTTTGTAAGGACACTAATTCCATTCAAGAGGGCAACCCCTTCTGACCTAATCACTTCCCAAAGGACCCATCTACTAATACATTTCATTGAGGGTGAGGGTTTAAACAAATGAATATTGGGGGGACATAAACATTGGGTCCATTGCAATGTCCTTTATCCTGCTAAGGAAGTCTCCTTCTATTCCTATTTGGTTATTTTTTTTTTTATCATAAATCATTGTTGGATTATGTCAAATGCTTTTTTCTACATTGATTTATATGATTATGTGAGTTTTTTTCTTCTTTAAGTTATTAATGTGGTAAATTACAATGATTTATTTTCTTATGTTAAAAAACCTTTGCATTTTTGGGAAAAATCCTGTTTTCACTACTTCTATTCAACATTGCTTTGAAAATTCTAGGCAGACCAATTAGGCATACTGTGAATAGTTTGCTTTTCTTTGACTGAAAATTTTCCTATTTCGCCTTATATTTTGAAGGGTGGTTTCGCTAAGTATAAAAGTCTAAGAGCCATGTGCTATGGTTCATGCCTGTAATCCCAGCACTTCAAGGAGCCAAGACAGAGGGATCATTTGAGGCCAGCAGTTTGAGACCAGCTTGGGAAACATACTAAGATCCCATCTCTCCAAAAACCAAAAAAAAGAAAAAAGGGCTGGGTGTGGTGGTATGCACCTGTAGTCCTAGCTACTCAGGAGCCTGAGACAGGATGATTGCTTGAGCCCAAGAGTTTGAGGTTACACTGAGCTATGATTATGCCACTGCACTGCAACTTGGGCAACAGAGAGAGACCTGGTCTCTAAAAGGAAAAAAAAATCTAGGTAGGCAGTTATTTTATTTTAGCACATTAAAGGATGTTATTCTATTGTTTTCTGGCTTCCAATATTCTTAAAAGATATAAAGTGTTCATGTTATTCTTCCTTTGAATATAATGTGTCTTTTAATTTTGCCTGTTAAGATTCATTGTGTGGGTGTTCAGCATTCTGTAATGTACTTAAGTTTAGGTTTTCTTTGTCTTCATGCTGCTTCATAACACTTCTCGCATCTAAGGCTTTCTCAGTTTTGGAAAGCTCTTAGCTATTCCCTTAAAAAAAAATAGACTACATTTTAAAGCCGTTTTTAGGTTCACAGCAAAATTGAGCAGAAAGTACAGAGAGTTACCATATACTCCCTGACTTTTAACTTTCAAATACTGTTTCCACTCGCCTTTCTGTCTGGGACTCCTATGCTGTCTCCCTTTCCTTCTGGGACTCCTATTACTCTGTCGCGTATGTCTATTGGCTCTTGTATCTATTTTCTTTCCATGCTTCATTATGGATATTTTCTTCAGACATTTCTTCAGTTGTGTCTAATCTGTACCCCTTTCTGAGTTCTTTATTTCTTCTCTTCTGTAATTTCCATTAGATTTTTTATTTTTATTTTTTAGTTTTTAGTTCTTTGTCAAAATTATCCATCTTGTCATCTAATTTCTTGTATATTTAAAGCACATATATTTAAAAAACCATGTTTTATTACTCCAATATCTGGATTGCCTATGAATTTGTTTTTATTCCCCAGGTTTATCTCTTAGTCTTCAATCATTCAGTCTTGTCTTCTAATAAGCATGGCAATTTTTGATTTAATACCAGAGAGTTTATATATAAATTTGAAGAGAAAAATTCAAGGTTCTGGATAAAGTTTCTTTCCTCCAGAGAGTAGAGCTATTCTAGCTTCTGGCAGTCATTTAGATTAGGGATCATCTCAATCCAATAAAGGATTGAATTTATCAGAGGCTGAGATTCCATTTTTGAGCCTGGTTTATTTCAGGTTTATTCTTACTCCTCAGTATAGCCCTTTGGGGGTCCCAACTGAAAGCCTGCAATATTTTTTTCTTCATCTATCATTTTTTTCTTCATCTATCCCCATAAAACTGAAATTTCAATTTAGCTGGGCTGATTTACCTCCACTTCCTTTTTCTCTGGGATCTTAGCTCCTCTGGTTTTTGATCCCTTGATATGTCTCTAATGACCTTAAATAGATATTTTAAAACAGGTATTTGTCCAACTTTTCTTGTTGTTTTATTTGAAGGGTTCAAACCACTACTGTAAATTGAAATCCCAAACTGGTGCTTTTTTTCTTTCCATTTTTTCCCTTCTACTAGTTTGGAAGTTATGAACTCTGTTTCTATTCTTTTAGTGGTTACTCGTCAGACTTAAATATATGTACATATCCATTCTTTATTCAGAAATATTTTATCAATGATAATAAGTCCATCCATTTTAGTACTTTGCATTCTTATTAATTTCTGGAAGTAAGATTTGATTCTTTTTTCAAATCTGCTAGATCACTTTTTATGGGCTTCTGTTTCTTACAAATTTATTTATACTTGTATTTTATTTCTTTAAATATAATATGCATAGGGGTTTTCTAATCTACATCTGAGAATTCCAATACCTGACATCTTTGCAGGTTTGTTTTTGTGCTTGTGCTTATTTTTTTAATAATTAACATTTCTGAAATTGGGGTATGTCTTACAATTGATGGTACTTAATAATTTAATTAACAGTGTTTTTTTTTTTTTCATTCTACTAGCATATATATTGATGGTATATTTTATAATCAGTAGCATCTTAAATTTAATAAAATAGAATATTTGCGGGGATTTTGAAGCCTACGATAAAGATTTTCCTCAAAGAGTATTTCATTTACTTTTGACTCTGGCACCATCAGTCCAGGAACA
This sequence comes from Cebus imitator, assembly GCF_001604975.1. Taxonomy (NCBI): domain Eukaryota; kingdom Metazoa; phylum Chordata; class Mammalia; order Primates; family Cebidae; genus Cebus; species Cebus imitator. The sequence continues at coordinate 17,543,420 of NW_016107316.1, read as the reverse complement.
TTTTAAATTCATGGCTTGAAGAGTTTTTGGGACAACTCAGTTAATGTGAACTTGAGCTGCCAAATATACAGAAGTGAGCCTGTGGTTATGGCTTCCCAGAGACTTCACCCTAGACCGCTGAACTTCTCAGTGTGAAGGCAACTTTCTTTGCAGTTACCTGAGGTGAGGAGTGAGTGGTAGCTTTGTCATTTTGAGGTTCCATTTGAATGTGGGAGGGTGTTCTACTAGATTAAAAATTTTTTGAGAGGCCAGGCATGGTGGCTAACACCTGTAATCCCAGCACTCTGGGAGACTGAGGTGGGCGGATCACTTGAGGTCAGGAGTTTGAGACCAGCGTGGCCAACATGGTAAAACCCCATCTCTACAAAAAGTACAAAAATTAGCGGGGCAAGATGGTGCATGCCTGTGATCCCAGTTTATCTGGTCATGTGAATCACTTGACCCCGGGAGGCAGAGGTTGCTATGGACTTAGATTGAGCCATTGCACTCCAGCCTGGGTGACAGAGGGAAACTCTAACTAAAAAAAAAAAAAAAATTTTTATTTTTAAATTTGAGACATACTAATGTATACATTTGTGGGATATAATGTGATGGTTTGCTGCATGTTTACATTGTGGATTGACTAAATCAAGTGAATTAACATAGCCATCTTCACTTATCTGTTTTGTGTATGGTAGAAACATTTAAATTCTTCTCTTTTAGCAATTATGCCTATGGTTTATTTTTCTGAAGTTTTTCTTAAGGACTCTGCTTTAGGTCACAAAGATTTACTCTTACCTTTTTTTCTATATTCCAGTCTTACATTTCACATTTTAGTTTTTAATATACTTGTTGTCCACCTCTATATGTGGTATTAGGAAGTGATCCAATTTTATTTTTCTCTATAGTGAGCCAGTTTTCCCATAACCATTTATTTATTTTTCTTTTTTTTCTTTTTTCTTTTTTTTTTACATAGAGATGGAATTTCACCATGTTGGTCATGTTGGTCTCGAACTCCTGACCTCGTGATCCTCCCACCTCGACCTCCTAAAGTGCTGGGATTACAGGCATGAGCCACCGCACCCGGCCTATTTTTTTTTTTAAGACAGGGTGTCACTCTTTCACTCAGGTTGGAGTGCAATGATACCATCTCAGCTCACTGCAACCTCCGCCTCCCAGGCTCAAGTGACCCTCCCACCTAAGCCTCCCGAGTAGCTGGGACCACAGTCATGTGCCACCACGCCTGGCTAATTTTTTGTATTTTTTGTGGAGATGGGGTTTCCCCATATTGCCCAGGCTGGTCTGGAACTCCTGAGCTCAAACAATCTGCCTGCCTTGGCCTCCCAAAGTGCTGGGATTTAGGTGTGAGTCACTGTGCCTGGCTCTCATCACTGTTTGCTAAACAATCATTTTCCCATTGATTTGTGGAACACCCTTTATTATAATAAGTTACCACGTATACATGTTTGTCTCCGAGCTCTCTATCTGTTCCATTGGTCTATTTGTTCCTGTTTTTATTTCCTACAGCTTTGTCTTAGTGTTTTGTGTGTTTGCTGTTTGGTACAGTAAGTCACTCCTTTGCTCTTCTTTTTAAGGTTGATTTAGCTATTAGTAGACCTTTATTTTGTCATATTAATTTTAGAGCATTTAACAAGTTCTTGAAACATTCCAGATGAAATATGAATTGGGAATGCATTAAAATATTATTTAAGCCTGAGCAACATAATGAGAGCTTGTCTCTACAAAAAATAAAAATAAAAAACATTAGCCAGGTGTGGGGTCATGCACCCGTAGTCCCAGCTACGTGGGAGGCTGAGGCAGAATTACTTGAGCCCAGGATGTCGAGGCTGTAGTGAATCATGCCACTGTACTCCAGCCTAGGCAATAGAGCAAGACCCTGTCTCAATAAATAAATAAATAAATAAATAAACTAAAAAAAAATATATATATATGTCTATACACACACACACACACACACACACACACACACACACAATTTAATTTGGCTGGGCGTGGTGGCTCACACCTGTAATCCTAGCACTTTGGGAGGCCAAGGCAGGTGGATCATGAGGTCAGGAATTCAAAACCAGCTTGGCCAACATGGTGAAACCCTGTCTCTACTCAAAATACAAAAATTAGCCAGGGCTGGTGGTGCACACCTGTAGTCCTAGCTACTTGGGCAGTTGAGGCAGGAGAATTGCTTGAACCCAGGACGCGAAGGTTGCAGTGAGCCGAGATCACACCACTGCACTCTAGCCTGGCTGACAGAGCAAGACTGTCTTAAAAAAAATTAATTTGGGGAATAATGACATCTTTGTAATTTCAAGTTATTCCAACCAAGAGCTTGGACTATCTCTCCATTTACTCTTACCCTCTTCTATGTCTTTTATTAGCATTTTATAGTTTTCTACATGGAAGTCTTCTGTATTCTTCGTTTACTTAACACCTTGCTACTTTTATCATTTTTTATTGCTATTGTGAAGAATATCTTTTATTATTTTAAATAATATTTTTATAGTTTTTACTGTAGTAATGTTATTGATATTTGTAAGTCGTTCTGGTATTCAGAAACCTTGGTGAATTATTTTATTATGTCTGATGAAGAATGTCTGATTATCATTTCAACAGCTTTCATACTTACTGGTCTACTCAAATGATCTATTCCTTTTTGCCCAATTTTGGTATCATGTATTTTTTCTAGGAATTTAACTATTTTATCAGAGTTTTCACATTATTAAGTGTACTTATTCAAACTGTTTTCTTCTTCCTCCTCTCTCTCTCTCTTTTCTCTTTCTTTCTTTTATTCATTCATTCATTCTTTCTCTTTTTTCTGACAGCATCCTGCTGTGTCACTCAGGCTGGAGAGTGCAGTGGCAGGATCCCAGCTCACTGCACTCACTGCAGCCTTCACCTCCTGGGCTCAAGAGATCCTCCTACCTGAGCCACCCAAGTATCTGGGACCACAGGCATACACCATCACACCCGGCTAATTTTTTTTTTTTTTTTTTTTGAGACAGACTCTTGCTCTGTTGCCCAGGTTGGAGTGCAGTGAAATGATCTTGGCTCACTGCAACCTTCACCTCCCGGGTTCAAGTGATTTTCCTGCCTCAGCCTCCTGAGTAGTTGGGATTACAGGCATGCACCACCATGCATGGCTGATTTTTGTGTTTTTAGTAAAGATGGGGTTTTACCATGTTGGCCAGGCTGGTCTGGAACTCCCAACCCCAAGTGATCTGTCTGTCTCAGCTTCCCAAAGTGCTGGGATTACAGGTGTGAGCCACCGTGCCTGGCCACCCCGGCTAATTTTTTATAATTATTTTTTATTTTTTGTAGAAACAGGGTCTCACATGTTGCCCAGGCTGATCTCAAACTCCTGGGCACAAGGGTTCCTCCTGCCTCAGCCTCCCAAAATGCTGGATTATGGTCATCAGCCACTGCACCTGACCACTTCTACTTCTTTTTAATTTCCAAGGAGATTCACATTTACTTTCATCTTTTACCCTAAAGCATTACCAACCCAGGTTCACTCCACTTTTATTTTCAGTTCGAGAGTTCCTTGTTACACAGTGGGTTTAATTAGAATGCCGAGCCAGTTTGAGTATAGACTCATGGTTAAAATTCTCAGAGAAGGGTTTGTTTTTTTTTTTCCCCCACCTAGAGTACAGATTTTCTTGTGATGGGCAGATTTTTTCCTAGCCACCTTTCCACTAAACATGTGGCACTTTGAGAATTCTGACTTTTTCCCAGGGCCTCTATTTCAAATACACACTTCTCATGGGCCTTGTCTTTTGCTCCTACTTTGTTGTTAACCCAAATCCCTTCTGACTGACGCTACAAATGATGTAGGGCATTGAAATATCAGATGATTTTCCACTCACGTTTTTCACTTTTCTCCTTATTTTTGGCCTGTAACGATTTCCCTTACTCTTTTTTGAGAAGCTTAATTCGGTATTAAAAGGCTGCTGTGCTGGGAGTGGTGGCTCACGCCTGTAATCCCAGCTAGCACTTTGGGAGGCCGAGGCAGGCGGATCACCTGAGGTCAGGAGTTTGAGACCAGCCTGGCCAATGAGGCAAAACCCCGTTTCTACTAAAAATACAAAAATTAGCCAGGCATGGTGCCACATGCCTGTAATCCCAGCTACTCGGGAGGCTGCGGCAGGAGAATTGCTTGAACCCAGGAGGTGGAAGTTGCAGTGAGCCGAGATCACGCCACTGCACTCCAGCCTACGTGACAGAACAAGACTCTGTCTCAAAAAAAATTTATTTTACTTGAAATGGTAACAAATGTCATTACTGCCTTTAAAATGACCTGGAACATTTTGCAAAAACCCTGGGAGTTTTTGAACTATAGAATAAAATTAAAATTTTACCATTAGGCATAACCTGGCTTCCATCTACCTTGTCAGCCTAGCATCTCCCACTACTTAGCAAAAGTGCACCTGACCTTCATGACATGCTGAACTCAGGGAGGTTCCCACTTGCCTGAAATACTTTTTCTTCACCTGAAAGTCTTGTGCTGATTCTTTAAACTCCAGTACAAATGCAACTTCTTGAGTAATCCTTCCCTTCTGTCTTAGGAAGTTAATCACTATCCTCTATATTTCCTGACATTTATGTTTGTTACAGTATTTATATATGGTTATGGGTGCCAATTCTATCAATATCTGATACATGAGATGTATCAATATCTGATATCTAAAAGGTGAGATGTGCTATCAATAAAGTCTCTAACCTAGAACATAATCTGATTTTCTTTTTGTGCTTCTCTAGACTTCAAAGCACCATAGATGGAAAAAGATCCAGAAATTAACAGGTTAGAATGATTCTATTCTTTACTCTTCAGTTCCAGGTTAATGACAGACCAATTATGGGTCTGCCTTATGACTCTAGCCTTAAATAGCAGGTGGAGGGAGGTTGAAAAAGAGGATGTAGCTCCTGTCTGTCGGCCCCGGAGCACGAGTTGTGAAGGGATCCACTTGCGTGCGGAATCCCTCAGAACCATGGCGTCCCTTTCCCTTACACCTGTTAACATCTTCAAGGCAGGAGCTGATGAAGAGAGAGCAGAGACAGCTCGTCTGTCTTCTTTTATTGGTGCCATCGCCATTGGAGACTTGGTAAAGAGCACCTTGGGACCCAAAGGCATGGACAAAATTCTTCTAAGCAGTGGACGAGATGCCTCTCTTATGGTAACCAATGATGGTGCCGCTATTCTAAAAAACATTGGTGTTGACAATCCAGCAGCTAAAGTTTTAGCTGATATGTCAAGGGTTCAAGATGATGAAGTTGGTGACGGCACTACCTCTGTTACCGTTTTAGCAGCAGAATTATTAAGGGAAGCAGAATCTTTAATTGCAAAAAAGATTCATCCACAGACCATCATAGCGGGTTGGAGAGAAGCCACAAAGCCTGCAAGAGAGGCTCTGTTGAGTTCTGCAGTTGATCATGGTTCCGATGAAGTTAAATTCCGTCAAGATTTAATGAATATTGCGGGCACAACGTTATCCTCAAAACTTCTTACTCATCACAAAGACCACTTTACGAAATTAGCTGTAGAAGCGGTTCTCAGACTGAAAGGCTCTGGCAACCTGGAGGCAATTCATATTATCAAGAAGCTAGGAGGAAGTTTGGCAGATTCCTATTTAGATGAAGGCTTTCTGTTGGATAAGAAAATTGGAGTAAATCAACCAAAACGAATTGAAAATGCTAAAATTCTTATTGCAAATACTGGTATGGATACAGACAAAATAAAGATATTTGGTTCCCGGGTAAGAGTTGATTCTACAGCAAAGGTTGCAGAAATAGAACATGCAGAAAAGGAAAAAATGAAGGAGAAAGTTGAACGTATTCTTAAGCATGGAATAAATTGCTTCATTAACAGGCAGTTAATTTATAATTATCCTGAACAGCTCTTCGGTGCTGCTGGTGTCATGGCTATTGAGCATGCAGATTTTGCAGGTGTGGAATGCCTAGCTCTGGTCACATGTGGTGAAATTGCCTCTACCTTTGATCACCCAGAATTGGTAAAGCTTGGAAGTTGCAAACTTATTGAGGAAGTCATGATTGGAGAAGACAAACTCATTCACTTTTCTGGGGTTGCCCTTGGTGAGGCTTGTACTGTTGTTTTATGTGGTGCCACTCAACAAATTTTAGATGAAGCTGAAAGATCTTTGCATGACGCTCTTTGTGTTCTTGCACAAACTGTAAAGGACTCTAGAACAGTTTATGGAGGAGGCTGTTCGGAGATGTTGATGGCTCATGCTGTGACACAGCTTGCCAATAGAACACCAGGCAAAGAAGCTGTTGCAATGGAGTCTTATGCTAAAGCACTGAGAACGTTGCCAACCGTCATAGCTGACAACGCAGGCTATGACAGTGCAGACCTAGTGGCACAGCTCAGAGCTGCTCACAGTGAAGGCAATACCACTGCTGGACTGGATATGAGGGAAGGCACCATTGGAGATATGGCTCTCCTGGGTATAACAGAAAGTTTTCAAGTAAAGCGTCAAGTTCTTCTAAGTGCAGCTGAAGCAGCAGAGGTGATTCTGCGTGTGGACAACATCATCAAAGCGGCACCCAGGAAACGTGTCCCTGATCACCACCCTTGTTAAGCATTCCCATGTGCTGTTGATCACTGGACCAGTTTCTAGCAAAGTTGTGTTTGAAAGATAGCCTCTTAAAGAAGACAGTGCAATCTGTTTATCGGTGCCCATTATATCCTTAAATTTGGACATTTAGCTGACCTTCTCTTTTAACATGGGTCTAATTTATTTGCCACGTAATTTTCCATACAAATCACTTGATTTAAAAGTTCATTTCTCATACTGTGCATTAAAATAAAAATTTGAACAATTAAAAAAAAAAAGAAAAAGAGGATGTAAATGGAAGAAGTGTGCTTCTTCTAGCATCTCCATGTCTAAAGAGATGTATGTTAATCTGTCATAAGATTAGAAAAAAAAAAGAGCTGTATCTATACAGCTCCATGGTTCCTTTCCTCATGCTTCCTCTCCTCAGCTCCTTTTGTTCAAATCCCAAGGAATTGGGGAGGAAACTTGGTGAGATTATAAAATGGACAAAGGTTAACTACTAAGAGTTTGGTGAGGGAAGTTTCCCTGTCTTTTTTCCCCCACCATAGATACTGGATAGACTCCTTTGGAGGAAAAGATATGTATTGTGGCCTCTCTTTCCCCTACTCCCACTGCTTATTACTATGATTATTCCTATTCTTCCCAATGTATATAGCTTACATGTACTGTATGATGAAGGCAGCATGTATGATGGAAGCAGTGTAGCTTTTTGAAAAATGTTGAGATGGGTTAAGTCTGAGATCTACCACTAATTAGCTTCATGATCTTGGGCATAACTTCATCTTTATTTCCTTATTTGCAAAAAGAGGGGGTTGGATGAAATGATGTCAATAATCATGATGTTGATAGATTCTTCACCTCTTCTCCCAGATCCACAGTGGGAAGAAACCCTCAGGATGGCTTGCACGGAAGCTAACCTGACGTGGTGAGTAAAGCCTGTCTTCAGCCAATTCTACTGATAAACTCTGTGAAAGTTAGAAATAAAGTACCTGGTACCCTGTTTTACTTTCTTCACTATGATAGCTTTCTCTTTTCTAAGTTAAATCTCTTACTGTTTTCCTTACTGGTATTTTAATGAGACTTCAATTACATTGACATACAATGTTGCATCCAGTGTTTCAGAACTCCCTGGGGACTGGACCCAGGACTATATACTCTGGTCAATGGAGCGGAGTCTTCAACAGATCTTCCGACACCTGGAAAGCACAAGGTCAGGCATTGTAGTTTCTGGGTGAGGACTGAAGGTGGTAGAGGTTTTAAAAAGGAGGAAGGAAGGGGAGGAAGGAGGGAGGGACAGAGTTCATTTTGTCTGTGGAGGAAATTCAAAGTTCAAACTGGTCGAAGGGTCATTTCTGGGTGGAATGGGAACAGTTTCCTCCCTTTGTCCTGGTAGAGGAATTCTTTCTATAAGTAACTGATGTTGGGGAAAGAAACTTTTTTTTTTTTTCCCAATTCTCCTTCAGGCCAAAAATATTTTGCATTTGAAATGACCAATTTTTTCCTTTTCCTATTTCAATGCAAACTGAAACAATTTTCTTTATTTCTTAGATCAAGGCTTATGGAACAGGATTTGTCTGAACCACAGGATACAATTTCTTCCTCTACCTCCTCTGTTCTTGTGGCTCAGAAGACTGTTCTACGCTGTTGTGACTATAAGAAAGCAACACATTCTACTGACCACAGCATCTCCTTTAGATCACCATGCAGTAACTCCAGTCTGTGTCATCTTCCTGTCTTTTCTGAAGGAACAACTTGGGAATACCAGAGCCATAGTTTACCTATTTCCCACAAAAGGCAGTCATCTGTATTCAGGAACCAAGGCACAACCCTGTCTCCTTTTAAGCTATCAGAGCCCCAGAAATCAAAACTTTTTCAGAATTTGACAGATCTTTCACCCTTACAATCTCAGAGCTCTTTCATCAACTCTATTTCCGAACCTCTAAATATCTGCAAACAAAAAAGGAAAAAAAAAGAAGAGAGAAGGAGCAAGAGTCATTTGACATCAGATCATGAGCCAAATTCTGTTTCCAAGGAGAGACCACAACTTCCAAGGTGGGCTCCGTTCAAGCTCTCTCCTTCGGTCAGACGGGAGCTAGAAGGACATATGTCTGAGAAGGTTTTCGCTTTGCAGCAGCAAACAGTACCTTTACCTGTGAGGAAATCATGGGCAATGCTCAATTATTTAACTGAAGTACAAAGAGGAGTTGCTGAATCAAATAAACTCCAAACTCGGTTATCTATGCCCAATCATCAAAACACTGAGCAAAATATTAACAAAAATTCCCCAGACCTTCCATCATTTCCGCTTCTTGTGAATGCTGAAGTGGGATCTGGAACAAATAGCACAGAAACAAAACTTTCACAGTCACTTATCTCAGGCAAGCAGTTACAGCCTGGGGATGGCCCCCAAATCCTTGGATCCAAGCCTTTAGTTACATCAGCGGGCACTCTACCTCCAAGAAGCTTAGGAGTTAATGTAATTCAAGAGGAAACTGCTTTACTGAAGAAAGAGCCAAAACACATACTAGAGCTTAGTATAGAGAAGAGGGTCATAGGTTTTCCAGAAAAGAGGATACAGCAGCACAAGACACAAGTGACTAATGTGGATTTGACACCAAGTCTACCATATCAAGTCAAGGACAGCATAAAGGTAACTCCATTGGCATTACTTCGGGTCATGGATTCAATGGGGATGATCCCAGGATCACATTCAGAATCCGTGGGTTTGTTCCCACAGCTGCCAAGTCAAGTTGTGAAACCAATGGAAACTATGAAAACAATGAGTATAACCCCCAAACCACCAAATCAAGTCATTCAGTCGATGGAGGCAGCCCCAAGGCCAAAGCACCAAGTTGTGGAATCAGAGAGGATGGCCACAAGATTACTGAATCAAGTCACAGATAATAAGAAAGTAACTCCTATAGCACTGCTTCAAGTTATGGATTCTATGGGGATGATTAACAAGTCACATCCACATATAGAATCAGTGGGAATGACTCCAACACCACATCATCAAGCCATAGAGTCAGTGAAGATGAACACATTATTGAACTATCAAGTCACAAAACCAGAGGAGATGAATCTAAGGCCACAATGTGCAGTTATGGAAACTGTGGAAATGATGCCAGGGCCACAGCATAAAGTCATGGAATCAGTTGGCATGACCTCAGGATCACAAAGTCAAGTCATGGAACAAGGAAAGACTATTCCAGGGCCAATATGTCAAGACACAAAATCATCAGAAGTGATCTCGGCACCATTACATGAAGTCATGGATTATGTGAGAGTAACTCCAGTAGCACTATTACAAGCCATGGATTCCATGGGGATAGTTCCACCAGCACAGCCACATGTTACAGAATCTAGGGGTTTGACCCCAGGTTCACAGTTGCAAGGTAGAAGATCTGTTCATCTGGTCTTACCACCAGAGTTTCAAGATATAAACACTGTGGAGCTGACACTAAGACCACCAACGGAAGACACAAAATCTGTGGAGTTGGCCCCAAAGCCATGGTTACAAAATGTTAGATCTGAGAAGATAGCCCCAGTACTATTGTTTGAAGATGTGAAAACTCCCCAAATGGTAGAATGTAGGAGGCTAATTCCTGAGACACATGTGCAAGGTATGAAATATGGGGAATTGGCCCAAGGGACAGAACTTCAGGCAGTAAAAGCTGTAGAGATGAGCCCCAAACCAAATCACCAAGCCACAGAGCCTGAAAGATTGACCCCATGGCGTCAAGCCTCAGAATCTTTAGAGATGATCTCAGAGCCAGGTTATCAAGGAAAAGAAGCAAAGTTGACTTCTGACACTTGTCACCAAGTGGAAAAATCTATTGGGTTGACCCAACCATCTTTAGGAACTACCCCTGGGCCACTGAGCCAAACTTTAGAATCTGTGGAGATGAGCTCAGTGTCATTCCAAGACACTCTTAAGACAGTGGACCAACTTGGAAAAGCAATGAGGGAAACTGCATTATCACAACACACAACAAAAGAATCTCTGGATTTGATACCAGGGTCAGAGATACAAAGTGTGAAATCAGAGGTGTTGACCACAGAGCCACAGTCTCATGATATGAAGTTTGTTCATTGCAATCTAGGGCCATGTTCAGAAGTTACTGAGTTGTCAGAGACACCCTCCACGTCAGATTATAAAGACACAGAAACTGTGGGGTTGGCATTGTCTCAAGTTGGTAAGACCTGGGGGGTTATCCCAGTACCACTAGATTCAGTAACAGGAGTTTTGGAGTTGACTCTGGGGCCAGGCATGCAATATGAGAAATCAGAGCCACTACTGCAAAATTTGAAATCTGCGGAGTTAACCAGTGAGTCATCTCCATTAGTGATAGGATCTAAAAAGTTGATTACAGAACCAAAACCACATGTTATTGACCTGACCCCAGGGCCACAGGTCCAGGGAGGAAAGTCTATGCAGTTGGATCTAGAGTCACAGTTGCAAGGTGTGAAACATGTGAATTTAATCCAACAGTCAACTACAGGATTGGTAGCATCAGAGGAGATGATACCCGTGCTACTGCTACAAAGTATGCCATTGGAGGATTTGGCTAAGAGGGCAGAGGTCCAAGATGTAAACTCTGTGTATTTAAATCTAGGCCCATGTCAGCCAAGTGTCAAATCTTCTGGATTGACCCCAGGGCCACAGTTGCAAAGTGTCAGATTTTCAAAGGTATTTCCAGGGCCACTTCTTCAAGGAGAAAAACCTGTAGATTTAATCTCACGACCCCTACATTATGGTGTGAAATCTGATGAATTGACCTCAGATTCCCCAGTTCAGGACATCAGATCATCAGATTTTATCCCAGAGCTAAGACCTCAAAGTGTCAAATTTGTACAGTTGACTCCAGAACCACAACCTCAAGGTGTGAAATCTGTGGAACTAAACCCAGGACTAGGCTTGCAAGATGTCAGATTTTCTGATTTGATCCCAGGGTCAAAGCATCAAGGTTTCCAACATATGCAGCTGACACCAGGAGCTCAGCCTGAAGATATAAAGTCTCTAGGTTTTGTGCCGGAGTCATCTTTGCAGTTAAGCCAAGGGCCATATGTTGAAGACGTGAAATCTGTTCTGTCTACTGAAGGATCACAGTTTCACAGTATGAAATCTGTGAAATTGACCTTAGAACTACCATTTCAAAGTGTGAAATCTGAGGAAGTAAACTTAGGGCCTTGGCAGCAATATCTCAAATTTTCTGAATTGACTTCAAGGCCAAAGCTGCAAGGTATCAAATTTGGGGATCAAACTCCAGGATCAGTGTTTCATAGTGTGAATTCTGTAGAGGTGGTTCCAGAGTTAGGGCTGCAAGATTCCACATTAGCAACGATGTTTCAAGGAGCTCAAAGTATGAAACAGGAAGGGCTTAACCCAGAGCTGCAGCTACGAGATGTCAAAATTTTTGATTTAGTACCAGGAACTCAACCTCAGGGTGTGAAATCTTTAGAGTTAAACTCAGGGCCACAGCTACAATGTGTACAATTTTTAGAGTTGACCCCAGGGCCAAAGATACAAGGGATACCGCCTATGGCAATGGTTCCAGGGCCAGAGGGGCAAGGGGTTAAGCCTGAGTTGTTAGTACCAGAGCCACTGTTTCAAGATGTAAAATATGTAGTAGGCAATCAAGTGCCAAGCCTTGAAGTTGAAGCTTCCGGTAAATTAGTCTCAGAGCCACAAATGCCAGGTGCAGAATCCATGGAGTTGACTCTGGGGCCACAGTTGCCCAGTGTAAATCATTCTGAGTTAACTAGAAAACCGCAGTTACAAGATATGATATCTTCTGGATTGATAGAAGGACCACAGTTCCAAGATGTAAATCCTGTGGAGGAGAGTCCAGTCTTAAAACTTCAAGGTTTCAGATCTGAAAAGCTAACCCCAAAACCACAGCTAGAAGGTGTGAAATCTGTGGAATTAATCCCAGGGCTACATTTGGGAGATG
>NW_016107316.1:17467907-17530861 GCF_001604975.1 Cebus imitator | reverse complement strand
AAGATGTCAAATCTGTGATGTTAACCCCAGAGCCACAGGCAGGAGGTGTAAAACTTGAGGTGGTAACCCCAGGCTCAAAGCTCCAGTCTGAGTTGCTGACCTCAGGGTCACAATTAGAAGATATGAAATCTGTGACCGTAGCTCCAGGACCATGCCTGGAAGGGATGAAATCAATGGAAATATCTCCAAGTCCACAGCTGGAAGGTGGGAAATCTGTGGCGATAACCTTAGGGTCACAGAGAAAAGATGTCAGAGCTGTGAAATTCATCCCTGATTCGGAGCTTCAAGGTGTAAAATCTATGGAGTTGACTCCAGGTTCAAGAATTCAAGATTTTAAAACTGAGGAGTTGGTCCCAGGTACACAGCTGCACGATATGAAAGCTGTGAAATTAAAATTTGGGCTAAAGATGCAAGGTGAGAAGTCTATGGCTTTTGCACCAGAGCCATTGCTTCAAGGGGTTAAATCTATGGAGATGCTTCAAAGGCCTCAGCTACAAAGCATGAAACCTGAGGAACTGACTTCAGTCCCACAAATGCAAGATATGAAATTTGTGGAGATTACTCCATGTTTAAAGCTTCGAAGTTTAAAATCTATAAAGGAGACTCAAGATCCACATCTGCAATGTGTAAAGTCTGTAGAGTTTGCCCCAAGGCAGAAGAGACTGGTAGTAAAATCTGTGAATGTAACCAGAGAACAAGAGTTTGAAGAAGTAAAACCTGTAGATTTAGCCCTAAAGCAACAGTTTCAGGCACCTGAGGATTTAACCCTTGAGCTGGAACAGGGTGGTCAGATATCTGTAAACTCACCAGAGCAGCAATGTGTGAATTTTGAGCAAGTAAAGAGAGGGTCTGAGTCAGAAGGTATAATGTCTTTGGAGTTAATTCCAGAGTCAAAATCTGAATGTATAAAACCTGTAGACCTGAAGTCTGACCTACAGTCAAAAGGTATAAAATCATCTGAATTGACTCCAGAACCAAATATGCAAGATGTAAAGGCTAAAGAGTTCAAACATGAACCACAGTTGCAAAGTCTGAAATCTCCCACATTGACTCCAGGACCACAGTTGCACCAAGCGAAACCCTTGGGCTCAACTGCAAAGCCACAGCTTCAAAGTGTGAAAATTGTGGAGTTAAACAAAGAGCCAGAGCTTGGAAGAATGAAATCTGTTCAGTGGATAACAAGACCTGACTTCCAAGGTGTAAAATCTGTAGGATTAAATCTTGGGCCACAATCTCAAAGTGTCAAACCTGCAGAGTTGAAACTTTCCATACAGTTGGGAGATATGATAGCATCTAAATTGGTTCTAGCACCAAAACTTCAAGGTGCAAAACCTATGGAGTTTAACCTTGGGTCACAGTTGCAGTATGTAAAAACCTCAGAGTTGTCTGCTGGACCACAACTACAAAAAGGGAAAATTTTGGCATCAGGCTCAGAGCCACAACTTCAAGGTGTGAAAACTGTCGAGTTAAACCAAGACTCACAGCTTGGAAGTGTGAAATCTGTGCAGTGGATACCAGGACCTGAGTTCCAAGGTGTAAAAACTATAGGGTTAAATCTTGGTTCACAATCTCAAGTTGTCAAACCTGCAGAGTTGAAATCTTCTATAGAGTCAGGAGGTGTAAAGTCATCTCAACTACCTCTGTGTCCAAAACTTCAAAGTGCAACATCTATGGAGTTTAATCTTGGGTCACAGTTGCACTGTGTGAAAGCTCCTGAGTTGTCTCAAGGACCACAGCTGCGAAAAAGGAAAATTCCAGCATCAAGCTCAGAGCCAAAACCTCAAGGTGTGAAAACTGTGGAGTTAAACCAAGACTCACGGCTTGGAAGTGCAAAATCTGTGCAGTGGATACCAGGACCTGAGTTCCAAGGTGTAAAAACTGGAGGGCTGAATCTTGGTTCACAATCTCGAGGCGTCAAACCTGCAGAGTTGAAATCCTCCATAGAGTCAGGAGGTGTAAAATCATCTGAATTGATTCTAGGGTCAAAAATTCAAGGTGCAAAACCTGTGGAGTTTAACTATGGGCCACAGTTGCAATTTGTGAAAACTCCTAAGTTGTCCCAAGGACCACAGTTGCCAAAAGGGAAAATTCTGGCATCGACCTCAGAGCCACAGCTTCAAGGGGTAAAAACTGTGGCATTAAACCAAGACTCACAGCTTGGAAGTGTGAAATCTGTGCAGTGGATACCAGTACCTGAGTTCCAACATATGAAATCTATGCTAAAATGTGGTACACAGTCTCGTGCTGTCACACCTGTAGAATTGAAACCTTCAATACAATTAAGAGATGCGAAGTCATCTGAGTTGACTCCAAGGCCAAAGCTCCAAAGTGTACCACCTTTGACATCACTCCAGGAACATCAGTTGCCAGGGTTCAAAACCATTGATTTGAAATCTGGGTTACAGTTGAGAAGTGTGAAATCATGTGGCCCAATTTCAACATCAAAGCTCCATGATATAAAATCTATGGCATTCAAACCTGGGCTTCATTTGCAAGATGTGAAATCTTCTGAGTTGACCCCAAGACCACAGCTGCACAAAGTGAAACCCTTGGAGGCATATCCAAGAACACAGCTGCAAGATGTGAAGTCTGTAGTGTTTACAAAAGAGCCACAGTTTTCAGGGGTTAAATCTGGAGTATTAAACCAAGAGCTACAATTACAAAGTGATAAAACTGTAGCACTCAACTTCTTACTACACTTGAAAAGCACAAAATCATCAGAGTTGGCTCATCAAACAAAGCTTCCAGGTATGAAATCTGAGGAGTTTAGCTCTGGGCCACAATGGCAATGTGTCAAATCTTCTAAGTTGAACCCTAAGACAAAGTCCCAAGACATGAAGTTTATAGAGTTAAACCCCAGCTCACAGTTGAAAAATATCCCACATTCTGATTTGACCATGAAGACCAAGATTCAAGGTGTCAAATCTACAGACTTCAAACCTGGGCCACAGTTGCAAGGAGCGAAATCTTCTGAGTCGATGTTGAAGACAAAGCTTCAAGAAGTGAAACTAGCAGAATCCAACTCAGGCCCACAGTTGCAAGATTTAAAATCTTCTAGGTTGATCATGGGTATAAAGCTTCAAGACATTAAATCTATGGATTTCAGTTCTGGACCACATTTACAGAATGTGAAATCTTCTGAAATGATTCCACGGGTGAAGCTTCAGGGTGTGAAATCTGTAGACTTCAAACCTAGTCCAAAGTTACAAAGTGAGAAATCTGATTTGACCCCGGGGAGGAAGTCTCCAGGTGTGAAATCTGTAGAGCTGGTATCAGGCCCACAGTTACAAGATATAAAATCTTCTGATCTGATCATGGGTATAAAGCTTCAAGATGTAAAATCTGTGAAGCTCAGTTCTGGACAACACTTTCAAGATATAAAATCTTCTGAGGTAATCTCAGGGACAAGGCTTCAAAGTATGAAATCAATGTATTTCAATTCTGGACAACAGATACAAGGTGAAAAATACTCTGAGTTGATTCAACGAACAAACTATCAAGATGTAAAATCTGTAGAATACAACCGTGGTCCAAAGTTACAAGGTGTGACATCTTCTCAGTTAACACTAGAGACAAAACTTCAAGGTGGGGAGTCTTTGGAGTTCAACTCAGGCCCACAGTGGCAAGATATGAAATATTGTAACTCAATCAAGGGGACAGAACTTCAAGACGTAAAATCTAAGGAGTTCAGTTCTGAATCACAATTGCAAGGTATGAGATCTTCTGAAGAGATCCCAGCGACAAAGCTTGAAAAAGTGAAATCTGTGGGGCTCATACCTAGGCCAATGCAGCAAGATGTAAAATCTTTTGAATTGTCTCTAGGTACAAAGGTACAGGATAGGACATCTTTGGGGTTAAACTCAACCTCACAGTTACAAGATAGAAAATTATTTATGTTGACACCAGGGATACAACATCAAGGTGTGAAATCTACAGAATTCAATCCTGGGGCAAAGTTGCAAGATATGAAATCTGGGTTGATAAAGCTTCGGACAGTGAACTCTACAGAGGGCAACCATGACCCAGAATTGCAGGTTGCAGAACTCTCTAAGTTGGCCCTGGAATCAAAGATTCACAGTGTGGCACCTTCTGAGTTCAATACTGAAAAGCAGCAGCAAGATGAGAAATCTCATAAATTGAATCCATGGCCAGACCTTCAAAGTGTCAAATTTATGGTGTTCAATCCTGGGCCACATTTGCAACATAGAAAATCTTCAGAATTATGTACAGGGACAAAGCTTCAAGATGTAAAATCTATGAAATTCAACCTTCAATAACAGTTGCAAGGCGTGAAATCTGAGTTGCACTTTGGAACAGGGCTTCAAGGTATACAATCTTTAGATTTTGAGCCTAGGCCACAGGTGCAAGGAATAAAATCTGCCAAGTTGAATCCTGGGACTGAGCTTCAAGGTATGAAATTTAAGGTGTTCTGTCTTGGACCACATTTGCAAGATGTGAATTCTTCTGCATCCATTCCAGAGCCACCGCCTCAGTGTGTAAATTCTATTGGGTGCAACCGTGGGCCATCTTTGCGAGGTGTAAATGCTTCTGCATCTATTCCAGGCCTTCAGTGTGTATGTTCTAATGGGTTCAACTCTGGGCCAAACTTGCAAGATATGAATTCTTCTGCATCCATTCCAGAGCCAATACTTCAGCGTGTAAATTCTATTGAGTGCAAACCTGGGTCACATTTACAAGGTGTAAATTCTGCAACCATTCCAGCACCTAAACTTCAGTGTGTAAGTCCTAATGGGTCCATCCTTGGGCCAAACCTGTGAGGTGTGAATTCTTCTGCATCTAGTCCAGAGCCACCACTTCAGTGTGTGAATTCTATTTAGTATAATTGTAGGCCACATTCACAAAGTGTGAGTTCTTCTGCATCCGTTCTATGGCCCAAACTTCAGTGTGTTAATCTTAATGGGTGCAACCCTGGGTCAAATTTGCAAGGTGTGAATTCTTCTGCATCCATTCCAGAGCCACCACTTCCATGTGTGAATTTTATTGGGTACAATCCAGGGCTGCATTTTCAAGGTATAAATTCCTCTGCACCCATTTCAGGGCCAAAACTTCAGTGTGCAAATTCTACTTGGTGCAGCCCAGGTCCACAATTGCAAAGTGTGAATTCTGCATTTATTCCACAGCCCCAAGCTCAATGTGTAAATTCTATTGGGTACAACCCAGATCCATATTTACAAGGTATGAAATCTCCTGAATTAACTCCAGTTTCAAAACTTCAAGGTATGAAGTGTTCTGAATTGAACCCAGGGACAGAAATTCAAAGTGAGGCATCTATGATGTTCAACCCTAGATGACATTTGCAAGATTTAAAATCTTATTTGACTCCAGGGTCAAAGTTTATATGTGTAGAACCTGTGGAATGCAACCCTGGGTCACAGGTGCAGCATGTGAATTCTTCTGAGTTGAATCCAGGGCTAAAGTTACAATGTGTAAACTCTATGGAGTGCAAACTTGAGACACACTTGCAAGGTGTAAAATCAGAGACAAAATTTCAAGTTATAAAATCTGAGTTGCATCCAGGGCCAGAGCTTCAAAGTATAAAATCGGCTGTGTTCAACTCTGTGCAACATTTACAAGATGTAAAATATGAACTGACTTCTGGGACAAAGTTTCAAGATATAACACCAAAAGAGTTCAACTCTGGCCCACAGCTGCAAGGTATGAATTTTTCTGAGTTGAATTCAGAGTCAGAATTTCAATGCATAAATTCTATCAACTTGAATCCAGGGCCACATATACAAGACATGAAGCCCTCTGAATTGAACCCTGGGTCAGAATCCCAAGGTACAAAATCTATTCTGTTCAATCCCAGACCACATTTGCAAGGTGTGAAATCTTCTGAGTTAACTCCAGGGACTAAGTCTCAAGGAGTCCAATTTTTGGGGAAGCACCTTGGCTCACAGCAAGCTGTGCAACCTGCATTCACTTTGGGTCCTCAGATAAATGATATGAAATCTGAGGTATTTTTACCAGAGCCACTGCTTAAAGATGTAAAGTCTGTGGACATAAATAAGAAGCCATTGCTTTATGATGCAAATACTGCAAAAATTATTTCAGCCCCTGAGCTACCGGACTTAAAATATGAGATATTTACATTAGAGCCATGTTTTCAAAAAGCAAAATCTGTGGAGTTAAAACCAGAACCATATCCTCAAGGTATGAATTCTGAGGAATTGCATTCACACCTCAGGCAGCATAATATGAAATCTATGCTATTTGTATCAGAGTCATGTTCTCAAGATGTGAAATCAGTGAAGTCAACTCTATGGCCACAACCTCAAAGTGTAAATTCTTTGACATGCTTTAGGTCACAATGCATTAAATCTGTGGACTTTGCACCAAAGCCATGTTTTCAATATATAAAACCTATGGAGCTGACACCAGGGGCCCAACAGCAAGGTATAAATTATCAAGAGTTGACTTCAGGATGGCAAGATGTGAAATCAATGGTGTTGGCACCAGAGCCAACTAGGAAGTTCCCATCAGGTCCAATGTTGACCAGTGTCAGATTTTCAAATTTGTCTCCAGAATCACAGCAACAAGGTGTGAAATCTTTGGAGTTTACTCTAGAGCCAAAGTTACAAAGTGTAAAACATGTGAAATTGTCTTCAGTGTCTCTGCAGCAAACTATAAAATCTGTGGAATTAGCACCAGGGCCACTGCTTCAGACAGTGAAATATGGGGAGCAGACTCCAAGAACAAATGATCAAATCATGGCATCCTCTGAAATCATCCCTAGACCGGGGCATCAGTTTGCAAAATATGCAGAGATGATCCAACAGCCAAAGTATCAAGTCCCTAAATCTGCAAATTTGATTTCAATACCAATTTATCATGCCACAGAATTTTCAGAAATGGCGCAAGGATTGGCACATAAAGGCAGAGATCCTATAGAGAAATCTGTGGGGTTGACCTCAAAGCTACCAGGCAGAGCCATGGAATCTTTAGGGATGCTGCTGCAGCCAGATCTTCAAGTACCAAAATTTGTTGATCTGACTCCAATGCTAAGGAATCAAGGCTCAAAATTCTTAGGATTAACTCCAGAGAAAAGCCACCAAATCCTAGAAACTATGGAAATGCTCTCTCAGCCACGGCCCCAAGATAAGGATTTGGAGGAGTTATATATAAAGCCACGGCAGCAAATTGTGGAATCTGAAAGGATTACCCCAGAACTCAAGCATTACTTTACAGAAGCTATGGGGTTGACCACTGAGGCAAGGATAGAAGCAAATGAATTCTTTGGAGTGACTCCAAAGCCAACAAGTCAAGACCCTGGATTTGCAGAGAGATCCCCAAGGCTCCGTTCTCAAGACTTAGAACCTGTGGAGGTGATCTCTCAGAAAAGATTGCAAAGGGAAGAATCTGTGGTATTGATTCCAAAGTCATTACATCACGTCCCAGATTCTGCTTCAGGGATGACACCTGGGTTAGGACATCAGGTTCCTGAATCTGTGGAGCTGACTTCTCAGTCAGGAGTGCAGGTGGAGAAAACTTTGGAATTAACTCCCAAACCACATCATCATGTGGGATCTTCAGCGATAACAGTAGGGTTGGGACATCAAGTCCCAGACTCTGTAAATCTGAACTATAAGCAATGGCTGCAAATGGAAGAATCTTTAGAGGTGCCCATGAAGGAAACAAGTCAAGTTATAGGACATGATGAATCTTCAGAGCTCACCTCTGAGGCATGGCAGCACAGGGAAGTATCAATGGGGCTAACAAAGTCAAAGAATCAAAGTATGAAATCTCCAGGGACAACCCCAGGACCATTGGATCAAATTTTAGAATTTACAAGGATTAGTCCAGAACCACTGGATCAAGTCACAGAATCTGCAAGGACACAGCTTCATGTTGCTCAGTCCGAAGAGGTAACCCTTGTAGATGTTCCAAAAGTTGTTCAGTCTGAGAAAGGGACCCCTGGACCACGATTTCAAGTTGTAAAGTCTGTGACAATACCAAGGCCAACCCCTCAAGTGGTAGAATATATTGAGTTGACTCCAAAACTGCAAGATGTGAGACCTTCAGAGCTGCCCTCAGGGCCATATTTACAAGATGTGAAATCTAAGAAGTTAATCACAAAGCCAAAGCACCAGATTGTAGAAACAATGGAGTTGACAGGGTTTCAAATTGTAAAAACTATGTTAATCCCAGGGCCACCCCTTCAAATTGTAAAATCTGAGGAATTAGCACCAGGACCAATTCCTCAGGTTGTAGAACCAATAGGAGTAGCCCTAGAATCAGGAATTGAATCAACAAGTTCTGTGAATTTACTTCCAAGGCCACATCTTCAAGAACTGATAGTACCTGTAGAATCAACTCTAAGGCCACATATTCAAGTGAAATTTGAAGAATTAACCTCACAGCAAACATCTCCATTTAAGGAGCATACAATATTGACTCATCAACAAGGACTTCAGGCTGTGAAATCTACAGTGATAAAAATAGAGCCTCCTAAAGTTATGGAATCTGAGGATTTGAATCTAGGACAGGTGTGTCACAATAGGGACTGTGAGAAGTTAACATCGGAAGAGTTACAAGTGGGTACTGACTTCTCTAGGTTCCTACATAGCTCTTCGACCTCACTTATTTCAAGCTCTGTCAAAACAGCATCTGAATTAGGAGGACTTTGGGATTCTGGGATACAGAAAGTATCCAGAGTTTTGGATGTAAAAAACCTTGGGACAGATATTTTGCAGCATGAAGAGACCTATCTAGACCCTACTATGATGCAATCTTTAACTCTTCCCTTGGCCCTTTATAATCAAAGCTCTGATAAGACAGCTAACCTTGTGGAAAACCCATGCCCTGAGATTCCAGGAGTGGATGCCATATCTAAACAGAAAACTAAGAGCAAGCAAATGGAGGAGCTAGAGAACTCACTTCAGAGACATCTGTCACAAAGCTGGAGATCACTATCTAGGACATTCCGCGCAGAATCAGGGGCTCAAAAATCCCTCACCAAGTCTTTCCTGGGCAGACAACACAACATCTGGGAGAGTCATGCCTGGAGGCAGCGACTACCAAGAAAATATCTCTCCACTATGCTAACACTGGGGAATGTTTTAGGGACCACTATGGAAAGGAAGCTTTGTTCTCAAACATCTCTAGCAGAAAAAGCCACTGCAGATACCTGTCAGTCTATTCAGAATTTATTTGGGATTCCAGCTGAACTAATGGAAGCTTCCCAGAGGCTGCCAGAGAAGGGTCCAGTTACTATTTCTCAGCCTTCAGTGGTCAAACACTACATTCAGAGACATAGGTCAATGGCCTTAAAAATGTGGACACGTGGCTCCACATCTTCCGTAATACGGCAATACTCTGGGACGAGAGTGGGAATAAAGAAAACAAGCTCAGGGTTCAGTGGTATATCCCAAGAAGTCATTCAGCCTATGCCTGTCACATGTGCAGGGGGTCAGCTTCCTGTCCTGGTAAAGTCAGAGTCTTCCATCAGCATATTTTACAACAGAGAAGATCTTGTTCCAATGGAAGAAAGTGAGAACTCACAGAGTGATTCCCAAACAAGGATTTTGGAGTCCGAACACTCCCTCAAGCCAAATTATCTTCCCCAGAGTGACTTTTCAGAACAGCTCCAGTTGCTACAAGATTTGCAGCTAAAAATAGCAGCAAAACTCTTAAGGAGTCAAATACCCCCCGATGTGCCTCCGCCTCTAGCTTCAGGTCTAGTCCTAAAGTACCCCATCTGCCTACAGTGTGGCCGATGTTCAGGATTTAACTGCCATCATAAATTACAGACCACTTCGGGGCCTTATCTTCTGATTTATCCACAGCTTCACCTTGTAAGCACTCCTGAAGGCCATGGTGAGATTCGGTTGCACCTTGGCTTTAGGCTGCGAACCAGGAAAAGACCCCAAATCTCAAAGTATCATGAAAGAGATAGACCCGTCATACGGCGAAGAACTATGTCACCATCACAAAGGAAAGCTAAAATCCATGCTCAAGCTTCCAAGAGTCCTACTTCCATGATAGATTTGCAGTCTGGGTCCTCCCAGTCCCCTGCTCCTGTACAAGTCTACATCAGGCGAAGACAATGCAGCAGCCCTGACCTGGAAGAAAACACAATAATTAGAGCACCTGGACACTATGAATCCATTCAGGTTCACACCCTATCAGAGAGTGACTCTGAAAGCACTCAGAATGAGAAACGGGCTAAAGTGAGAACCAAAAAGACCTCTGGTTCAAAATATCCAATGAAGAGAATGACCAAGGGACTTAGAAAACACAGAAAGTTCTACACAAGCAGTAGAACCACAATAGAGAGTCCCTCTGGGGAATTACCAGCCCATTTAAGAAGGAAGACGATTGGAGCAGCTCAGACAAGTACTGCCTCCTTAAAAAGACAACCGAAGAAACCTTCCCAACCCAAGTTCATGCAACTGCTTTTTCAGGGCCTAAAGCGGGCATTCCAAACAGCATACAGAGTTTTAGCTTTTGTTGGGCAGAAGCCTGGTGACAGGACAATCCCAGACAATTTGTGGGCAAGCAAAAACTATTATCCAAAGCAAAATGCCAGGGACTACTGCTTACCCAGCAATATCAAAAGAGACAGGAGGTCAGCTGACAAGCTAAGGTCAGCAGGCTCAACCATTAAGCAGGAGGACATATTGTGGGAAGGGACAGACCAGTGCAGTTCAGCTCAACAGCCTAGAAGAGCTCACTGTTTCCAACCCAGACCTCTTCGACTGCCCAAGCCCACAGGTTCCCAAAGTGATATCATTTTCCAAGCTGCCTCAGTGGAGCAGCCTCTGGGAACTGTCCGAAAGGACGGTAGTAGCAGGTCAAAGAAAAATGAAATCTCCAGCCAGGAGTCTAAGAACTTGCCCCCACCAGGAACCAGAGTTCAGGCCCAAGGAAGAAACCTACCTGGCTCCCCTGTGAAGAGAACCTGGCACCGACACCTTAAAGAGAAACTCACACACGAGGAGCAAAACCACCCCAGCTTCTATAGGGAGAGAACCCGACGCAGTCCTTCTGAGAGAACTCGTCATAGCCGCTCTTGGAGAAACCATCATAGTCCCTCTCGGAGAAATCACAGTCCCCTGGAGAGGAGCCATCACAGTCTCTCTAAAAGGGGCCATCACAGTCCCTCTGAGAGGAGCCATCACAGTCTCTCTAAAAGGGGCCATCACAGTCCCTCTGAGAGGAGCCATCAGAGTTCCTCTGAGAGAAGCCATCACAGTCTCTCTGAGAGGAGCCAACGCAGTCCCTCTGAGAGGAGATGTCACAGGTCCTCTGAGAGGAGCCACCGTAGGATTTCTCAGAGAAGCCACAATTCCTTAGAGAAGAGCCACCTCAGTCACTTCGAAAGAAGCCGTTACAGTCCCTCTGAGAGGAGAGGACACAGTTCCTCTGGGAAAACATGTCACAGTTCCTCTGAGATGAGCCACTGCAGTTCCTATGAGACAGCCCATCACAGTCCTTCTGAGATACAGCCAGGGAGGCCCTCTGGGAGAAGCCATCGCAGTCCCTCCAGGATGAGGCCAGGGAGGCCCCAGGGGAGGAGCCATCGCAGTTCCTGGGAGAGAGTCCATCACAGTCCCTCTGAGATGAGGCCAGGGAGGCCCTCCGGGAGAAGCCATCGAAGTCCCCTTAAGGAGAGACTCAAGCACAGTTCCCCTGAGAATAGTCCCAGCCTTTTCAAGGATGGAACAAGTCTCCTTGGGACCACACACAAAAATCCCAAAGCAGAGCAAGTGTGGAGGCCTGAAGCTACTCTAAGAGGCGAGATCCACCCCTATTATTCATTGTCTCCCTCAAATCTTCACAGTGCTGCCCTTTCCAGCCTTTTTTCCTGCTCAGCCATTGCCTCCAGTTCCTGCGCCCCAAGCATGGAAAGGCTTCCATGTCTCTCTACGGGGGGTGGTGTGTGAGAATCGTCTGTAATTTCTGTAATAAAGCGGCAGTAACTGATCTCCCTGTGCATCTAGACTGAGGCCACTGGGTGGGTGGGTGGGGGAGGCAAGGTGATGGGACACGAGGAATTATACAAAGGTTCGGAATGAGAGCAGGGGTTTTAAGGCTGGGCAGAGGCTCTAAGCTCCGCCCCTTCGTTCCAGACCCTACCCACAGGTTCCCAGGTCCCTTGTTGAGATCCCAGTGGGGCGGGATCTCAGGAATAGGAGGGTTACTGTCATGTGACTCTCTCCGGCCTCAGCCGCCTCGGAAGCTGCTAGGCAGAAGTAGACGTTCAGAAGAGGGCTAGGCAGGGCGAACCCACATCTGGGAGAGGCAAGGAGAGCGGAAGTGGCGTTGGTCTGGCCGGAGTTCTTTGGTGAAATTGTTAGGTGTGGAAAGGGAGTGATGTCTTCCAGACTCGGTGCTGTACCTGTGGGTTTCTTGGTTTGACCGTCATGCTTTAGAGGTAGCACTGTCAAGCCCAGAACACACGGTCTCTAGCTTTTGTCCCATGCTCAGAGTTGGTTTTATCAGAGGCCATCGTAGGCCCCATCCTTCTAGATCAGATCACCTGTCCCCTTTTTCTTTACACGTTCTGCTGCCTGTTCCCCACCTCCTTGGGTTTAATTCCTCGCCACATTGCCGTTAGTTTCTATTCCTTTACATCCCCAATGTCTCATATCCGTTGTCTTTTCTTTTGGCCTCCCTTTTAGAGCCTGGGACAGGGCTTTGAGAATGGGGAAGACGAAGGCTCTGGTATTGTTACCAGCCTTTGCACAGCTGGAAGATAGGACAGCACATTTTTCCTAAAGAGTGTTGCCTTCTTCAGTTTGAGGTTGTTGCCCCGGGAGAGCTTCATTTTTTCTGGGCGTAGGGGAATTCTTCTTTTTGTGGTCGAGGTTCAGAGGTCCCTAGCACTCACTCGTGTGCTTGTGATTTGCTAGACTTCGGGACCCACAACCTTTAAACAGCAGAGGAGCACGAGGATCGTGGGAGCTAAGAAGTAAGTGAGGTTTTCTCAGGTCCTTTTATGATTGTGTCGCCAGCACTGTCCAGTAGAACTTCTTCCTGTGATGAAAATGTTCAGTATCTGCATTGTCCAGTATCACAGCCACTAGCCCTGTGTGGATTTTGAGCCGTTGAAATGTGGCTGGTGCAACTGAGGGACTGAATTTTAAATTTTATTTGCTAAGTAAGAGGTTTTTCTAAGGTTCTTTTGTGATTGTGTGTCCAGCGCTACCCATTAGAACTTGTGACAAAAATGTTCTGTATCTGCACTGTCTAATATCATAGCCACTAGCCCCATATGGCTTTTGAGCACTAGAAGTGTGGCTAGTGTGACTGAGGGATTGAATTTTAAATTTTATTTTATTTTAACTAAATAGCCACCTGTAGCTAGTGACTACTGGATTGGACAGTGTACGTATAAGCCTAGTGTGTGGGAGAGAAACCTAGCTTGCAAAAAAGAGTACAAGTTATAACAAAAATGGAACCAATGACTTAGAGGTAATCCTGTACTTCTCCAGACATCACATTCGTGCTCATAAATACATTGATTAACTTGGGATGGATGATAAAAATGGCTGGAAGAAATCCTTGTATTTTTAAACTACTTGGCTGTAAGACTGGTTTATTATTTAGAACACTGAAGGTACTTAGTTTTTCCATGGTTAATACAAAGGAAAACATTCTTGTTAACGAGACATTAAATGGATTCATTCAGGTGACATTTATGAAATGTCTGCTGTGTGTGCCAGTTCTGTAGTAGGTTAGGTATACAGGCATGAAAAACAACTAGCAGTCTAGAAGGGGAGATAGGCAAGTAGATCAACACAGTTCATTGCAATAATTATTGTAAGTATTTTTAAATGGGAATTTAATGTAGCCTTTGGGGAAGGGGAGTGATAGTTTGGAAGGGAAGGATTATCAGAGCAGGTCACTCCTAAGGATAGACTTGAAAGTTGAGGAATCATGCAGTTAGCGAGAAGGAGAAATTTTTCAGAAGAGAGAACAGTATGTGAGTGTGTGGAAGAAGTTAATGGATAGCAAGTAGTTCTGTATGACTGGGTTGGAGGATGAGGGATTGATTGCAGGGAGAGTGTTTAGAGAGGTTAGTAGGGGCTAGACCATGAAGGACCTTTTATGATGGCATGCTAAAGTGTTTGGATTTTATCCTGGAAGGGATGAGGGAATGAAATAGCCAGATGCTGGTCTTAGAAAGGCCACCCTGGCAACATTATGAAGGATGGATTTGGAATGGTACTGGGAAACTGGTTCAGAGTTTATTATGATGACCTCAGAGATGAATGAAGAACATGTGCAGCCTATGGTGGGAACGATATATAGGGAATACATAGGGAACGATGTATAGAGAATGTACAGGTTGTGATGATGAGAAGTAAGAGAAGGAAGATAGGATGTCTATTGGTTTCTGGCTTTGGCAATCAGGTGAATTTTGGAGTAATTTCAGGGAACTAGGAATTCCTGAATGAGGAGCAACATTTGGAACAAAAACAAATAGGTTTGGACCTCAGATGAAGAGCTGGTCTGAAATACAGAATTGGGAATCACCAGCTTTAAAAAATAATTGGAAACATGGTGTTTTCCTCCACAAGCTGAGTATTCATGCGCTATTCTAGGGAAAGTGGTTAGAGCAGTGTTTCTCAGTATGTACCTTGGTCACCTGGAGATAATTGTTAAAATATAAGATTGTTAGGCCCCCATCCATTAACCAGATTTGAAATCACTGGTGTTAGGGTGTGGAAATCCTTATTTTAAACTAGCTTCCTATGAGATTGTGACATTTGAGAGTTAGTTGTGAGAAATGAGATCAGAAAAGAGTAGAGAAGGAAATCATGGTGAACACCAGCTTTTAAAGATTGGGTAAAATTAAATAAGTTTACGAAGGATACCAAGATGAACTAAAGTACTTTTCTAATGAAACCTAAATATTTACACATAGAAGAATAAGCTAGGGGCTCTTAAAATTTTTTGGTAGATCAGAAAGGAGTTAAAAATAGGCTAAACATTTTATGTTTGTGATCAGAAGCTGAGAGTTGCTGCACTGGTGACAACAAATTATAAAATAATTACAATTATGATATTTTATCACAATAAAGCTTTTTCTTGTTGTATGTATGGAAAGGAAAGTTTGAGCTTAATTTGGCTTTTAATAAATAATCAAATGTCCTGGGGCCGATAGGTAGATAGTGTAAAATACCTGAGAATTGTTTTTGTTGAGTCCTTTAAAAATAAAACATGAGACCTGGAAGGAAGGATTCCCTAACCACCTTGACTTAACCTCCAACATGTTAATTATGCTGATCTTATGAATCATTGCCTTTTCAGTCTGCTTATGCTTATTCATAAGAGGGTAGATGTGTACTGTATTTCTGAGTCCTACACTGATAGTAAGAAATTCCTACATGAAGAGTTTCCTGAGAGTCATTCCCTGGGGCTTGGTTCTTAATGGCTTGCTGGTACCATTAAGTCTTTTTTGGTTTTTGTTTTGTTTTGTTTTGTTTTTGGAGATGGAGGCTCATTCTGTCATCCAGGCTGGAGTGCAGTGGCATGATCTCGGTTCACCGCAACCTCTGTCTCCCACATTTAAGCAATTCTCCTTCCTCAGCCTCCGGAGTAGCTGGGATTACAGGTGCACACCGCCACTCCTGGCTAAGTCACTGTATTTTATAGTAGAGACAGGGTTTCACCATGTTGCCCAGGCTGATCTTAACCTGAGCTCAGGCAGTCTGCACACCTCAGCCTCTCAAAGTGCTAGGATTACAGGCATGAGCCACCACGTCTGGCCCATCAAGTCTTTCTAGCATTGTTTGCGATGATCGGTTTTGGCTTTAGAGGCCTGCCAATCCATTAAATTTTTAAAATACCTGTATCGAGGTATACTTGGAGTACAATAGACTGCACATATTTAAAGCATACACTGTGGTCAGCTTTGACCCATGTCTGTACCCGTGAAACCATTGCCACAATCACGATAACAAACATTTTTGTCTCTCCCAAAAGTTTGTTCATGTCTCTTTGCCATTTCTTCCTCTATTCCTGTCTACAGGCACCACTGTACAGTGGTTTGCATATTTCAGGATTTTATATAAATGAAGTCACCCAGGATGTTCTCATTTTTTTCATGATTTCTTTCACTCAGAATAATGATTTTGAGATGAAAAATAGTTTTTATTGCTGAGTAGAATTCCATTATGGATACCATAATTTGTTTAGCCATCTACCTTGATGGGCATTTGAGTTATTTTCAGTTTTAGGTGTCAGTAGGCTTCTATGAACATTCTTGTGCAAGTCTTGTGTAGACAAATGCTTTCATTTCTTCAGATAAATATCTAAGGTGGCATTTACCATCATAGGTTGGTTGATTCATATGGCAGGAGTATGTTTCATTTGTTTTTTTAAGAAACTACCTGTTTTCCAAAGTGGTATTATTTTGCATTCCAACCAGCAATGTATGACCAGTCAGTCTTTTCAATTTTAGCTAATTTAATGGATGTGTAGTGGTATCTCACTGTGGTTTTGTGGGGTTTTTTTTTCTTTTTTTGAGACAGGGTCTCCCTCCGTCACCTAGGAGTGCAGTGGCTTGATCTCGGCTCACTGCAACCTCCGCCTCCCAGGTTCAAGTGACTTTCCTGTCTTAGCCTTCTGAGTGGCTAGGATTACAGGCGTGCACCCCCATGGCTAATTTTTGTATTTTTAGTAGAGATGGGGTTTCACCATGTTGGCCAGGCTGGTCTCAAACTTCTGACCTCAAGTGATCCTCCTGCTTTGGCCTCCCAAAGTGCTGTGATTACAGGCACAAGCCACCACACCTGGCTTAATTTGTGGTTTTTAATTCATCATATATGAATAATAGTGTTAAGCATCTGTTTGTATTCTTTTTTTTTCCTTTTTTTTGCATCTGTTCATAGTCTTATTGGTCATTTCTATATCTTTTTTTGTAAAGTGTCAGTTTACATTTTTGTCCATTAAAGAAATGTAGGTTATCTTATTGAATTGTATTTTTAGAAATCTGTTCTGAATATAACTCTTTTGTCTGTTATATTTCCTTCCAGTCTGGTTTGTCTTTCCTTTTCTTAATGGTGTCTTTTGAAGAGCAAAATGTTTTAATTTATCATTTTTTCCCTTATGTTGTATGCTTTTATGTATCATATTTAAGAAACCTTCGCCTCCCCGGAGATTGTAGTGAGTCGAGATTGTGCCACTGCACTCCAGCCTGGGTGTCAGAGTGAGATTCTGTCTCAAAAAACAATAATAATTAATAAAAAAAGAAACTTTTGCCTCCCTAATTGCAAAGATACTCTCTGGTCTTTTCTCCTAGAAGTTTGTAGGTTTTATATTTAGGTCTGTGACTCATTTAGAGTTAATTTTTGTGAATGTTTTATGATAAGGGTCAATGTTGACATTTTTTTTCTATTTGTATACCCAGTTGTTGGAAAGAGTTTTCTTTCCCTATTGAATTGCATCGGCACCTTTGTCAAACTTTACTTGCACATGTGTACGTGTAGGTCTGTTTGTGGACTCTCCTTATTCTCTTCCATTGATGTTTATTTAGACTCTTGAAATTAGATAGTAAGTCTTCTAACTTTAGGGTTCTTTTTCAAAATTGTTTTGGTTATTCTCAGTTCTTTGTATTTTTATGAAAATTACAGAATTGGGTTGCCAACATCTATTAAAAGAAGCTTGTTGAATATTGATTGGTATCATACTGAATCTATAGATTCCTTTGGGGAAAATTGCTATTTTAACAATACTGAGTTTTCTGGTTTATGAACAAGCTATATTTTTCCCCTTATTTAAGTTTTTTTTTTTTTTTTTTTATAAGGAGTCTTGCTTTGTGACCCAGACTGCCAGGCTACCGTGCTGGAGTGCAGTGGCACTATCTCAGCTCACTGCAACCTCTGCCTCCTAGCTACAAGCGATTCTTCTGCCTCAGCCTCCTAAGTAGCTGAGATTACAGGCACACATCACCACACCCAGCTACTTTTTGTATTTTTAGTAGAGATGGGTTTTCACCATGTTGGTCAGGCTCATCTTGAACCCCTGACCTCATGATCTGCCCACCTGGGCCTCCCAAAGTGCTGGGATTATAGGCATGAGCCACCTTTCTGGCCTATTTAAGTGTTCTTAATTTCTTTCAGCAATTATTGTAGTTTCATTGTAAAAGTCTTGAATGTCTTTTGTTAGGTTTGTTCCTAGGTGTATTATCTTATTCTGGTGTTACTGTGAATGGTATTCTTTTTATAATGTCATTTTCTTGTTGGTTGTTGCTAGTATATAAGAATTCAGTTGACTTTGTATGTTATCCTTGTATCCTGACACTTTATAAATTCATTTATTAGTTCTAGTAATTGTTTTGTAGATTCCTTGGGATTTATTTTGTAAATAATAATATAATCTGCAAGTAGGGACAGTTTTGCTTTTTTCCTTTTGATCTTTTTAAAAACCTATCGCAATGACATTCATCAGTGAAACTATGTGAGCCCGGAGTTTTCACTTTGGGAACTATTTCATACATTCAGTTTATTTAACAGATATGGGGCTATTTAGATTTCCAGTTTCTTCTTGTGTCTGTTTTGGTAAGTAGTAATTTTAAAGAAATTTGTTCACTGTAATTTTTCCATTGATTAGCATAAAGTTATTCAAAGTATATTATTATTTACTGTCTGTATAATCTGCGATAACCCCTCTTTCATTTTTGTTATTGGCTATTTGTAATATCTTTTATTCTTGATCAGTCTAATTACAGAGTTGTAAATGTGATCATTTCAAAGAACCACATTTCCTCTGTTGTCTGTTTTCTAGTTCATGAGTTTCTCCTCTTACCTTTTCTTTGGTTTACTTTGCTTTTCCTTGAAATTTTAAGTCATTGATTTTAGATCTTTTCTAGTATAAGCATTTAGAGCCTTAAGTTTCTTTCTAAGTATTGCGTTAGTTGCATCCTACAGATGTTGATATGCATACTTTTGGTTTTTTTCAGTGCAAAATATTTTCAAATTTCATTTGTGATTTTATTTTTGACCTATGAATTATTTAGAAGTAGATTATTTAATTTGCAGGTATTTGGATTTTTTTGTGTGTTTTCTGTTTTTAGGTATCTTCCTATTATTGATTCCTAAGTTAATTTCAATGTGGTCAGACAATACACCATGTAATTTTCATCCTTTTAATAAAAGTTAAAGTTGATGGCCCAACGTAAGATCTAGCTTAATGAATGCACAATGTGCACTTGAAGAGAATATATATCCTGCAGTTGTTAGATGTAGCGTTGCATAACTGTTAACTAGAGCAAGGTAGCTAATAGTGTAGTTCAGATCATTTTTGTCTTTTACTGAATTTTTGTCTAGTTCTATCAGTTGCTAAAAGGAGGAGGTCTTAAATTTTCTGCTAAGGTTGTGGAATTGTCTATTTTTCCTTTTAATTCTGTGAATTTTTGCTTTGTGTACTTTGAGGCTCTATTATTAGATACCTACAGTGGATAATTATGTCTTCCCAATGATTTGACACTTTGTCATTATAAAGTGTCTCTTTTTGTCTTTGGGAGTACTCTTTGTCTTGAGGTCTGTTTTATCTGACATTGAAATAGTCATTCCAGCCTTCTTATGTTTGCTGATTGTATGATACAATTTTTTCATCTGTTTACTTTCAATCTACAGATACCTTTATATTTTAGTGTGCTTCTTGTAGGTAGCATATAATAGTAGGGTATCTTTTTTTTTTTTTTTTTTTTTTTTTTTTTTGAGACGGAGTTTCGCTCTTGTTACCCAGGCTGGAGTGCAATGGCGCGATCTCGGCTCACCGCAACCTCCGCCTCCCGGGTTCAGGCAATTCTCCTGCCCCAGCCTCCTGAGTCGCTGGGATTACAGGCAAGCGCCACCATGCCCAGCTAATTTTTTGTAGTTTTAGTAGAGACAGGGTTTCACCATGTTGACCAGGATGGTCTCAATCTCTTGACCTCGTGATCCACCCGCCTCGGCCTCCCACAGTGCTGGGATTACAGGCTTGAGCCACCGCGCCCGGCCCGGGTATCATTTTTTAATTTGTCAATAGCTGACTTGTAACTGGAGTGTTTAGACTGTAAACATTTAAATTATTTGTTGGTATGGTTGGATAGGTCTATGCTTTTATTTTTTGTTCCCTGTTTATCCCTTGTTTTTTGTTCCTCTATTTCTTCTTTGGGATTATATGAATGCTTAGTTGTCTGCTCCTCCCACCTCTTGTTTTTTAGAGGACCGTGTCTTGCTCTGATGCCCAGGCCGGAGTTGGTGGCACCTTCATTGCTTATTGGGCTTAAGTTGTCCTCCCACCTCAGCCTCCCAAGTAGCTGGGATTACAGAGGTGTCAGGCATCTACGCTGGCCTATTTACCATTTCTGTTGCTCTTTCTTCATTCTTAAAAATCCAAGTTTCTCTCTGGTATTATTTTTCTTCAGCTGGAATCATTTGCGTTAGCATTTCCTATGGAGCAGGTCTGCTTACAATGAATTCTCTTAGTTTTATTTCGGAGGATATTTTCACTGGATGTAGAATTCTGAATTGACAAATTGTTTTCTCTCAAGATTTTAAGGATATGTCTTTTCTTTTTCTCCATCTTCTCAAGCATTTATCCTTTGTGGTATGTACAACCCAATTACACTCTTTGTTATTTTAAAATATACAATTAAGTTCCTACAATTATTTTTTGGCCAGTCACCGTGGCTCACGCCTGTAATCCCAGCACTTTGGGAGGCCGAGGTGGTGGATCACAAGGTCAAGTGATCAAGAGCATCCTGGCCAACATGGCGAAACCCCATCTCTACTAAAAATACAAAAAAAATAGCTGGTGTGGTAGCGTGTGCCTGTGGTCCCAGCTATTCGGGAGGCTGAGGCAGGAGAATTGCTTGAACCTGGGAGGCAGAGGTTGCAGCGAGCTGAGATTGCATCACAGCAATCCAGCCTGGCACCTGGCAACAGAGCGACACTCTGTCCCCACCAAAAAATTATTTTTTGTAGAGACAGGGTCTTGCTATGTTGCCCAAGCCATTCTTGAACTCGTGGGCTCAAACAGTACCCCTTCCTTGGCCTGCCAAAGTGCTTGGATTACAAGTGTGAACCATTACATTGGCCAATTTTAAAGTTACTGTACTGTGTTCTCGCCTTGGTTTCTGTTGAGAAACGCATGGTCATTTAAATTATTTCCTGTAATGTAATATGTCACTTTTCTGAAGCTTTCCAGTTTAAAACAAAATTGTTGGCTTTGAATAGTTTCTTATTTATTAAAAACTTTTTTTGAAACAGGGTCTAACTCCCATTGCCCAGGCTGGAGTGCACTGGCACAACCTCTGCCCACACATCCTCCTGGGCTCAGATGATTCTCCCACCTTATCCTGCTAAGTAGCTGGGACTACAGATGCACACCACAATGCCTGGCTAATTTTTTGTATTTTTAATAGAGATAGGGTTTCACCATGTTTCCTAGGCTGGTCTTGAATTCCTGGAATCAAGGGATCTGCCTGCTTCAGACTCCTAAGTATCTGGGATTACAGTCACCTCCTGCCTCAGACTCCTAAATATCTGGGATTACAGGCACCTGCCACCATACCTGGCTAATTTTTGTATTTTTAGTAGAGATGGGTTTCACCATGTTGGCCAGGCTAGTCTTGAACTCCTGAGCTCAGGTGATTCTCCAAAGTGGATCCTGGCCTCCCAAAGTGCTGGGATTATAGTCATGAGCCACTGTGCCTGCCCCTCTCCCCCACCTTTTTTTTTTTTTTTTTTTTAGAGATGGGGTTTCACTATGTTGTCCAGGCTGACCTTAAACTCCCAGCCTCAAGCAATCCTCCTGTGTCTTCTGAGTAGCTGGGATTATAATCACGAGCCATCTTTATTATTTTTAAGTGTACAATTCAGTGGTAATAAATACATTTATATTCTTTTTTTCCCTCTCTTTACCTTCCCCCCATCTCTCCCCTCCCCTTCCTGGCTGAATAATTTCATTAAGATGTGTCTTCACTGGGCACTGTGGCTCCTTCCTGCAATCCCAGCACTTTGGGAGGCTGAGGTAGGAAGATTGCTTGAGCCTAAGAGTTTGAGGCCAGCCTGGACAACAAAGTGAGACCCCATCTCTACACACACAAAAAAAGAATGAGCTGAGTATGGTGGTACATACTTGTGGTCTCAACTACTCAGGAGGCTGAGGTGGGAGGATTGTTTAAGCCTGAGAGGTGGAGGCTGTGCTTGAGCCACTGTACTCCAGCCTGAGTGACAGAGTGAGACCCTGTCTCAAATAATAATAATAATAGTAATGAAGCATTTTGCACCAGCCTGGGCAACACAACAAGACCCCATCTCTATGAAAAAACACAAAAATTTAGTGGGCCTGATGGTGTGTACCTGTGGTCCCTGCTACTCAGGTATGGTGAGGTGGGAGGATCACTTGAGCCAGAGAGATTCAAGCTACAGTGAGCCATATGCCACTGTACTCTGTCCTGGGCAACAGAATGAGACTCTGTTTCAAAACCAAACAAAAAGATGTCTCTTGGTATATTTTTCTTTGAGTTATCCTATTTGGTGTTTATTGAGCTCCTTAAATCTGTAAATTTATGTCTTTGACCAAGTGTGACGGATTTTCCACCATTTTTTTTTTTTTTCAAATGTATTTTTCTGCCTTAGTATCTTTCTCCTCTCCTTCTGGGATTACAACTACACTTAGGTTAGAACTTTTGGTATGGGGGCTCTGTTGACTGTTATTCAATCTTTTTTTCTCTTTATTCTTCAGACTGGGTCATTTCTGTTGATCGATCTTCAAGTTCACAGACTCTTTCGTCTGTCCCCTCCATTACTGAACCTATCTGATGAGTTTTTATTTCAGACATTGTATTTTTCAGTTCTAAGATTACATTTGGTTCTTTTTTATGGTTTCTTTTTCTGCGGATGATTCCTACCTTTCATTGCTTGTGTGTTTTCTTTTATAAGAAAGAAATTTATAAGGAAATACTTTTTACTGAAAGTATTTGATAGTTCCAACATCTGGATTACCTTAGGGTTGGCATGTTTGATCATCTCTTCCTTTGAAAATTGCTCACATTGGCTGAGCATGGTGGCTTCTGCTTGTAATCCCAGCACTTCGGAAGGCCAAGGTGGGCAGATCACCTGAGGTCAGGAATTCAAGACCAGACTGGCCAACATGGTGAAACTCCATCTCTACTAAAAATACAAAGAAATTAGCCAGTCATGGTGGCGCATGGGTGTAATCTCAGCTACTTGGGAGGCTGAGGCAGGAGAATAGCTTGAACCTGGGAGGTGGAGGTTGCAGTGAGCTAAGATTGTGCCACTGAACTCTAGCGTGGGCAACAGCAAGACTCCATCTGAAAAATAAATAAATAAATAAATAAAAGGAAAATTACTTACATTTTCCTGGTTCTTTGTGTGTTGCATAAGTTTGGAATTTATCCTCAACATTATGAATACTTTTTGTGTAGATTTCAGGTTCTATTTTAATTCTTTTGGGGAATGTTGCCATTTCTGTTTTAGCAGGCATCCCTGCTTTAGGTTCAGGCCAAAACTTCTGTCTTGCTTTTTGGAGGCATTGGTTAAAATCTTAGTTCTGTTCTTTATGTCTTTGCTATGATGATTTGGGCTGTCCCATACATGAATAGCCCAGGGGCTGGTCTGAGACTTCTGCAGGTATTTCCAATCTTATTTCAGTTTGCCAAGCTTTTGCTGCTTTGGGTCACATTAGAGTTCAAATCTTATTTTGGTTTTCAAAGTCTTTATTAGGCTGTTATGTATGGGTACATTCCACATATTCATGGCTAAGGCCAACTTGTGACTTGTGTGGATTCATACACTGAATTAAGTGATTCTCATTTTTTGTCTTTCTCTCCAGCTTTCCCCCTTCCCCATCCGCTAATGTTGGTCTACAGGGACCTTTTTTCCTAATTTGCTTGGTCAGAAAGAAGAGAGTTTCTAGAGTTAAAGGTGCCCATGGTGTTCTGCAAGTGGGGTTCATCCTTGTTGCAGATTCACACATGAGGGAAAAAGACAGAACTGGAAAACTCACCTCATTTGGGTCACTTCTCCCAGCTTTGACTTCCCTGTGTAATTTACTTGTTTTTGTTTGCTTTACAGAGTCCAATCAGCTGGAGGGGTGGGGCTTAGTGGGGTTAGCTGCCCCACCAGAGCCAGGACTTCTGTGTATTAAATCTGTGCTATTGGACCTCATGTGCGGAGAGCTGAAACTCATTCTTCTGTTTGTAGCATACTGACATAACCAGTCTCTGTTATGTTTACTTATTCCCATTTCCATCCCTTCCCTCCTAGAGGAAACTGTATAAACAAGTGTGATGTTTGCCCTTACATGTTTATGACTCCTTTAAAAATAAGCTGTGTTTATGTGAGGATTTGTTTTTAGCTTGCTGAACTGACATTGTGCTAGAGATGTTGTTTTGTTTCTTTTTTCATTGAATAGTATACTTTTTAGTTATGTTCATGTCTCTATGTATAGAATTGGTTTATTGCTTCTAATAGCAACATAGTATTCCATAGCAGGCATCTATCACATTTTACAAGGGTGGTCACCGTGTTACTTCCAACTCCCTGCTGTCACAGACAAACCTCTCTATGTATAATTCTTCTTTTTTTTTTTTTTTGATATGGAGTTTCACCCTTGTTTCCCAGGCTGGAGTGCAATGGTGTAATCTCAGCTCACTGCAACCTCTGCCTCCCGGGTTCAAGCAAATCTCCTATCTCCGCCTCCCCAGTAGCTGGAATTATAGGCATGTGCCGCCACACCCAGCTAATTTTTTGTATTTTTAGTAGATACGAGGTTTCACCATATTGGCCGGGCTGGTCTCAAACACCTGATCCACCCGCTTCGGCCTCCCAAAGTGCTGAGATTACAGGCATGAGCCACTGTGCCTGGCCTCTATGTGTAATTCTTATTAGCTCTACATCTAACATGTTATCTTGAATCTACCAATTCAAGTTAACTTTTTTTCCTTTTGTTTACTCTTTCTCCCATGGGCTGTCTCCATACAGCAGCCAGAAGAATCTTTCTGAACCATACATCTAAATTAAGCCTCACAGGTATTGAGCTGGAAAAGGGAAAGGGAGGTTCTAGGAGTCCCTAGACCACTCTTGGAGAACTGCTGCTCTACTGCATCTTGAGCCATCTACAAGAATGTCTGCTGCTTTGTAGTTACACAGTCAACTGTCATACTGACTGGTCTTAGCTCTGGATTCAGCTGTATACCAGAATTCTCTGAGCAGATTAATTCATACAAGATAAATCCCTCCTTTAGCTGTGGAAGCTAAGTATCATGTTGCCTAAATAAGATGGGGCATCAGGGTTTAGGGAGAATGCTGAGGGAGAAGGAAGATGGGTCAGATTAGGCCCTACAGATATTCCTTTCCCTTAGAGATACCCTTGAGTTACCGTGCCTCTGTCAGAGAAATAGAGAGGCTGGGTCAGACCAGGTTACAAATCCAGGGAGTCGTCTGAAGGGTCACAGAAGAATCTTATTGCTTTGGCTACTTTCTTTTCTTAGATGAATCTAGGAAGGAATGTCTACTTGGACTGCAAAGTGATCATTTATGTGTACTCCTTACTCTTGCTGATTACAGTGAAGAGTGATAATAATTGCACATGTTGTATTAGATCAGCTATTATTATTGTTAGGTGATTACAACTTACACATTCTGTTTTTATAAAAGCAGGCTTCTTAGTTTTCTGCACAGGTAACCAACCTGGTTATAATATAAAAGAATGTATAGAAATTTTGCTACAGACCTTCCTTTGTGTTGTATATTTTTATGTTGTATTAGTAGCAGGACCCAGTGCTCCATAAAGGATAATAGTTTCCAGTACACTATTCCTCATGATGACTCCTTAAGTGGTTCATCATCTGCCTCTTCGTGTGAACCAGTGAGTGATTTTCCAGCACCTTTTCAAAAATCTACCTACTGGATGAAGATGAGAAGGATCGAGCCAGTGGCTACTTCTCATGTTGAAGGTATCAATATCAGTGTCTTCTTATTCCAGAGATGGAACACTCCCTAAAGTTATAGTGTGAGATTATTGTAAATACCTGTTAAGGGTATCAAATGCCAGATATTTGTTTCTCATTAGTGATTTAAAAAAATTTAAGGTGTTAGGCTATTGGATCCTGTTAGCTTCATGAACTGTTCCTCTAGCTGATACAGTGAAATTCTGCTAATCTTACTCCTCTAGGTTATAATTAGCATTTGATTTTCCTCTTTGTAGGATTTGAACTTCTTTTCCTCTTCTAGTTTGAACTTCTGTTGAGGATTTAGGAGCTGGTGTAAGGGTTATTTAGGGAAGAATATTCTAGATGGTCACAGTCTCAAGGGTCCTTTGGTAGCTAGCCCCCTATCTTGAGCAATTTTTGTGTTCCTTTTTAGTCTCAAATCAAGATTAAGCAAAACACATTGCCTGAAGGCCCGTACTGTTTATAAGGAACAATGGATGGTTTGGGATAGATAACAATGTAAAAAGAAAGAGAGAGGTTGGGTCAGTTAATGAGAAGTTACACCAGCTTCCCTAAAAATCTCACAGATATTTCCTGAGGCCTGTGTTCACTGATGCTTTTTCCCTTTGATGGTCTCGTGAATGATGTTTTGAAGGCAGGCCTAGCTGTTCATTTACAAAGTGTGCTGAGTTTTTGTTTTGTTTTTGTATGGTACTTTAGGATCAGGTGGAACATCAACCAAGGGAGAAGGGAAACCCAGGCAGGAAGAAGATGAAGACTATCGAGAATTTCCTCAGAAGAAACGTAAGCTTTATGGTAAGGCAGTAACTTTGCTACTTCTTTTTCCTTGGGTGACTGGGCTTTATTCTTTGAGGGTAAAAGCAAAAGAGACCTTAGTTTGAGCCCTTTAGTGACCTCTGAGCCCTTTGAATTGTTTAAGAGGGAATGGTCTCCATCCTGCCACCTTATACCCTTTCATTCTGTCATGACTTAGGCAGTCAGTCTGTTGAGGGACTGGGAAATAGGGTGTTGAAGAGAAGGGGAGGGAAGACATTTTGGTATTAGTAAAGGTGACATGTTGGGCTTCAAGTTTCTGTCTTATGTCAGGGAGGAAGCAACAGCCTAAAACTCAGCCCAATCCCAAATCCCAGGCTTGTCGCATTCAGAAGGAACCACGAGTTTATGCAGCAGGTATGTTTTCTTCTGGAACCATTGTGGGATGTAGTTCTCACACCCTGATTTGTTGTTGGTGTTGTCTGTGAAGAAATGAGGTACTGAAGCATTTCTTTAAGGAGGCAGTTACTAAGGGCTCAAGTTTGGAGTCAGACAGACCTTTGTTCAAGTTTTGGCTCTTCATTAACTTTCTGACCTGCCCCCATTTATTTACCTTCCTCTAGCCTCAGTTTCCCTGCCTATGAATAGGGATGATAAAGGCAGTCAGAACTGTTGTGAAAATTAAATAGATAAAAACATTTAGCATAGTCTCAGGCACATAGAAACACTCAGCAGATAGGCTGTGACATTTCTCAGTATCCCATTGTTATATCCTGTTGGGAAAAATGTTGCTGCCTAGTTCTTTAAGCCACTGGTCTTTGGAGTGGTTCTCAGGTGGTTTTTATCATGGAGAAATGAGTAAGAGTTTTCAGAAACTACACTGTCTAAAAAATACTACTTTTTGAAGTTATACCCAGCAAGAGTCTCTTCATTGCAGTCCACCAGGAAAAGGAAAAACAATTTTATGATACTTTACCTAAATTTTGAGATTATGCTTTTTGTTTCTGGAGAATACTGCAGGTTACAAAGTGCTTCTTTCTCTCCTTTGTAGGCAGTTTGGAGGAGCAGTGGTACTTAGAAATCGTTGATAAAGGCAGTGTCTCCTGCCCTACCTGCCAGGCAGTGGGGAGGAAGACCATAGAGGGTTTAAAGAAACACATGGAAAACTGCAAGCAGGTTAGATATTTTGGCGTTTCATAACTGTTATGATTTTTAAATCCAAACTTTAGACCTCTTTTGCTGTGTTGGATGTGCTGGTTATAATGGATGAAAAGCAGCATTGTGGAATAAAGGAAACATAGGCTTTGGATCTGACAGTTAGGTTTGAATCTTTTCTTAGCCACATACTAGTGTGGCATTTAGCTTTTTATGTGTGTACCTCAGCTTCATTTGTAAAATGGAGAAAATATAATAAATGCAAAATAATAAAAATATAGTCCAGGAGAGGATAAGAAAGAAGTAACACATGGCCAAGTGTCTAGCCCATGACTTGGCAAATACTGGCATTCAGTAAATGGTAATTCTTACTATTTTAAAAGTGAATTGCCTTTATTTTGCCCTTAAGGACATGACACTGGGTTTCTGGGATTTTGAGGTTTATTGACTGTTGAGTTTGAGAAATAAAGGAGACATAGACAAAAGCATTTGAGTAGGACTTTGTGTCATTCTGTCTCTCTGTGGAACAACCTAGCACTGAGCAGTATTTTTCCTTCTAGGAAATGTTTACTTGCCATCATTGTGGGAAACAACTTTGTTCACTGGCAGGGATGAAGTATTACATCATGGCAAATCATAATAATTTGGTAAGAGTGTCTTCTGCCTTTGTGTTTGGGTGTGTGTGTGTGTGTGTGTGTGTGTGTGTTTTGAGATGCAGTCTCACTCTGCCATCCAGGCTAGAGTGCAGTGGCGCAATCACGGCAACCTGTGCCTTCCAGGTGTGCCTCCTGGGTGCAAGCGATTCTCATGCCTCAGCCTCTTGAATAGCTGGGACTACAGATGTGTGCCACCAAGCCTGGCTAAGTTTTTGTATCTTTAGTAGAGACTGGGTTTCACCATGTTGGCCAGTCTGGTCTCGAGCTCCTGGCCTCAGGTGATCCACCCGCCTCAGCCTCCCAAAGTGCTGGGATTATAGGCATGAGCCACTGTGCCCAGCCTGGATGTCTTTTACTTACGTGAGTGTAGATATCTCAGTGCAGATAGCTCTTGGATTTTGTAAGAGTATGAGTAAGAGTCATGCACAATGAAACCTTTGCAGTAGATCCATAAATATTTGTGTGTTTAGGTTAGGTCTAAAGGTTTATGTTCTGGGAGGTAGAGGCTCAGAACTCTTATTTCCATTATATTCACTTCCTTTGTCCAGGAGAAGATGGAGAAAGCCAGGAGTCAGATAACTTGGGCTTCCTCAGCACCAGCTCAGCTGCTAGTCTAATCCTTGATTCTCCTCTGATATTTTTTCCCGTGTCTCTTTTCCATGAATCATCTGCTTGTTTACTTCTCTTGATTTCTAGCCCATTTTGAAAGCCAGAGATGAAGTAGATGAGGCAAGTGAGAGGGAACGGCTCCGAACAGTTCTTTTTTTTTTTTTGAGACGGAGTTTCGCTCTTGTTACCCAGGCTGGAGTGCAATGGTGCGATCTCGGCTCACCGCAACCTCTGCCTCCTGGGTTCAGGCAATTCTCCTGCCTCAGCCTCCTGAGTAGCTGGGACTACAGACACGCGCCACCATGCCCAGCTAATTTTTTGTAGTTTTAGTAGAGACGGGGTTTCACCATGTTGACCAGGATGGTCTCGATCTCTTGACCTCGTGATCCACCCGTCTCGGCCTCCCAAAGTGCTGGGATTACAGGCTTGAGCCACCGCGCCCGGCCCGAACAGTTCTAAAGAGACTGGGAAAGCTCAGGTGCATGTGTGAGGTAGGAGCCCATGGACACAACTCCTTCTCCCTGAATTCTTGGGTCAATGTATTTCGTTCTTCTTTTCCATTTCTTCTCTTCCTCATTGTAGACTTCCTAGTTGTGTACTATCTTGGGCTCTTGAACTCATTAATAGTTCTTTATTTTCTTCCTCATTTTTAAAAATTTATTTTTCTCCCCTTTCCCTTTGTTTGATGGGGTTTTCTTACCATCCTTTCTTTAATGTGATGAAGAGGATCCCAGTAATCCCTCACTGTGCTGAACTGTGGTACATATTGCTGGGTATTTGATTGGGATGGGATTGGATCACAGACCAAGGAGGAAGCTCTGATGTAAAGTAGATGCACAGTTATAGTTTATCAAGGGCTGACCAAGCTGATTCAAAATCATGCTGGGTCATAGCAGGATGACCAGAGACAAGGAAGGGTTGTGCTGATAGGAGATGTTGGAGAGAGTCTACCGAAATCAGAGGGCCTGTTTGTATTTTGTGGTGGTGAGTACTTTATGGCTGTTTAGAAATTTAGCGATCATGTCCAAAGATGTAAGATTATAGTTTAGGCTTCTGTCCTGTGTTCAGAGTTGCTCCAGTAGCTTCACCAGCATCAT
Organism: Cebus imitator; assembly: GCF_001604975.1. Taxonomy (NCBI): domain Eukaryota; kingdom Metazoa; phylum Chordata; class Mammalia; order Primates; family Cebidae; genus Cebus; species Cebus imitator. The sequence continues at coordinate 17,500,652 of NW_016107316.1, read as the reverse complement.
GGGATATCTCTACCATGTCAGAAAATGTGGCAAAGGGGCTGCAGAGCTGGAAAAGATGACCCTGAAATGTCACCACTGTGGAAAACCATATAGGTCGAAGGCTGGACTTGCGTATCACCTGAGGTCAGAGCATGGGCCTGTGAGTACTGATCCCTTTCTATACCCTGGTTGGGGATGTATTTTGTGGTGAGTCCTTACCCCTCTATCTTCCCATATGTGTTTTGTTCCTCATTTGAATCCTCTTTTAATCTCTGAATGCTTGTGCTCTCTCTTCTTTGTTCTTTTTTGTCCTTTTCTTATTTCTGCCTTTTGAACATTATTAAGTTAGGTAAATCAAAATTCAAAGTATAGTCCAGGCAGAAGTAAACTCATTATTATATATTTTATATTTATATATTTTATATATACATTTTTTTTTTTTTTGAGAGACAAGATCTTGCTCTCTCAGGCTGGAGTGCCATGGTGGGATCATAGCTCACTACAGCCTTGAACTCTTGGGCTCAGCCATCTTCTTGTCTCAGACTCCTAAGTAGCCAGGACTACAGGCTTGTATCACATGCCCAGCTAATTTTTTTGTTTTTAATTTTTTGTAGAGATAGGGCTCTCATTATGTAGCACAGGCCAGTCTTGAACTCCTGGCCTCAAGCAATCCTCTTATCTTGACTTCCCAAAGTGCTGGGATTATAGACATGAGCCACTGTGCCCAGCCATTCATTAATTTGTTCATTCATTCATTCATTCATTCGATAGAGTCTCCCTCTGTTGCCCAGGCTGGTGCAGTAGCGCAATCTTGGCTCATTGCAACCTCCACCTCCCAGGTTTAAGCGATTCTCTCACCTGAGCTTCCCGAATAGCTGAGATTATAGGCATGTGCCACTATGCTAAGTTTTGTATTTTTAGTAGAGACAAGGCTTTACCAAGTTGTTCAGGCTGGTCTTGAACTCCCTATCGCAGGTGATCTGCCCACCTCAGCCTCCAAAAGTGCTGAGATTATTGATGTGAGCCACTGTGCCTGGCCTCGTGCACATTTTTAAAATTAAAGGCATTCCCCTGTAGTTAGAACTTTTATGGGCATCTCTCCAGCAGAGTTTGCAGTGAGCCGAGATGGTGCCACTGCATTCCAGCCTGGGTGACAGAGCAAGACCCTGACTGACTCAAAAACAGAAAAACAAAAAGGTTGTTGTGTTTTCTTTTTTTAAGATAGGGTCTCGCTCTATCACCCAGGCTGGAGTGCAGTGGCGCCGCCTTGGCTCACTGCAAACTCTTGCTTCCTGGGCTCAAGCGATCCTGCCACCTCAGCCTCCCGAGTACCTGAGATTACAGGCACGTGCCACCGTGCCCATTTAGTTTTTGTATTTATAGTAGAGATGGGTGTTTGCCATGTTGGCCAGGCTTGTCTTGAACTCCTGGCCTCAAGTGATCTGCCTGCCTCGGCCTCCGAAAATCCTGGATTTACAGGCATGAGCCACTGCACCCAACAACAACAACAAAAAAGATTTTTATTCCTGAAATATCACAGGGGGAAAAAAAAGAATAAAAAAAATATTTTTATGTGAAAATAAATTTTAATTTCCCTTGGGTAAATACTTGGGAATGAGATTGCTAGGTCATATGGATGAATGTATATTTAACTTCATAAGAAACTGCTGCACTGTTTCCCAAAGTGGCTGTGCCATTTTGCGTTCCCACCAGCAAAGTATGAGAACTCCAGTTGCTTTGCATCCTTGTCTACATTTATTATTGTCACTTTTTTTTTGATCCATTCTAATAGGTATGTAGTAGTATTTTACTGCAGTTTAAATTTTCATTCCCCTAATGATTAACAATGCTTAATGTTGTTCACCATCTTTGCATGTGCTTATTGGTGATTTGTATGTCTTTAATGAAGTCTCTGTTGAAATCCTTTGTTCATTTTGTCGGGAGGATTTTTGTTGTCTTATTAAGCACCTAAACTTCAGTGTGTAAGTTCTAATGGGTCTATCCTTGGGCCAAACTTGCGAGGTGTGAATTCTTCTGCATCTAGTCCAGAGCCACCACTTCAGTGTGTGCATTCTATTGAGTATAATTCTAGGCCAGATCCACAAAGTGTGAGTTTTTCTGAATCCATTCTGGGGCCCAAACTTCAGTGTGTTGATCCTAACGGGTGCAGCGCTGGGTCAAATTTGCAAGGTGTCAATTCTTCTGCATCCACTCCAGAGCCACCACTTCCATGTGTAAATTTTATTGGGTGCAATCGTGGGCTGAACTTGCAAGGTGTAAATTCCTCTGCACCCATTCCAGGGCCAAAACTTCAGTGTGCAAATCCTATTGGGTGCAACCTAGAATCATATTTATAAGGCACAAAATCTCCTGAATTAACTCCAGTTTCAAAACTTCAAGGTATGAAGTGTTCTGAATTGAACCCAGGGATAGAAATTCAAAGTGAGACATCTATGGTGTTCAACCCTAGACCATATTTGCAAGATTTAAAATCTGATTTGACTCCAGGGTCAAAGTCTCTACGTGTAGCACCTATGGAATACAACGCTGGGCCACAGGTGCAGTGTGTGAATTCCTCTCAGTTGAATCCAGGGCTAAAGTTACAATGTGTAAATTCTATGGAGTGCAAACTTGAGCCACACTTGCAAGGTGTAAAATCAGAGACAAAATTTCAAGTTATAAAATCTGAGTTGCATCCAGGGCCAGAGCTTCAAAGTATAAAATCGGTTGTGTTCAACTCTGTGCAACATTTACAAGATGTAAAATGTGAACTGACTTCAGGGACAAAATTTCAAGATGTAACACCAAAGGAGTTCAACTCTGGCCCACAGCTGCAAGGAATGAATTTTTCTGAGTTGAATTCAGAGTCAGAATTTCAATGCATAAATTCTATCAACTTGAATCCAGGGCCACATATACAAGACATGAAGCCCTCTGAATTGAACCCTGGGTCAGAATCTCAAGGTACAAAATCTATTCTGTTCAATCCCGGACCACACTTGCAAGGTGTGAAATCTTCTGAGTTAACTCCAGGGACTAAGTCTCAAGGAGTCCAATTTTTGGGGAAGCACCTTGGCTCACAGCAAGCTGTGGAACCTACATTCACTTTGGGTCCTCAGATAAATGGTATGAAATCTGAGGTATTTTTACCAGAGCCACTGCTTAAAGACACAGTCTGTGGAGATAAATAAGCAGCCATTGCTTTATGATGCAAATTCTGTGAAAATGATTTCAGCCTCTGAGGTGCCGGACTTAAAATATGAGGTATTTACACTAGAGCCATGTTTTCAAAAAGCAAAATCTGTGGAGTTAAAACCAGAACTATATCCTCAAGGTGTGAATTCTGAGGATTTGCATTCACACCTCAGGCAGCATAGTGTGAGATCTAAGCTATTTGTATCAGAGCCACGTTTTCAAGAGGTGAAATCTGTGAAGTCAACTCTATGGCCACAACCTCAAAGTGTAAATTCTTCCTCATCATGCCTTAGGTCACAATGTGTTAAATCTGTGACTTTGGTAAGGAAGACCCAGGCATCTGGGATCACCTCCCCCTTGACTTCCACATTGCATTTCAGTAGAAGAAAAGGCTAGACAACTGGCACCTCCTAAATCACCTTCCTGTAAATACCAGGCATGGTATAGGAGAATCTCTTCGGAAGACATTATTTTTACTTAAAAAAGATCGAACCCCCACCCAACTCCTCCATTGAACAAGACCCTTACACAAGTAATTCCTAAAACTAAACCCAAGACCCTTTCACTTGTAATTTCTAAGGCTGTAAACCTAAGATCCTTTCACGTGTAATATCTAGAGTGTAAGCCTATATAAAGGCAGAACTTGTCTTTGTTAGGCGAACTTTGCTGTTAGATAAATTGTTGCCTCACTCCCGGGCCATAATAAAACATCTCTTCCTTCCTAGTTCGGTGTCTGAAAGGTCTGTTTCTCATGGCCAATCCTGCTTCATTTGCACCAAAGCCATGTTTTCAATATATAAAACCTATGGAGCTGACACCAGGGGCCCAACAGCAAGGTATAAATTATCAAGAGTTGACTTCAGGATGGCAAGATGTGAAATCAATGGTGTTGGCACCAGAGCCAACTAGGAAGCTCCCATCAGGACCAGTGTTGACCAGTGTCAGATTTTCAAATTTGTCTCCAGAATCACAGCAACAAGGTGTGAAATCTTTGGAGTTTACTCTAGAGCCAAAGTTACAAAGTGTAAAACATGTGAAATTGTCTTCAATGTCTCTGCAGCAAACTATAAAATCTGTGGAATTAGCACCAGGGCCACTGCTTCAGACAGTGAAATATGGGGAGCAGACTCCAAGAACAAATGATCAAATCATGGCATCCTCTGAAATCATCCCTAGACTGGGGCATCAGTTTGCAAAATATGCAGAGATGATCCAACAGCCAAAGTATCAAGTCCCGAAATCTGCAAATTTGATTTCAATACCTATTTATCATGCCACAGAATTTTCAGAAATGGTGCAAGGATTGGCACATAAAGGCATAGATCCTATAGCGAAATCTGTGGGGTTGACCTCAAAGCTACCAGGTAGAGCTGTGGAATCTTTAGGGATGCTGCTGCAGCCAGATCTTCAAGTACCAAAATTTGTTGATCTGACTCCAATGCTAAGGAATCAAGGCTCAAAATTCTTAGGATTAACTCCAGAGAAAAGCCACCAAATCCTAGAAACTATGGAAATGCTCTCTCAGCCACGGCCCCAAGATACGGATTTGGAGGAGTTATATATAAAGCCATGGCAGCAAATTGTGGAATCTGAAAGGATTACCCCAGAACTCAAGCATTACTTTACAGAAGCTATGGGGTTGACCACTGAGGCAAGGATAGAAGCAAATGAATTCTTCGGAGTGACCCCAAAGCCAACAAGTCAAGACCCTGGATTTGCAGAGAGATCCCCAAGGCTCCGTTCTCAAGACTTAGAACCTGTGGAGGTGATCTCTCAGAAAAGATTGCAAAGGGAAGAATCTGTGGTATTGATTCCAAAGTCATTACATCACGTCCCAGATTCTGCTTCAGGGATGACACCTGGGTTAGGACATCAGTTTCCTGAATCTGTGGAGTTGACTTCTCAGTCAGGAGTGCAGGTGGAGAAAACTTTGGAATTAACTCCCAAACCACAACATCATGTGGGATCTTCAGCGATAACAGTAGGGTTGGGACATCAAGTCCCAGACTCTGTAAATCTGAACTATAAGCAATGGCTGCAAATGGAAGAATCTTTAGAGGTGCCCATGAAGGAAACAAGTCAAGTTATAGGACATGATGAATCTTCAGAGCTCACCTCTGAGGCATGGCAGCACAGGGAGGTATCAGTGTGGCTAACAAAGTCAAAGAATCAAAGTATGAAATCTCGAGGGACAACCCCAGGACCATTGGATACAATTTTAGAATTTATGAGGATTAGTCCAGAACCACTGGATCAAGTCACAGAATCTGCAAGGACACAGCTTCATGTTGCTCAGTCTGAAGAGGTAACCCTTGTAGATGTCCCAGAAGTTGTTCAGCCTGAGGAAGGGACCCCTGGACCACCATTTCAAGTTGTAAAGTCTGTGACAATACCAAGGCCAACCCCTCAAGTGGTAGAATATATTGAGCTGACTCCAAAACTGCAGGATGTGAGACCTTCAGAGCTGCCCTCAGGGCCATGTTTACAAGATGTGAAATCTAAGAAAATCACAAAGCCAAAACACCAGACTGTGGAAACAATGGAGTTGACAGGGTTTCAAGTTGCAAAAACTATGTTAATCCCAGGGCCACCCCTTCAAATTGTAAAATCTGAGGAATTAGCACCAGGACCAATTCCTCAGGCTGTAGAACCAATAGGAGTAGCCCTAGAATCAGGAATTGAATCAACAAGTTCTGTGAATTTACTTCCAAGGCCACATCTTCAAGAACTGATAGTACCTGTAGAATCAACTCTAAGGCCACATATTCAAGTGAAATTTGAAGAATTAACCTCACAGCAAATATCTCCATTTGAGGAACATACAATGTTGACTCATCAACAAGGACTTCAGGCTGTGAAATCTACAGTGATAAAAATAGAGCCTCTAAAAGTTATGGAATCTGAGGATTTGAATCTAGGACAGGTGTGTCAGAATAGGGACTGTGAGAAGTTTGTCAGGTCTCCATATGCAAGCCTGGAGCCTGATAGTCTGACATCCTGCTTGCCTCGGCTAATATCTCCCACCCCTTGCCTGGGTTCACCCTTGTCCCTGATTGCCCAGCTCCTGCTTCCCGGACAAACCCCTCATTCAACCCTGCCATCTTAATTGTTCTTATGATAATGTAAATACCTCTCACTCATCCTGCCATCTCACCCCCACCCTCCATTGTAACTGACTGCCCCTACCCCCCACCACTGTAACTGAACTTACTCTGCAACACCCCTCGCCCCCGAGAAAACTACCCAAACCTATAAAACCAACTCCTATCCCACTGCCCTTTGCTAATGCATTTTTTGGCCTTAGCCCACCTGCACCCAGGTGAATAAACAGCCATGTTGGTCACACAAAGCCTGTTTGGAAGGTCTCTTCATTCAAAGCACGTGTTTTTCAACATTTGGTGCCAGAAACCCAGGACAGGGGAGCTCCTATGGGAGACCAAACCCCAGTCCCTGTTCTCGTGCTCCCTCCATGAAGAGATCCACCTACTGACCTGGGGTTATCAGACCAGCCCACAGACACACACCACCGGCTATTTTGGTAAGCAGTCTGTCTTTTTTGCTTTCCTATCCTTTTGTGTTTTCCCTTCCACTTCCTCTCCCTTTCAGTTTCGTCCTCGTCCTTTTTCCACCGCAAAGACAAGGAAAATCAGGTAAGTCAAGTTCTTCCATGAGGTTCATGACCAGAAAATCCTATGCAGGTCACGGATCCGGGGACCCAGTTTCCCTGGGGGTTTGACTATCATGGAGACCGTTCACCCTAGTCACTCGCCCACCAGGCTCATGGCTGATATTGGTGGCAGGTCAGTGTAGAGGACACTCTCTTTGACCACCCACCAATGACCAGGTTCAACCCCGGCTCAACTAGGGACGCCTGTTGAGTGTCTGGACAATCGTCCCTCCTCTATCCCTCTCTTCTTTCCTCTGGCCTGGGAAACCTCAAGCCTCTACAACTGTCTCCTGACCTGAGACCCAAATGTCTCATCTTCTTCTGTAACACCGCATGGCCACAATTCAAGTTAAACAATGGCTCCGATTGGCCAAAAATGGCACTTTCAACGTCCCTATTTTACAAAAGTTAAGATAATTTTTGTTGCAACATGGGTAAATGGTCTGAAATTCCCTACATCCAGGCATTTCTTTACACATCAATCCCTCCCTAATCTCTACTCCTTCTCATCCCTTCCATCTGCCCCTCCTTCCTTTGCCAGTAAGCCAGAATCCTTGTCCATCAACCTTTCCAAACGTTATCCTCCCCAGCTGTCTGAACCCTGCCCTAATCCAGAACCTAACCCCATCCTCCAGAGCCTTCCTTCTCTTTCTCTGCCCACAACCCACCTCCTTATGCCCCTCCTGTCACCTCCCCACCTCATACAAGGCCCAGCTCACAGTTTAGTCTCTGGGCTACTTCCTCTGTCCCTCCCCAACAATTCCCCCTTTCAGAGGTGGCTAAGGCCAAAGGCATAGTTAGGGCGCATATTCCTTTTCCTTTATCCAATCTTTCCAAATTGGCCACGAGTTAGGCTCCTTTTCATCAAATGCTCCAATACTTAACCCAGTCCTATAATCTCACCTGGAGTAACTTAAATGTCATCCTTACTTCTACTCTTACCCCTAAAAAATGCTTAATATGCATTTTATCACCCAAACAACCCCAACATTACAGAAAGGTACAAAAATTAAAATCTGGCCCTCAAACCCCACAAGAGGAATTAAGCAACCTCACCTTCAAGGTGTTCAATAATAGGGAAAAATCTGCCCGGCAGCAGCGCATCTCAGAACTACAAATGCTTGCCTCTTGCCTAAGACAAACCCCAGCCACATCACCAGCTCACAAAGACTTAAAAGCGCCCAGATTGCATTGCATCCAGCCACTCTGCCCGGACCTTGCTTCAAGTGTGGGAATCCTGGCCACTGGGCCAAGAAATGCCCCAAACCTGGGATTTCTCCTAAGCCCTCCCCCATCTGTGTGGGGGCCCCCACAGAAAGTTGACTGTCCAACTCACGTCGCTGCTCCCGCAGCTCCTGAAGCTCCAATCCTTGGCTTGGTGGCTAAAGACTAACGCAGCCCAAGCATCTCAGAAGCCCCCTGAACCATCACGGACACTGAACTTCGGGTAACTCTTATGGTGGAGGGTAAGTCCATCCCTTTCTTAATCAACACAGAGGCTACCCACTCCACGCTGCCTCCTTTTCAAGGACCAGCCTCCTTGGTCTCCATAACTGTTATGGGAATTGATGGCAAGGCCTCCAGGCCTCTCAAAGCTCCCCAAGTCTGATGTCAATCAGGCCAACACTCCTTTCCACATTCTTTCCTAATCATCCTCACTTGTCCAGTTCCCCTGTTAGGCCAAGATATCCTAGCAAAATTGTCTGCCTCCTTTACTCCTGGGCTACAGCCACACCTCATTACCGCCCTCCTCCCCAAACCTGTACCTCCCTCAATAGCTCCCCTTATGTTCCCCAATCTTAACCCTAGGGTGTAAAACACCACCTTCCCATCTATTGCTACAAGTCACTCACCCCTCATCATCCCCTTAAAACCTAACCACCCTTACCCTGCTCAGCCCCTGTACCCCATCCCACAACAGGCTTTAAAAGTAAAGCCTGTTATCACCTGTCTATTGCAACATGGCCTTTTAATTCACCCTCCTGCTTCTTCAGCATCTATACTCAAAAGGGTATCGTGTATCCCCTTCCAAAGCCCAAATTTCTTTCCCATCTGTTATAATCTTTCACCAGCATACACATGCTCTCTCTGCCAACTGTATCCAGTTAATTTCCCAAACCCCAACCCCATCCACCAAACAACAGCTTCTCTCCTTCCAGGGTGTGGTTGCTGCTTTCACCTCTGGATACCACGTTTTGCTATTCTAACTAAGCCATTGTATAAACTCACTAAAGAAAACTTATCCAACCCTATTAATCCTAAATCCTTTCTCCTTAAAAAACAGCTCTAAAAACTACTCCCTTCCTAGCTCTTCCCAACCTGTCTCAATACTTTTTCATTATATACAACTAAAATCCAGGGCAGTGCGGTTGGGATCCTCACATAGGAGCCAGGCCCATGGCCTGTAGCCTTTTTATCCAAACAACTTACCTAACAGTCCTGGGCTGGCCCGCATGACAATGTGCAGCAGTAGCTGCTGCCCTAATAGTCTTAAAATCCCTCAAAATCACAGGCTATGCCCCATTTACCCTCTAGCTCTCACAACCCCTAAAGTTTTCTCTTTACACCTCACACACTTACTTTCAGCCCCTCGCCTTCTCCACCTTTATGCAGTGGCCCCTACTACTTAAAACACACCTCAAAAAGTCTGTTTCTATTAGTTTCTGTCTAACTGTGCTCAAATTCACTGTACGCATTTACTTTTACATGCCCTGCTTTGAGTTGCCGGTTTACACTTTTCCTCCAGGTAATTACAGCTGATATTTCACTCTTAATCTGGCTCCCATTCTCTGCTCAAACCCAATCTTGTTAATAAAAGTGGTTGCTTATAGACCACACGCTTCCTCATATACCGTAAAAACAAAAGCTCTCCCTCCACACAGTTAACCTCTAATACTGTCTTTCTCCTTCTCTTATTTAAACTCTGTGTTTTTCCAATTAGTCTCTGAATTCCTACAAAATTGTATATAAGCGATAACCAATCAGTCAATATATGACAAATGCTCCTTCTAACGATCCCACAATACTACCCCTTTCCCCAAAATCTCTAGCAGTCTAAATTCTTTCCCATTTTTAGGTTTCCACCCTGCCCCCAATCCCACTGGAAGAAGCCTTGAGAAACTTTGCCCGCACAGACTAAAACCTGTTATTGCTCATTCTTGTCTAATTCTTTCTCCCTATATATAAAAAGACAGGTGTGTCATGTCTCCATATGTAAGCCTGGAGCCTGAAAGTCTGAAGTCCTACTTGCCTCGGCTAATGTCTCCCACCCACTGCCTACATTTGCCATTGTCCCTGATCACTCAGCTCCTGCTTCCCAAACAAGCCCCTCACCCAACCCGATCATCTTAACTGTTCTTATGATAATGTAAATACCTCTCACCCAACCCGCTATCTCACCCCCACCCTCCATTGTAACTGGCTGCCCCTACTCCCCACCACTGTAACTGAACTTAGTCTGCAACACTCCTGCCCCCCAGAAAACTACCCAAACCTATAAAACCAACTCCTATCCCACTGCCCTTTGCTAATGCCCTTTTTGGCCTCAGCCCACCTGCACCCAGGTGAATAAACAGCCATGTTGCTCACACAAAGCCTGTTTGGAAGGTCTCTTCATTCAAAGCGTGAGTCTTTCAATAAAGTTAACATCAGAAGAGTTACAAATAGGGACTGACTTCTCTAGGTTCCACAAAGCTCTTCAACCTCACTTAAATAATTCAAGCTCTGTCAAAACAGCATCTGAATTAGGAGGACTTTGGGATTCTGGGATACAGAGAGTATCCAGAGCTTTGGATGTAAAAAACCTTGGGACAGATATTTTGCAGCCTGAAGAGACCTATCTAGACCCTACTATGATGCAATCTTTAACTCCTCCTTTGGCCCTTCATAATCAAAGCTCTGATAAGACAGCTAACATTGTGGAAAATCCATGCCCTGATATTCCAGGAGTGGATGATCTAAAGAGACAATTACAAACGGAGGAGCTAGACAACTCACTTCAGAGACATCTGCCACAAAGCTGGAGATCACTATCTAGGACATTCTGGGCAGAATCAGGGGCTCAAAAATCCCTCATCAAGTCTTTCCTGGGCAGACAACACAACATCTGGGAGAGTCATGCCTGGAGGAGGTGACTACCAAGAAAATATCTCTCCAGTATGCTAATGCTGGGGGAATGTTTTAGGGACCACTATGGAAAGGAAGCTTTGTTCTCAAACATCTCTAGCAGAAAAAGCCACTGCAGATACCTGTCAGTCTATTCAGAATTTATTTGGGATTCCAGCTGAACTGATGGAAGCTTCCCAGAGGCTGCCAGAGAAGGGCCCAGTTACTATTTCTCAGCCTTCAGTGGTCAAAAACTAACTGAGAGACATACTTCATATTACATTCATAAGAAAATAATGGCCTTAAAAATGTGGACACATCGCTCCACATCTTCCATAATACGGCAATACTCTGGGACGAGAGTGGGAATAAAGACAACAAGCTCAAGGTTCAGTGGTATATCCCAAGAAGTCATTCAGCATACGCCTGTCACATGTGCCAGGGGGTCAGCTTCCTGTCCTGGTAAAGTCAGAGTCTTCCATCAGCATATTTTCCAACAGAGAAGATCTTGTTCCAATGGAAGAAAGTGAGAACTCACAGAGCGATTCCCAAACAAGGATTTTTGAGTCCCAACACTCCCTCAAGCCAAATTATCTTCCCCAGAATGACTTTTCAGAACAGCTCCAGTTGCTACAAGATTTGCAGCTAAAAATAGCAGCAAAACTCTTAAGGAGTCAAATATACCCCCCCCATGTGCCTCCGCCTCTAGCCTCAGGTCTAGTCCTAAAGTACCCCATCTGCCTACAGTGTGGCCGATGTTCAGGATTTAACTGCCATCATAAATTACAGACCACTTTGGGGCCTTATCTTCTGATCTATCCACAGCTCCACCTTGTAAGCACTCTTGAAGGCCATGGTGAGATTCGGTTGCACCTTGGCTTTAGGCTGCGAACCAGGAAAAGACCCCAAATCTCAAAGTATCTTGAAAGAGATAGACCCGTCATACGGCAAAGAACTATGTCACCATCACAAAGGAAAGCTAAAATCCATGCTCAAGCTTCCAAGAGTCCTACTTCCACGATAGATTTGCAGTCTGGTCCTCCCAGTCCCCTGCTCCTGTACAAGTCTACATCAAGCGAAGACAACGCAGCAGCCCTGACCTGGAAGAAAACACAATAATTAGAGCACCTGGACACTATGAATCCATTCAGGTTCACACCCTATCAGAGAGTGACTCTGAAAGCACTCAGAATGAGAAACGGGCTAAAGTGAGAACCAAAAAGACCTCTGGTTCAAAATATCCAATGAAGAGAATGACCAAGGGACTTAGAAAACACAGAAAGTTCTACACAAGCAGTAGAACCACAATAGAGAGTCCCTCTGGGGAATTATCAGCCCATTTAAGAAGGAAGACGATTGGAGCAGCTCAGACAAGTACTGCCTCCTTAAAAAGACAACCGAAGAAACCTTCCCAACCCAAGTTCATGCAACTGCTTTTTCAGGGCCTAAAGCGGGCATTCCAAACAGCATACAGAGTTTTAGCTTTTGTTGGGCAGAAGCCTGGTGACAGGACAATCCCAGACAATTTGTGGGCAAGCAAAAACTATTATCCAAAGCAAAATGCCAGGGACTACTGCTTACCCAGCAATATCAAAAGAGACAGGAGGTCAGCTGACAAGCTAAGGTCAGCAGGCTCAACCATTAAGCAGGAGGACATATTGTGGGAAGGGACAGACCAGTGCAGTTCAGCTCAACAGCCTAGAAGAGCTCACTGTTTCCAACCCAGACCTCTTCGACTGCCCAAGCCCACAGGTTCCCAAAGTGATATCACTTTCCAAGCTGCCTCAGTGGAGCAGCCTCTGGGAACTGTCCAAAAGGACGGTAGTAGCAGATCAAAGAAAATGAAATCTCCAGCCAGGAGTCTAAGAACTTGCCCCCACCAGGAACCAGAGTTCAGGCCCAAGGAAGAATCCTACCTGGCTCCCCTGTGAAGAGAACCTGGCACTGACACCTTAAAGAGAAACTCACACACGAGGAGCAAAACCACCCCAGCTTCTATAGGGAGAGAGCCCCACGCAGTCCTTCTGAGAGAACCCGTCATAACCGCTATGGAGAAATCATCACAGTCCCTCTGACAGATGTCATTTCAGCTTCTTTCGGAGAAAACATCGCAGTCCCCTGGAAAGGAGCCATCACAGTCTCTCTGAAAGGGGCCATCGCAGTCCCTCTCAGATACATCATCGCAGTTCCTCTGAGAGGAGCCGTCACAGTCCCTCAGATAGATATCCTAGTCTCTCTCGTAGAAATCATCGTAGTCCCCTTGAGAGGAGTTGTCACAGTCTCTCTGAAAGGGGCCATCATAGTCCCTCTAAGAGAACCATCACAGTGTCTCTGAGAGGAGCCAACGCAGTCCCTTTGACGGGAGATGTCACAGGTCCTCTGAGAGGAGCCACTGCACGTTCTGTGAGAGAGCCCATCATGGTCCCTCTGAGATGAGGCCAGAGAGGCCCTCTGGGAGAAGCCTTCACAGTCCCCTTAAGTAGGGTCTCAAGCACAGTTCCCCTGGGGAGAACATACAGCCATATATGTATAGAGATTTGAAGAATGGAACAAGCCTCCTCAGGACTACACACAAAAATCCCCAAGCAGGGCAAGTGTGGAGGCCTGAAGCTACTCACAGAGGCGAGATCCACCCCTATTATTCATTGTCTCCCTCAAGTCTTCACCGTGCTGCCCTTTCCAGCCTTCTTTCTTGCTTAGCCATTGCTTCCAGTTCCTGCACCCCCAGTGTGGAAAGGCTTCCATGTCTCTCTACTGGGGGAGGCACGCGAGAATGGGTCTGTAATCTCTCTAAGATCAATAAGGCGGCAGTAACTGGTCTCCCTGTGCATCTAGACTGAGACCACTGGGCGGGTGGGTAGGGAAGGCAGGGTGGTGGGACACGAGGAGCTGTACAAAGGTTCAGAATGAGAGCAGGGGTTTTGAGGCTGGGCACAGGCTCCAAGCTCCGCCCCTTCATTCTAGACCCCACCCACAGGTTCCCAGGTCCCAGGTTGTGATCCCAGTGGGGCGGGATCTCAGAGGAATTGCAGGGTGGCTCCTCATGTGACTTGCTCCGGCTGCAGCCCCGCTGCTAGGCAGAAGTAGATGTTCAGAAGAGGGCTACGTGGGGCCGAGTCCACATCCAGGAGAGGTGAGGAGAGCAGAAGTGGCCTTGGTCTGGCCGGAGCCCTTGGGTGAAACTGTTAGAAGTGGGGAGGAAGTGATGCCTTCCAGACTCTGTGCTGTACCTGCTGTGAGTTTCTTGGTTTGACCATCATGTTTTAGAGGCAGCACTGTCGAGCCCAGAACATGCGGTCCCTCACTTTTGTCCCATGCTCAGAGTTGGTTTTATCAGAGGCCATCATAGGCCCCACCCTCCTAGATCAGATCATCTGTCTCTTTTCTTTACCCACGTTGTGCTGCCTGTTCCCCATCTCCTTGGATTTAATTCCTCGCCACACTGCCATTAGTTTCTATTCCTTTACATCCCCAGAGTCTCTCATATCCATTGTCTTTTCTTTTGGCTTCCCTTTTAGAGCCTGGGACAGGACTTTGAGAATGGGAAGGATGAAGGCTCTGGTATTGTTACCCGTCTTTGCACTGCTGGAAGATAGGACAGCACATTTTTCCTAAAAAGTGTTGCCTTCTTCTGTTTGAGGTGATTTCCCCAGGAGAACTTCATTTCTTCTGGGTATTTTTAGTAGAGACAGGGTTTTACCATGTAGGTAAGGCTGGTCTTGAACTCCTGATCTCAAGTGATCCACCTGCCTCGGCCTCCCAAAGTGCTAGGATTTCAGGTACGAGCCACCACGCCCAGCTATGTGGTCTACTATTGACCAAAATGTTGTTATGTGGTATATGACTGTATATATCCTGTTGGCTTCTCCAATACAGTATGTCTTATTATTTGTGACACATACTGGCCTGCCTTAATTTGCTGGAGGCTTCTTTTCAGGAATTGGTGAGGGGGGCGCGGAGCCAATGCTTTGTCATGTTCCCTGTCTGGCCAGTTCCTGTGCCTGGAGCTCCTGTCCAAGTCCTCCCTCCTTTTTCACAGATCCTTCCTGACTACTCTAGTCCACACAGATCTCACTGTTCTCTGAATTCTAAGTCAAGCAATTTGGTCTTTACTCAGATATGATATTAACTGAGCCATGTGTTAGTCCAACTCCCCTAACTTTTCGCTGTCAGGACTCTGTCTTATATCTGCTTAACAGCCTTCAGAGGTTCTGGCTCTATCATCCAGCAGGAGCTCCACAGATTCCTGCTACCTGATTGAAAAGGAAAAGACACAGAGACAGCTGTAGATGTGAGAAGGGAAGCTGAGTGTGAATGGAGGCCTAGGAAGAAGGAGGGCCCGAAAGAGCCTGCTGCCCTCACCTTCATCCAGCACTTCTCCATTAGGCCGCTGTTTCCAGAGTCTCGCACTTTGAGGTAGCAGTCCATGGCACGGCTGTACTCTCCAGCCTGCTCCCAGTGTTGAGCTTGTTCCACGAGTCCCTCCACACCCCTGTGGAGATTGGAGCACTGGGACTAGGCATGGGGGGGCAGTGTGCTCTGTCCTGTGCATGCCTCATGGCCCTCCCAGCCCTGCCACTGCTGCTGGACCTCTGGCCTCATACCTGGCCCCCTTCTTAGTAGCTTCCTGCTCATACTCTTCCTGCAGAGCCTCCAGCTGGCCGGGCTCATAGTCCTTGCAGATCCGCAGCGTGTCACTCCATAATCCAGCCTCCTGCTCAGATTTCCAGGTATCAAGACGGCAGAGGCAGGCAGGACAGCTTCCCACTGCCACACAGGTGCCCTGGCCCACGGACTCCTGGGTCCTTAGACCTCTCTTCTCCTTCCCCTTTCCTTTCTTTCCCTCTCCCCAGTACTAACCTCCCTGATCTTTCTTCATACCAGGGGTCAATGTGGCTCTCTGTGGGTTCTCAGACCCTCTCCCCCGCCCCTCATGGCCCTGAATCCAGTGCCCCACCTTATAATAACTGAAAGTCAGGCCTGATCTCTGGGCCCGGAGCAGAAGCCCTTCTACTTTCTGAAAGTCCTCCTCCTCCAAGGCCCTCTGAGCCTGTCCCACAAGCACCTCAGTGACACTGTCAGGGTCATGGGCCTTGGCCACACGCTGAGCTGCCTCCCAGTCCTGGTTATAGACAAACCTGCCCCCAAATGGGGACAGAGGAGAGAATGTGTATAGGACTAAGTCCCCAATTCTGGGAGACAAACAGCCA
The DNA here is from genome assembly GCF_001604975.1 of Cebus imitator. Taxonomy (NCBI): domain Eukaryota; kingdom Metazoa; phylum Chordata; class Mammalia; order Primates; family Cebidae; genus Cebus; species Cebus imitator. Next base: position 17,484,497 of record NW_016107316.1, on the reverse strand, counting down.
TGTCACTGAGGGGTGTTAACACTGATTTGTTCTAGGTTTGAATGAAGGTCAAGATAATCATGAAAGATCCTGGGACTGGGACTGGGGAAACAGGATTAAGGAATGTATGGGGTAACTCACATGAGGACTGCTTCCTTGGGTTTACCAGCTCTGATGAATTCAGCTTCAGCCTCTTCCAATTTACCCTACAAGGAGAAGGACAGCCGTGTGTGATGGGAAGGAGACCGGCATCACAGGCAGCCCCGTGACTGGGGTCTACACACCAGGAAGCAGTGCACTAGGGGATGGAACAAGAGGGCTCTGCGGTCAGGGTCCAAATCACACCCATACCTCATCCTCCAGGTACATAGCGTATTTGAGTTGGATCTCGGGGTTTTGTGGTTGACAGCCAGCCGAGAGAGTTCAAAAGCAAATTCAAAGTTGCTGAAACAAAAGGTGCAGATAAAGTTTTCTTACTTCACACTTCCCTTCATAAAAGGAACAAGACAAAACAGAAAGGACAGGGTTGAGGGGAGAAAAAGTGACAGGTTTAAGGATAACAGACATGAAGTGACAGAAAAGCACAGAGATAAAAAGGAAGACAGGGAGGCAGCCCTGTGAAGACCACGTCACTGTCCGCATGGATCAAGAGACGTCTGGAAAAGCCTATGCCTTCCCTGAGGCCAGCTGCTCCTGAGGAAGGAGAATGGGCCTGCGAAGGGGAAGGGAGGGTGAGCCTCGAAGTCCTATGCTGACAGGGCCAGGAGGGCTCCTGGTGCTCACCACCTCCTCCTGAGCCCCAGCTACATTATCAGAAACACAGTCTGTCCAAAAAATGAGCAAGATCACCCTCAGCATTGGACTCCACGATTGGCATTTACAACAGTTGCTTAAGAAAAGTTCACTTTGCTCTTTCCGCCATCTTTCTGCGCCGCCGCAATGGTGCACATGAATGTCCTGGCTGATGCTCTCAAGAGCATCAGCAATGCCAGAAAGAGAAGCAAACACTAGGTTCTTATCAGGCTGTGCTCCAAAGTCATCATCCGGTTTGTAAGTGTGATGATGAAATATGGTTACATTGGGTGGATTTGAAATCACTGATGATTACAGAGCCAGGAAAATTGTTGTGAAACTCACAGGCAGGCTAAACAAGTGTGGAGTGATTAGCCCCAGATTCAACATGCAACTCAGATCTAGAAAAATGGCAGAATAATCTGCTCCCATCCTGCCAATTTGGTTTTTTTGTTGTTGAGATGGAGTCTCACTCAGTTGCCCAGGCTGGAGTGCAATGGCAGGATCTTGGCTTGCTGCAACCTCCAACTCCCAGGTTCAAGCGATTCCCATGCCTCAGCCTCCCAAGTAGCTGGGACTACAGGTGCCCGCCACCATGCCCAGCTAATTTTTGTATTTTTAGTAGAGATGGGGGTTTCACCAGATTGGCCAGGCTGGTCTCGAACTCTGGACCTCGTGATCCACTCACCTCAGCCTCCCAAAGTGCTGGGATTACAGGTGTGAGACACCGCGCCCGGCCACCAGTTTGGTTTTATTGTACTGACAACCTCAGCTGGCATCACGAACCATGAAGAAGCAAGACAACAACACATCGGAGGGAAAATGCAAGGATTCTTTTTCTGGAGATGTAATACATATTTACAAATAAAATACCTCATGAGCTCTGGTGCTTCCAAAAAAAAGAAGAGTTCACTTTGCATTTGAAGAATCACACTTCCACTACCCAGATGCAAGTGACTGGCTTAGTGCAGTCTGCAGTGCTAGCTTTACAATCTGTTCCCTCTCCACCCTTCTTAGAACGGCCAAAGAGTAAACACTGTTCTGAGCCCTAGGGAATAGGAGCAGTTAATTTATTCTTGCCACTCTATCATGTCCTTCCAAGGATCTTCCTTTACCACATTTCTTCATTCTTACCTCTGCTTCTGGAAATATTTTTCAGTTATACATCAATCTTCTTTATCTAGAGAGGGCCTCTGGCTGGGATGGGGCTTGTGGAGAGAATGTTTGGGGCCTCACCAATTGTCTGCAGCATGGTCAACAGAAGCTTCCAGGAGTCCCAGCTTGGTAAGCAGTCTAACTGCAGCTTCTCCTCCCAGGCTCTTTGCCCACAGATAGGCCACGTGTTTGTGGGCATTAGCCCCTCCTTGAGTCCTGGCCACCTGTAAAGCAAACTCACTCAATAATCCTCCAATACAGAGTTGCTCCCTTCTCATCTCTGACCTTGGCTTTGACAAGGATCCAGTAACTGTTCTAAGTTAACAGGGAGAGGCTGGGTGCAGTGGCTCATGCCTGTAATCCCAGCATTTTGGGAGGCAGAGGCAGGCCAATCACTTGAGGCCAGGGGTTCAAGACCAGCCTGGGCAACATGGTGAAAACCTGCCTCTATAAAAAAATTTAAAAATTAGCCAGGTGTGGTGTGCACACCTGTAGTCCCAGCTACACAGGAGGTTGAAGTGGGAGGATCCATTACTTAAGCCCAGCAGGTCAAGGCTGCAGTGAGCTGTAATTGCATCACTGCACTCCAGCCTGGGTGACAGTGACACCCTGTCTGAAAAAAAAAAAGAAAAAAGAAAAAAAAATGTGGGAAAAAATGATGCATGTATCCCTTAGTGTGGCCTGAATTCCTTACCCCATAGGCCTCTTCCCAAAGCCCACTGGCTCGGTACATGTTCACTGTTGCCTTCCATTCCTGGGCCTCGAGGTAGTGGTACTCGGCCTCCTGTAGTCGGCCTTCAGCCTCCAGCTCCTGCAGGAAGGTGAGTCAAGATGGAAGGATGGGAAGGTGGAGCCTGGTTGGGGAAGAGATAGGTAGAGCCAGGAGAAGGGCTCACCTTGCCCAGATGTAGGTGTGTGTCATTGAGATCTGGATGGTGCTTCCCAACCAGGCGGATCATGTCATCATACAGCTTGTGCTTTTTGTACATGGTGATGGCAAGATTAGGCTCTTCTACTGTCACATAGAGCCTGGGGAAGGGAGATACACCTAGGGCCTCCTAGACCCAGATCCCTGCCGTCTCTGCCTTCTGGGCAGAGGGTACACATCCTGAGACCCCATCCCTCCTCCCAGCAATGAAATCTCATCTATCCCTACACCTCCTCTGAGGCCACGGCTCACCTTTCAGCCTCACGGTACTTGCCCTGCTTCCCCATTTCCTGGGCCTGGGTGATGTACAGCACTGACACATCTTCTGGTCTCATGCATTTCATTGCCAGCTGTGGAGGCACAGAGGAAGGGTAGCCTCAGGTCCAATTCCCCAGGGAAGCAGGCCTTCAAGGGAACCTGTTTTTTAGGAACTCTGAACTCTCCCAACAATCACAGAAGTTTGGTTATTGCCACTCTACTAGTCAGGTCGGGGAATTCCAAGTCCATAAGGAGCAGAGGAAGAACTATATTCTGCTAAGGTGGGAGGGTCTGCAATGCCTTGTGCTGGGACATACACTCCCATTGCCACTGTAACCACTGGGCTCTGAAGTGTAGGGCAAGAACAAAGACATCATTGTGACCAGAGCCCTCAGGAGTGGTAGTTCAGATTCTGCAGCTCCCGAGCCCATCTGTTCCTTCAAGAATGATAGACAGGTCTGGAAACAAGGGCCTCCCTTCATCCCTTCCTTTCTCTGTGGCTAGGGATCAAAGTGGCTCAGACTGTTTTTTGATACTTTTTGTCAGCTTTCAGGGAGCCAAGCAAAGAGGAGAAACAGACCCAGCAATGAGGCCACACTGCCACTAAGGCAGAGTTCTCTTATCATGAACTCCACCCATCTCTACCTTGTGGGCCTGTTCCCAATAGCCAGCCTGGGTGTTCACATCTACGGCGTCTTTTGTCCAGTCTCCCTTAGTATAGAGCTCCTCAGCAATCTGTAGTTGATGAGAGGTAGACACAAAAGGTCAGAGCAACAGACTTAAAGTAGCTTCAACAAGGAAAGAACAAACCTCAGCTGAGATGGTAGAAGGCCTGTGATATGACCTTATAGTAATAGAGAAGAAAAGATGAGTATGGGTGTCTCACACAGTCTACCATTTAAAAAGAAAGGCCAGCCCCAAACAGTACGAGGACAATACAGTGGAATTCAAAAGGGCCTCACGTTTCTGCAATGCAAAGCAATTTTATATTGTAACTATGTTAGAGTTATTCATGAAGAATCACTCGTGCTGGCTGGAACAGAGCTAGAGACTCACTTTATATATCTGGGGTGAAGGGAGGTATCTGTGTCACGCTGGAATGAAATTGGGAAAGTAAACTGTTCTTTTCTCATTCAAGGTGGTGATGCTGTTTGGGGCCCAGAAAGAAGGATCAGGTGAACTGGCCTCCACTTCCTGTTTCAGGTTCTCTCACTGTTATCCTCTACTGCACCTCATGCTGCGGAAAGGACTCTCCCTCACCTCATACTCCTGCAGAGATGTGTTGGGCCACGAGAGGACAGTATTTGGACGCGGTGTTCCGGTCCTGTAGATCTAATATATAAATTGCCTTCTTCCACTGGCGGGCACCCAGGGTGGCCTCAAATTGTCTTAATGGAGCACATGGCAAAGTTGGGAACGATATAAATATGTAGGCTGAAAGATGAAGATGAACGGAGGTAAAGGGACCCCTTAAGCACACTTCCCCCTACATTTTGAGATCTCTTCTTTTCGGCCTTGGTGTCCTTACTGGCTCCACTGCCCCTCACTTCACACCCAAATGTCCTTTACACTCCCATACTCCCATACCTGGCTTCGATGTAGTGATTAATGGCTGCATCAAGCTGCTTCTGCTGCACCAGGTGGTCCCCCCATGCCTCCTCTAGTTTCACCACCTCCCCTGGGAAGGCCAATCGAGCCAGCTCTACCGCTGCCAGGGAGAGAAAAGGTGCTCAGCCCAGACTTCCATGGATGGACCTCAGGAAAAAGGTAGGACAGGGAGATGAAGCACGGAGTGAGAAGGGGAAGAATGGAGAACTGGAGCCAGGCAACCTGAACACACGCACCAAGAGGTGCTGGGGAGACGGATGGGCAAGGGTCCATAACAGTAAAGGATGGCTTATAGGGGGCTAGTACCTTTCATGAACGCATTCCCTTTACGGTAGCACTCCAGGGCCTGCTGTGGATTGTGAATCTTCTCAAAGAGATCACCTGCCTGTTAACACATACCCCATTACTATGGTACCCCTACAACGCAAAGAATCCAGTATTAGCTCCAAAAACAAGGGAACACCAGCAGTCAGGAAGCACTCTGTGCCCTGAGACTCCTCTGGGCGAGAGAAGGGTCCTGAGCTCTGGAGATAAGGGCTAGGAAGAGGAAGTGAGCACACCCTTTCGTAGAGTTCCCCCTTGATAAGGGCTGCAGTGATGTGTTCTACCAGCTCTGTGTTGGCTAGCAGTTCCTCTCGGGACAGCACCAACCGAGCAGCTTTGGCAGGGAGCCCATCTTTGAGGTAGAGGCTGAAGGCTGCTAGCCCATCTCCTTGGCTCTCCTGTAGTTCACCTGCTCGCTCCTCCTGCTGTGTGTCCACCAGCCACTGGTAATAACTCCAGCATAGATTCTCCAGGGCTGGGTGAGAACTAGGAATCACAGCCCTTCCTACCCTTGTGCCTCCCACGCTTCTCCAATCCCTCTGTAACAAGGGAAATCCTCCTGGGTGAGCAGTATCCTAACTCCTCATCACATCAAGTCCAAGCCCCAACCCTGTTCTGGTTTCTATGGCCTCCTTGACAAAAGAAGGTTTTGAAATTGGCAGAACCAAATTCTGAACAACTGTGGAGAAGACAAAATAGATACCTTGGCTTGAGCCACAACGATACACTCATCCGAACGGTGTAGCTCCTGGTACATGCCCATGGCCTCCTCCACAGCATTTGAGGGGAAACAGGCAGAGCAGAGAGGATGACAGAAGGATTTGAGGATCAGAAAGCAGCAAGTTCTCCTCAGCCTGGCTAAGATGGCAGCACATGAGGACCAAAAACCTTACCTTTTAACTACTATACCAGCGAAAATATTGGGAAACTAAAAAAAAGCTTAAGCTTCAGGGCTCCTTATTTGCACAAGCCCTTTCCAAAGCAACTGTTCTTTGTTTTTGAGATGTAGTCTTGCTCTGTCGCCCAGGCTGGAAGGCAGGGGTGCGATCTCAGCTCACTGCAGCCTCCGCTTCCTAGGCTCAAGCGATTCTTCCGCCTCAGCCTCCCAAGTAGCTGGGATTACATACAGGCGTGTGCCACCAAAGCTGGCTAATTTTTTTTTGTATTTTTAGTAGAGACGGGGTTTCATCATGTTGGCCAGGTTGGTCTTAAACTCCTGCCCTCATGTGATCCACCTGCCTCAGACTCCCAACGTGCTGGGATTACTGGCGTGAGCCACCACGCCCAGCCTAAGGCAACTGTTCTTAAAGAGAGTTCCTCAAATTGTGTAAGTTTCCAGCCACAAACAAAACGTGGATCGAACCCTATGCACAAGAATTGCAAAGACAGGCTCCGGACTGGAGGGGAGGAAGCAGACTGCTTATGAAAGAAAGAAGTAATCAAAGGCCCAAGAAGGAAGTTTGTCTAGAAAAGTAAGGACTAACACAAGAGGAGGAAATAAAGGAAGGGGTGAAATTAACTATGTAAATCTCTCTGAAAGCTTTCCCCAAACATTTGGAAGCCTCGCTCACCAGCACACTTTCCTCCCTTGAGTTTGCTCCCCCTTTTCCGTCTTTTTCCCTCATATCCCCCCTGCATCCTGTCCCTCTTTTGCTATTACCTGTTCCAAAAAGATCATTTCAGCCAGTTTGTGGTTCTTTTCCAGCACTGCTAAACATGCTCAGACCTGATAAAAGTCTGTCCCTTCTCCACCCTGTGGGGAAAAAGGAGGTTCTGGTTTTTCTGTAGTTGCTGCTGTTCTGTCTGTGAGGGCTGAGATTAGAAGGCCAGATGGATGTAGAAAATAAAAGACCTTATGAATCAACAGGAAGTTAGAAACAAAAAATAAGAAAGAAAATATTTGGGAAGGTAAAACACTTCATGGAGCTTAAAGGTTTGAGGTTTAGCGATTCTGAAATGGTCTGACTGGTGGGTAGAGGTGGGGTGGGCAGGGTAAAGGAAACTAGGGATGGCTGGAAAGCTAGGAATCATAGGGCTGAATACTACGAGAAATCAGTTTGGGAGATGGAATGAATCAGGAGCATAATACTTGCATATTCCCGGGATACTTGATCTGCAATCTCATTGGTCTCATGCAGGAATTGAGCTTTTGCTACTTGGCCCAAAGCAGAAAAGCACCTACGGCATGGAAGCAAAGACATTAATATTATTACAGAATCGTCATTAATTCATTGGTTCAGCAAATACAAATTGATGTGCATCTATGATGTGCCAGGCAGTGTGCTTGTCACTGGAGACACATAGGAGAAAAGGGATGATGAGGGCTTTGCTCTCAAAGAACGTGCATTCTAGTGGAGACAAATAATTAGTAAAAGTGGAGATAATAAAAAATAAAATCATGTAATATTATAGATCAAGCTTGTTCAACCCATGGCCCGAGGTGGCTTTGAATGTGGCCCAACACAAATTCATAAACCTCATGAGATTTTTTTTTATTCTTTCTTTTCTTTTTTTTAAGCTCATCAGCTATCATTAGTGTTAGTGTATTTTATGTGTGGCCCAAGATGATAATTCTTCCAGTGTGGGCCAGGGAAGCCAAAAGATTGGACGCCCCTGTTATAGTGACTGAACGGGCCACTTTAGTTAGTAGTTGGAGAAGGTCTCCCTGATGAACTGATCTGAGCTGAAACCTGAATACAAGAAAAAGCCAGTCATGGTAGGATGGGCAAAAGTCATTCCTGAGAGGGAACAGCTAGTGTAAAGGCCCTATTATAGCAGCTATGAGCTTGGCACGCTCACAGATCCTGAAGGAGGCCAGTGTGGTTGGAGACTAATGGGCAAGTAGGGGACTGGCATGAGAAGGAAGCAGAGGCCAAAATCCTTCATGGCTAAGGCCACACAAGGAGTTTGGTTTTTATACCAAGTAAAAGAGTAAGCTATTGGAAGGTTCCAGTCATGAAAAAGACACAATCTATGTTTAAAAAAATTACCTCAGCTGCTCTGAAATGAACAGATGGTAGGGGTACAAGAAACAGTAAGACTAATTAAGAGGCTGTGCAATATTGCAGGTGGGTGAGGGCAGTGGTCTGCACTAGGATGGAGACATCAGGATGTGTTTCGAAGAAAGTCCTTAGGACTTGCTGATAATCTATCTACATGTGGGAAGTATGGGGAAAATGGGATCAAGGATGATTCCCACCTGGCAGCAGGTGACATTTATTGAGCACTTTGCACAGATTCTCTCATCACTCCTTCTCTACCAATATCCTTACCATCTTCTTTATCATCATATGAGGCAAACACTATTATTATCCCTATTCTACACTGAGGAAATAAAGAAGCCAAGGTGTGGACAGTCAAATAATCTCTCTAAGGTTATACAAGTTGGTAACTGGAACCAAGATTTGAACTCAAGGAGTCTGGAGCCCCAAGTTTGTCCTATTAACTACACTGCTATACTAAACCTGGATTATACACATATGCATGGGTTGAAGGGTATGATTAGTAAAACATGTTAAGGGGAACCTAGTTACAAGAAGGGGCAGTAAAAACAGCAGAAAATATACTCTTGTTTTTTGACTTTTTTTCTTTTTGAGATAAGGTCTCACTCTGTCACCCGGGCTAGAGTGCAGTGATATGACCTCAGCTCACTGCAACCTTTGCCTCCCAGGTTCAAGCGATTCCTGTGCCTCAGCCTGCTGAGTAGCTGAGACCACAGGTGCGCACCACCCTGCCCGGCTAATTTTTATATTTTTAGTAGAGTTGGGGTTTCGCCATGTTGGCCAGTCTGGTCTCAAACTCCTGGATCAAGCGATCCCCCTGCCTCGGCCTCTTAAAGTGCTAGGATTACAGGCATGAGCCACTGTGCCTGGCCAAGACATACCCTTATAATCGAGGATGGGAGAGTGTTTGGAATATTGTAATGCAGAAAGGCTCTATGTTATTTGCTGGCAGTGGGAAGGGAAGCAGTGCCTTAACACTGGGTTGGAGCGGCCCACAGGGAAAACATGCATGTGGTCATCCCTCCTAGCTGCCTGGACCTCTGTTCTACACCTCACCTCTCCGCAATGTGTAGTTGCCTTGCCTCTAGTGCCAGTTTACTCAAGGTTTTCCACATTGCCTCTGTTTCTGGGGTCATTTCCAGAGTCTCTAAGAAAGCTGTTGCCCTGGAAAGGTAAGGAAGCAAAGCAAAAGGAATGAGGGATGAGTCAGGAAGACGCAGCAGAAGACTGATGATGGGGCAAGGGAAACGGGAAGGGCCATTTTTGTCTCATCTCCTCCCAGGATCACTGGATCCTTAACAGTTTTGGCCAGTTTTACACCCCACCCCAGGTCCTCCCCTCTCAGAATCAGACTCTCCCACCACCTCACTGGCTATTGGCCAGCCTCTCACCGGGTGTAATTGCCATCATCAATGGCTGTTCCAAACTCGATGAGGCCTTCATCCAGTGTGTAGGCAACAGCAGTCACACCTTCCATCACCATCACCTCGGTCTTTCCCCCGCCCCGCTCCAGACCTATAACATCACCCTGTAAAAGGTCATCCCCCAATTTCAGCTTAGTTTCCACTGAATTGGGGTCATCCCACCCCAATTTCAGCTTAGTTTCCACTGAATCAATTGTAGAACAGACCCACCCTCATCCAACCCAGTGCTCAAGAGTCACAGCAGACCTGATTTTCCTAACATTTTAGTCTCTCTCAAGCATAAAAAAAATACTTTATTTGTAGCGATATCCTTGGGTTAAAGTATAGTCCTAACCGTGACAGCACCAATTCCTAGAGGTACAAAGTGTGGCATCCACTTCTGCTTCCAGCAGTACCATAAGAGTAGATATTCTTAAGGGTTCTCTTGTTAAAATACAACTTGAACCTGGACATGCTTTTTAATGCATTGCTTGGGCTTACTTGAAGAAATCACTAAGGATGTTCCCTACCCATATCCTACCCTTCTCTCTCAAAAAAAGACAGAAAGAAAAAGGTCAATAAGCGAAATCCTGAGCAAGAAAAACAGGAAAGTGAGCAAATGGGAAAAGTACAGTTGTCCTGAATGCAAACGGAGTGTCAGGAGAATAAACCTCAGGCCCTCCAGCAGGATGGGGAGGCTGAATTTGAGAATCCTTAACTAAACCTGGGACCCACTCTTTAGTAAAGGCAACAAAAGTAATGGTCACAGATCATTAATATGCCTGCTGCCTGCAGAAGAAAGACCGAATCATCACTGGAGGAGAACATATCCATCTTAGGCCCTCAGGATTCCAAAAGAATACATTCAAAGTAACTTGAGCTCACAATTAAAAAAAAAAAAATACAAGGAAACAAACCACTAGGAAAGAATAAGTAATAACTATAAACAACAATTTTAGACCTTCAAGAATCTCTGATATTAAAAATAACAGTTAAAGGCTGGGCTTGGTGGCTCATACCTGTAATCCCAGCACTTTGCGAGACCAAGGTGGGAGGATCACCTGAGCTCAGGAGTTCAAGACCAGCCTGGGCAACAAAACGAGACCTCATCTCTACTGAAGAAAAAAAAAAAAAAAATAGGGAATTAGCCAGGTGTGGTTGCATGTACTGGTAGTCCCAGCTGCTCAGGAGGCTGAGGTGAGAGGATCATTTGAGCCCAGGAGTTTGAGCCTGCAGTGAGCTGTGATCATGCCACTGCACAGCCTGGATGACAGAGTGAGACCCTGTTTTTTGTTTTGTTTTGTTTTAAAAAGCCTAGTTATGGAATGTAAAATGATTATTTATGAAATACCTAAATATCTTAAAAGATGAAATGAAAAATTAAGCAATGAATAAGAAATCCATATGGCCTGACAGACTGGAGAAATCAAATAAAGAAAAATTTAATGTTTGAGGTAAAAAACTCAATGAACAATTTAAATAGCAGATTAGACAATGATGAAAAGCAAATCAATGAATCAAAACAGATCTAAAGAAATTACCCAGAGGCCAGATGCAGTGGCTCATGGCTGTAATCCCAGTACTTTGGGAGGCTGAGGCGGGAAGATTGCTTGAGCCCAGGAGTTTTGGACCAGCCTGGGAAACATACTGAGAATATATATTTACAGAAAATTGGGCTGGATAAAAAAGCTGGGCGTGGTATCATACACCTGTAGTCCCAGATACTCGGGAGGCTGAGATAGGAGGATCGCTTGAGCCCGGGAGGTCGAGGCTACAGTGAACTAAGATCATGCCACTGCATTCCAGCATGGGACAACAGAGTGAGACCCTGTCTCCAAAAAAAAGAAAAAAATAATTATCCAGAATAGAGCATGGAGCAGGAAGAAAGAAAGTATGAAAGGGAAGTTAAAAATGTAAAACAAGAAATCTAACATTTGCCTAACTAGAGTTCTGATGAAGAGCCTAGAGAATGGCTGAAGCAATGTTCAAAGAGATAATGACTAAGAAACTTCCAGGAGTGATGAAAATATGTGTATTCATAAACACAGGAGCACAATCTATACTAAGCAGTATAAATGTGAAAATTTTATATCTAGACGCATCGTAGTGAAACTTCAAAACACCTGAGAAAAACAGAATTTTTTTTTTTTCTGAGACAGGGTCTCAGTCTTTCACTCAGGCTGGAGCGCAGTGGTACAACTTTGGCTTACTGCAACCTCTGCCTTCCATGTTCAAGTGATTCTCATGCCTCAGCCTCCTGAGTACGTGGGATTACAGACGCGTGCCACCACACTTGGCAAATTTTTGTCATTTTTAGTAGAGACAGGGTTTCTTCATGTTGGCCAGGCTGGTCTCAAACTCCTAGCCTCAAGTGATCCACCCGTATCAGCCTTCCAAAGTGCTGGAATTACAGGCATAAGCCACTGTGCCCAGGCCTAAAAAAGAAGACTTTAAAAGAAACCAAAGAAAAAAAACAGATCAGCTGTACAGAAATGGCCGCTGTTAAATTTCTCACAACAGCAATGGAAGTCAATTAATGAGACAAGATTTACAAATTAAGAAAAATTAACTGTCAATCTAGAACTGGGTACTGAGTCCAAGCATCTTTTTAGAATAAAGGATAAATAAAAACATTTTCAGATAATCAAAAACTGAGAATTTACCATCTTTCACTGAAGAAACTTCTAAGTAAGACTGGCGCGGTGGCTCATGTCTGTACTCCCAGCACTTTGGGAGACTAAGTAGGGGTGGATCACTTGAGGTCAGGAGTTTGAGACCAGCCTGGCCAACATGATGAAACCCATCTCTATTAAAAGTACAAAAATTAGCCAGGGGTGGTGGCACATGCCTGTAATCCCCACTACTTGGGACGCTGAGGTGGGAGAACCACTTTAACCTAGGAGGTAGAGGTTGCAATGAGCCAAGATCGTGCCACTGCACTCCAGCCTGGGCAACAGAGCAAGACCCTGTCTCAAAAAACAGAAACAAAAAACTTCTCAGTAATATTCTCCAAGAAGAGGAAAAGTCATTCCAGAGGGAAGATTGGCATTGCAAAAAGAAAAGGTAAACAAAGGAACTGGTACCATGATGGTAAATCGAAATGAATTCTGTCTTATAAAATAACCAGGCAGGGCTCAGTGGCTCATGCTTGTAATCCCAGCACTATGGGAGGCCAAGGCAGGTGGATCACCTAAGGTCAGGTGTTCAAGACCAGCCTGGCCAACATGGCAAAACCCCGTCTCTAATAAAAATACAAAAATTGGTCAGGCATAGTGGTGGGCACCTGTAACACCAGCTACTTGGGAGGCTGAGGCAGGAAAATCCCTTGAACCTGGAAAGCAGAGGTTGCAGTGAGCCTAGATCACGCCACTGCACCCCGGCCTTGGTGACAGAGAGACTCCGTCTCAAATAAAATAAAATAATCATGCCTACCTTTGGGGACAAAGGATTAGAACCAAAATACTGGTAAACAATGATACAGGGAAAGAGATGAAAGTTAAAGTCTTGCACGTGCACATGAATGTTCACTGCAGCACTGTTTACAATAGCAAAGACCTGGAACCAACCCAAATGCCCATCGACGATAGACTGGATAGGGAAAATGTGGCACATATACACCATGGTATATTATGTAGCCATCAAAAATGATGAGTTTGTGTCCTTTGTAGGGACATGGATGAACCTGGAAACCATCATTCTCAGCAAACTGACAGAAGAGCAGAAGATGAAACACTGCATGTTCTCACTCATAGGCAGGTGTTGAACAAGGAGAACACATGGACACAGGGAGGGGAGCACTACTCACTGGGGTCAGTTGGGGGGAAATAGGGGAGGGACGGAGGGTGGTGGGGAGTAGGGGAGAGATGCCAGATGTAGGTGATGGGGAGGAAGGCAGCAAATCACACTGCCACGTGTGTACCTATGCAACAATCTTACATGTTCTTCACATGTACCCCAAAACCTAAAATGCAATAAAATAAATAAATGGAAAAAAAAAAAAAAGAAAGTTAAAGTCTTGGCTGGGTGTAGTGGCTCACGTCTGTAATGCCAGCACTTTGGGAGGCTGAGGTGGGGGGATCACAAAGTCAGGGGTTCGAGACCAGCCTGGCCAACATGGTGAAACCCTGTCTCTACTTAAAAATACAAAAATTAGCCGGGTGTGGTGGCGTGTACGTGTAATTCCAGCTATTCAGGAGGCTGAGGGAGAAGAATTGCTTGAACCCAGGAGGCGGAGGTTGCGGTGAGCCGACAGCGCGCCATTGCACTCCAGCCTGGGTGACAGAGCGAGACTCCATCTCAAAAACAAACAAACAAACAAAAAAATCTGCAATGCAAATAACCACCAAAGTCTATACAAGCATATGCAAAGAACTCCTTCAAATCAATAAGGAAGACACACTCTGATTTTAAAAATGGGTAAGAGATAGGAACTAGCAATATAAATGTTCAATGAATATTACATGTGAAATTAATATAATGAGATACAATTTTATGTATATCATGTTTAAGCCAAATTATGAACTCAGGCAATTTCAAGTATTACAGAGGATGTCAGACAATAGAAACTCTAACTGCTGGTGGGAATATAAATTGGTAGAACTTCTTTGGAGAAAAGTGTTTTGGAAATATTTAGTGAAGTTGAAGACACAGCTCCTCTATGATTTAGCAATTCCATTCTAGATATGGAGCTTGGAGAACTGAATCACTGTAAGAGTGAAAAGTCAGCAACTTAAATGCCTATCAATAAGAGAGAAGATATAAAATGATTCAAGGTAAATATAACAAAATGTCAGGATTTGACAGAACTGGGTATGGATAAACAAGTGATACTATCATTTTTTAAAAAATTGATTTTAAGTGGAAAGCTTCATAAATTTGTGTGTCATTCTTGCACAGGGCCATGCTAATCTTCTCTTTATCATTCCAATTTTAATATATGTGCTGCCAGAGCAAGCAAAATATCATTATTATTAATAGCTAACACTTATTAAGTGCTTACTATATTCCAGGCATAAGAAGTGTATGTCATATGAAGTAGGCACTATTTTTATCCCTACTTTGTAGATGAGGAAATTGGGACATAGAAAGATGAAGTAACTTCCTAGGATCACACAGGTAGAGAAGCGGGATGGTATGACTCCAGAGCCCTATTCTTTTTTTTTTCTTTTTTTAAAAATAGAGACAAGGTCTCACCATGTTGCCTAGGCTTGTCGCAAACTCCTGAGCTCAAGCAATCCGCCCGCCTCAGCCTTCCGAAGTGCTGGGATTACAGGCATGAGCCACTGTGCCTGGCCCAGAGCCCCATTTTCAACAGCTACATTGTATAGGTAATGCTATTCTTCATATTATATTTATGCTTGAAACATTTCACAATACAAATATTAACATATAAGATTTATAAATGTGAATATTTGTGAAATGCAAATAAAGTTTCTATCATTATTAGTTACTAATGATAAACCATACAAAAAATAAGACCTCTTCCAGTTCTAACAGTTTATGATTCTATGAAATCTAAACAGGAAAATTCATAAATTTAATGTGACTTCTCTACCACTCACAATTTGCTAACCCTAAGATATATGTCTAGAGAACATGAATAATTATATAGACGTTTGGGGTTTTTTTGTTGCTTTCTTTTTGTTTTAAGAGACAGGGCCTTACTCCATCATCTAGGCTGGAGTGCAGTGGCACAATCATAGCTCACTACATCCTTGAACTACTGGGCTCAAATGATCCTCCTGCCTTGTCCTTCCAAAGTGCTGGGATTACAAGTATGAGCAACTGCGCCTGGCCTGCACCTTTGTGTTTATATCTAGATATCTAGGTATAGATGTATACTTATCAACTTAAACATTTCATATATCCACTGTATGTGTGGGGTTACTATTTACCTGATGCTTCTCAGATTCCTGCATTCCCAGCTGAATACAATCCTGTGGTATAAAAGTGTGATATAAACATCTATTTTGTTATTAAAATTATGAGAGAGTCTCACTCACCTATAGCAACAGTCTTAATACCAACAAAATAAGTCAATTTCTTATGATCTTCTGTTCCTTGCTGACGCTGCTCCATAATACGAACACTGAAACATGAAGGGTGAGGTAAGGCAAAATGGGCTTAGGTAGTTGGGATGTTTATTAAAGGCTCTGAAGTACCACATGGGATGAAGTTTTATTTATTTATTTGGTTGCCCCAGCTGGAGGGCAGTGGTGTGATCACGGCTCACTACAGCCGTGATCTTGACTTCCCAGGCTCCAGGTGTTTCTCCCACCTCAGCCTCCTCAGTAGCTGGGACTACAGGTGTGTGCCAACATGCCTGAATAATTTTTTGTATTTTTAGTAGAGAGGGGGTTTCACCATGTTGCCCAGGCTGATCTTGAACTCCTGGACTCAAGTAACCTGCTTGCCTCAGCCTTCCAAAGTTCTGGGATCATAGGCATGAGCCACCATGCCTGGCTGAAGCTTTTAGATTAACTGGAGGATACAGAACTTAGGAGTCCAAAAGGAATTTTTTGGGTTTCAGGGATTCAGAAAATCTTGTGAGGTTACCTGAGGAGGTGGGGGTTCATGAATTCAGTGCATACATAACCCAAGGTGTCGTTATTTCCATAGTCCACCAGGGTTAGCTCTCTGGCATTGAAGATCATACATACCTGGGAAAAATGGAGTTGTTCTATGGTGGAAAGGCTACATGAAGAAAAACAGATGTGCGAGGTGTACTGTCAGTTCAAGGTGACTCCCACTTTTCTCCTTGTTCTCCTACCCTGCCAATTTCATTCTCCCTGTTTCTTTATCTGCTGTTTCCCTATCCCTTGCAACTTGCCATCTTTATGACACAGAAGCTAGAAGGAGGCTTATGGAGATGGTGATAGTGAAGCAAGCTCTACTCACATTCTCATTTTCAAAGGAATACTTCTCATTGCCACCAGATCCCTGCCAGGCTATCTGTAAAGGAGAAGACTTAAGAAGCAATGTGGATAATTACCCAAGACAACGCCAAAAGAATGACAGGTTGGGAAGCAGAAGGACCATATTTAGGGAGGCTTTGGCACTACACAAAAGCGGTGCTGTATCAGAATTTGCTCTGGTCCCTGAGAGGAACCAGAGAGATGTTTCTGAGAGATGGCATCAAAAC
>NW_016107316.1:17464338-17466282 GCF_001604975.1 Cebus imitator | reverse complement strand
CAGTCCAGACTTCACCACAGCGCTTTCCCAACACTTCCAGACTCTTGTGATATTACTCCTCTTTACTCACTGTTGTCAGGGACACCACATAAGACTCTGTCCCATAGATGGGAGAGGGTTTATTAGTTTTGGTGTTTGCTAAAAGAACCTGAAAATGGAAAAATGGACACAAGAAGTATGGTCAGGCTATTTTACATTTAACCAGGCTCTAAGAAGAAAAGGAAAAATTATCCCACAAAACTGGTCCCTATGCATTCTCCCCAGTATACAACTTGATCCTAAGAAAGAGGATGAACCATATTCCTCTCTCCAGAACCATTTTCCCAACCACCCCCTCTCTGTGTTTCCCTCTTTTACCTTCCCTTCAGCCAGTCCAAAGACAATGATGTACTCTGCGGGCCACTGCAGACAATTACAGCACTCTGCATGAAAGGACATGATGAAAAAGATAACCCCATCTGTGTGGGCCAGCACATTTATAACAACTTGAACACCCCGCCATACACCACCATCTCAATCCCCTACAGGGAAGGGACACAACAGGGCTCTGAGGAAGAAAGCAGGTGACCATGAGCAGCCACGAAACACCGTCCTTGCAGTAGGAAAAGTCCAGACTCAGATGTTAGAAATGCAACTCCTGCATTTCTACTATATCTACTATACAAATATATCTACTTATATATAAGTAGGTAGATATATTGATATAGATGATATATATAGATATAAGTAGATATATTGATAGATGTTTGCTCATCCTAAGCTTCCAGGGAATGGACTGAACTTTATCATCTGGATGAACTTGTGGCAGATGACTTTCTTGTCACCCCTGCCAAACAAAAGCAGGGGAGCATATTTAAAACCACTTTCATAAACAAATTGCCAAACATGATGCTGAGGGAAGAGAAGAAAGAGCAGATTTCTTCCTGGCCCACTAGTGTTTCTGACTACTTTGTAGGAGCCCTGAAAGGAGGCATATGAGGGAGCCTAAGGAGTTTCAGAACAGTAACAAAGATGCAACATCCCTCTGGGCTTCCAGGATCTCACAGGGCCTCCTGTTGACCTTGGGCTGATTCCTCCAGGGATGGGATTGCAGAACACATGGGACAGGCGAAGGTAGAAAAGCAACAACAGACTCCAGAAAGTGCCCTCAATACCCAAGTGTGGCTTCTCATCCTCTTCATTTCCCCTCCCCAGAGAGGCATTTCTCTTGCCTTTCCCTTCTTTCCTGGGCCATCCCATCTCCCAGTCTCTATCCTCACCAGTCTTCTTCAATCTTGTAGACACAGATGATGTCAGTCTGTCCTATGGCAATTTTAGTGGAATCAGGAGAAAAAGCCATGCCCTTCACCATATAGCTAAAAGTTAAAAAAAAGAAAGAAAAAGCAGTAATGAGTATACATTAAAGAAAAGAGAAAAAAGAAAAAAAGGTACATGTGTGCTCCTACGGGGGCTTGAGGATTTCTACTGAGAACAAGGTGGGGTACCCCATTTCCTATACCTATGGCTAGGTGGCAGACTAGGTCTTCCAGGTTTGTATGACCCTATCAGTAGGTTAAGGTACACATGAATACACTCTTTACCTTCATGTCAGCTGGTTCGGTGGAGAATTTCTCTCTCCATTCTCCATGTTCATCATACAGCAATACCACTCGATCCACTGTGCAGACAGCAAATTTGGCATTGTTCTGGGACCAAGCCATACAAGTCACCTTTGCAGCTCCATCCTGCAGAGGCAAAGGGTTTAAAAGCAAACCCATGTGCTGGTCTAGAATGTCAAAAGCATTTCGAGCTCCATGAATTCTAGTGTAATTCTGGTCAGTTTTCTTCCTGTCATGGTCCTATCCTCAAAATAAAGAGGTGCCTGTGGTCCATCCTGGTCTCCGAGGCCTTCAGATCCTAGACTGTGAGAACCGTGTGCTTCTAGAGACTCATATGCAAATGTAC
>NW_016107316.1:17453124-17463148 GCF_001604975.1 Cebus imitator | reverse complement strand
TTTTTTTTTTTGCCTTCAACTGAGGAGAGAGCACAACTCTCTTTTGTTCTAATTTCCTTCTTTTCTTTCTTTTTTTCTTTTTTTTTTTTTGGTGATGGAGTTTTGCTCTATCCTCCCAGGCTGGAGTGCAGTGTCACAATGTCAGCTCACTGCAACCTCTGTTCCCTGGACTCAAGCAATCCTCCTGCCTCAGCTTCCCTGGGACTATAGGCATGTGCCACCATGCTCGGCTAATTTTTTTGTATTTTTGGTAGAGACGGGGTTTCACCACATTGCCCAGGCTGTTCTCGAACTTTCAAGTGATCCACTTGCCTTGGCCTCTCAAAGTTCTGGAATTACAGGCATGAGCCACCATGCCCCGCCTATGTTCTAATTTCCCATTGTCCAGATGCCACAGTATGTATCAAGTGAAGCCTTCCTTATTCCCATAATCAATTAATTATCCATTCTCTACAATATGCACCTGACTAAATTGTTTTATTGAGTGAGGTAGGGAATAAAATAATAAGAGCTTGCCTTTAACAAGTACCTACCATAGAATAGGCATTTTGATAAGTGGCTGACAAGCATAATCTCATTTTACCTCATAACACTGAAGTAGATGCTATTATTATCCCTGTTTTGCAGATGGAGGAATGAAAGCCCAAGAAGATTAAGTAATTTGCCCAAGTTCCCACACACAGTTTGTAAGTGGTAGAACCACGATTTAATTAATTTATTAACTTTTGAGACAGAGTCTCACTCTGTCACTCAGGCTGGCGTGCGATCATGTCTCACTGCAGCCTCGACCTCCTGAGTTCAGGAGATCCTCCTACTTCAGTGACCCCGGTAGTTGGGCCTATAGGTGCTCACTGTCATATGTGGCTAATTTAAAAATTTTTTGTAGAGGTCTTGGACTCCTGGGCCCAAGTGATCCTCCCACCTTGGCCTCCCAAATTGCTCAGATTACAGGTGTGAGCCACTGTGTCTGGCCAGACATCTTATTCTTACTAGCTTTGTATTATTCTGTCCTTTGAATTTTGAATGTCCTTTCCTGTTGTCCATTAGTTTTTCACACTGATTTTCAGTTTACAGTGCTCTTTTGTGCATATTACTCGAACTCTTCCCCAAGTCCCCTAAAGTTGCTATTAGTACTCATGTTTTCCAAATGAAGAAGCTGGTGAGTGCTCAGAAACACTGTATGATGAAAGCTCAAGTTAGAGATATCAGGTCATTTGGTTAAAGATGTGGTGGCCAGGCTGGGCAACATGGGGAAACTCCATCTCTACAAAAATAAATAAATAAATAAATAAAAACAAAAAAATAAAATTACCCAGGCATGCTATTGTACATCTGTAATCCCAGCTACTCAGGAGGCTGAGGCAGGAGAATCACTTAAACCCAGGAGGCAGAGGTTGTGAGATCGTGCCACTGCACTCCAGCCTGGGTGACAGAGCAAGACTCTGTCTCAAATAAACTGTTAAATAAATAAAGTAGTGGTGGATCTAAAATAAGGGCAAGGTAAGAAATTTTAAAAAGAAAATAAAGTATGGTGGAGCTAGGCCTTAAGTTCTGGTGTGCTAACTCCAAAGCTCACCCTTTCTTGACCATGTTCCAGGGCTCCTCCCCTAGTGCCCTGCCTCTCCTCAATCGGAGATTAGATCTCTACCATCAGTATACACGGCTCGGTCTTTGCACTCCCCCTTCACGGCTTGCACCTAAGGCACTTATTTAATTATGGGTAGATGTATACTCGCTGCTTACACGTGCACCTCTCCCTGTAATACGAGCCTCCTGAAGGCAGGGACAATAAGTCGTGTGGTTTGGAATTCCTTCTAGCGCCAGCACGGGGCTGGGGCCTGTACACGACTGATGTGAATGAAATGTAAGGAAAGCTTAGCGCTGCATCGCACCTCCCGAACACTATCGACAGGACAGGGTCTAGATCATCGCTATATCCTTTACGGCCTTCTGTTTTCCAGCTTTCTGCACAAAGTAGGAGCTCCACATCATTAAGCTTCAGTTTCTTGGCACCCAGGGACTAAGACAAAAACGAAAAAAGAAAAAACAAACTAACAAACTTCAGTTTCCCCACTTTTCTCGGAACGTAAAGCGAAAGGGGGAGGGACCGGCACGCAACTCCTCACCTGAGAGCTCAGCAGGTGCTTCAACTGCCTGACACGCAACTGTTGTTCAGATGCTACCGGACGTGCAACTGTTGTTCAGATGCTACCGGACAGCGGCAACTCCCGTGGTTACCTGGACAACCCGCCACGCAGCCGCAGCGACAGCCACTGACGCTTCTGCGACCCGAGCGCCACAAGCGTCGCAAGGTCACACGTAGCTTTGCGGCGAATCAAACAGAAAGTGCGCAAGCGCAGTGACATCTGGGGCGGGACCTTGAGAGGGCTTGATGAAGGCTCTTCTTGACCAATCCTGTCGCCGCATGCAAACCCAAGATCAAGCCCCGCCCACAAGCCTTCGGCCAGCCCTGGGTCCTACGTCATCGCGGTCCGTCTTGCTCCTTGTCATACCTGACTGTTGCTGAGTGCACTCTTTTAATCCTCACAACCCTGGAGGAAAGCTGGGCGATTGCTATGATAGGCCTTTTGCAGTTGACGGAATTGTGCCCAAACAGGTTAGTTACATGACTTGCACAAGATCGCAAGGCTAATAACTACAGTTAACCATTAATGCTCAGTATGTGTCTGCCAGGTGCTGTGCAAAGTGTTACACATGCATTTATGTCATTTAATCCCAAAACCGCCTTTTGAAGGGGATAGCGTTATTATTAGTCTCGTTTTACATAACAGGAGACTCAGGGCACTTGCTCAAACTAACACAGTCAGCAAAGGACTTGGAACTGGGATTCAACCCAGAGTTGGTAACTTTAAACACCTTTTATGTTCTTTCTCAACTCCTAGCTCGCTCTGTCCATGCCGTGTTACTATAACCTGTGACACTCCCATCCCAATAAAGGATGATATTTATTCTCAGAATCTGAGAGATGAGTGTTTTGGAACCAGCTGCCAGAGAAACGTAAGGTGCCCTACTTCCAAATTGGGTAATGGTGGGTTAAAGACTGCTGTTTACATTGGAATGCTTTTATGGTTCAGTTTTGAGGACAGACCAGACTTGGCTCACCTAATAGTTGTGTTGTGATACCTGGAATTGGAGATTGGTTAAGCAGAAAAGATATTGACTTGTTGATCTTTGTTTGGATTGGAGTTCTTTTCTGAATTTTTGGCCTATCTTCTAACATACCAGAGATATTGAAATGCAGAAAAGGAGTTACTCATAAGCCTGCTCTGAAATGATCCAAAGCTGGGAAGATCTGTTAACTCTCCAGAAAGCATAACATATGCTCTCTAGAGAGATTGTGGGTCCAGAAGCCTTCCCCCACAGTGGTTGCAAATATCAACAGGTGTTTGTCTCATGGCCACCAACCACCCCTTAGAAAATAGGAAAGAGTATTCCATGGTGTATATGTGCCACATTTTCCCTGTCCAGTCTATCATCAATGGGCATTTGGGTTGGTTCCAGGTCTTTGCTATTGTAAACAGTACTGCAATGAACATTCGTGTGCATGTGTCCTTACAGTAGAACGATTTATAATCCTTTGGATATATACTCAGTAATGGGATTCCTGGGTCAAATGGAATTTCTATTTCTAGGTCCTTGAGGAATCGCCACACTGTCTTCCACAATGGTTGAACTGATTCACACTCCCACCAACAGTATAAAAGTGTTCCTATTTCTCCACATCCTCTCCAGCGTCTGTTGTCTCCAGCTTTTTAATGATCGCCATTCTAACTGGCAAGAGATGGTATCTCAATGTGGTTTTGATTTGCATTTCTCTAATGACCAGTGATGATGAGCATTTTTTCATATGTTTGTTGGCCTCATGTGCAATTAAAAAAAAAAAACAGTAAAGAGTAGAGGACAGCCCCTATTTTCACAGGAAAGAAGTAGGCCTCAAAGCTTAAATGATAATTCTTTTGACAGGGGAGTCCCAACCCCTCAGTTTTATTTTCAGAATCCTCCTCTGTTGCTTATAGCCACTACTAGAAATAGTGAAAGAAAAAAAAAGAAAGAGAAAAAAGAAAAAAAGAGATTCCTCCTCTGGATATGGTGGCAGAGCATGAATATAAACTCATTTATGATTTACAGTTATTATTGACTTTGACTAAACAGAGACAGAGAGGAAAGGGAATGCAAAGGAGGGAGGAACAGACACAGGAACACATAGGATAGGAGCATGTGGCACCAGGAATCCACGAGAGTAGCTGTCGGTTCATTAGTCCCCAAGACACTGCTTAGTCCTTATCTGACCATTAGCCCAGGGTTGATGGAGGAGTCAGAAGAATAAGTGGTGAGGAGCTGTGCTGTTGATGCGAGCAGTGAAGATACAAAAACTACTGCCCTCTCATATGACATGCCTTAGTTTCCAGTGGTCCCGGAACTTACATCTTTCTCTTGTCTTTTTCCCCTTCTCACCCAACAGAGCAACAGAATCTGGGGTTCTAGTTTTCTACACCTCTTCTTCCTGGTCCCTATCCCAGGGTGGAGTGTTATTACACCTTGCAATGAGAATCTGCTCCTGTCAAGTAGGTGGTGGCCCTTGGAGGGTGAGGAGAGAGACGAGGTGAGGAAATGTCTTCAGCATACTATACAGTCAGCTCCGGTTTGCCCAAGAACCTTTATTGGAAAAATGTCCAAGGAGTGAGATCACTGGCAGCTGAAGGGGCTGCCAGGTCAGGGGGGAGCACCTGAGGCTCCATGGAAGACATTGGAGTAGTGCAGTGCAATATCTGCCTCTAGGCTGCGACAATTCCTTTTGTTTGCTGGGGAAAGAGGAGTACTCACAGAAACACGGCTCTCTGAGGCCCAGAGGCAAGATGTGGAGGCAGCTGGGGCTGCTGAGAGTCCTGATACAGGTGGAATGGGGCCCCCATTTGGGACCTAATGGGATAGGGTAGAACAAGTGACTCTCCCCTGGACCAGGGGATGGGAGGAGATATCCCAACTGATATCTGCTCCCCAGGTCCAGGGGCACAGACTCTTAACAGACTGGCTCTGCTCACAGTGGAAAGAGGATGGGTTCCAGGCCTGAGATTGTGGGCATGTCATTACCCTCTAGGAGTCTCAGGCAGATCTTCATCTTGGGCTTTCCCTGACCCCACCCCATCCCCAAGTTGTTAGTGCAGCTCTCTTCTGGGTGTGTTTCTTCCCTCAAACGTCGATGGTGTTGATGGATGGTGACTTTTTCTGTGAAAGAAAATGGTCTGAGTCTCAGTTTCAGGAAGGTAATAGGTGCTGCCCTTTCTCTCCAGCCTCCCTCATCCCAGGTCTTCCATTTTCATCTTTTTCTGCCCCTCTTTGACCTTCTTCCTTTCCCTGGCTGCCCCTCAGGGGCAAAAGCATCCTTTCCGCGCTCACTGGCCCCCACATCACCTGTCTTGTCCCCACTGGCCTTCCCTGAGGACTCTGTTCTGGCCGGTTTCCCTTCTCCTTGGGATTGTTGTTGGAGTCGTTGTCCTTGATGATGTCATACTGACGGCAGAACAGCCCAATTACAGCTGAAACACAATACAGTCTGAGCTTTCATCTCCCCCAACAGGGAGATACCCACATAGCTTCTAGAAAAATCCGTGAAGAACATCCTGAATTCCTGGTGCCCAATGCAGTCATCCTCTCTGGGCTCTCAACAGCCTCCTCTCCCTCTCTTCAAACTTTGAATCATCCCTCCTCAACTGAGTATCTCCCCACTCCATATCTTTCACTTCTCTTTTTTTTTTCTTTGAGACAGAGTCTCACTCTGTCACCCAGGCTGGGGTGCAGTGGCGCGATCTCAGCTCACTGCAACTTTCACCTCCTAAGTTCAAGCGATTCTCCTGCCTCACCCTCCCGAGTAGCTGGGATTACAGGCGTCCTTCACCACATCCCACTAATTTTTGTATTTTTACTAGAGACGGGGTTTTACCATGTTGGCCAGGCTGGTCTCAAACTCCTGACCTCAGGTGATCTGCCTGCCTCAGCCTCCCAGTGCTGGGATTACAGGCATGAGCCACCGCGACCGGCTCAATTCTCTCACTTCTTTTTCTCCTGACAACCTTTGCCACCTCTCACCTTTCCGAGTCCCTGGTCCCTGTCTAGCTGCTTACTCACCAGCCCACATGAGCAACACCACCACAATGATGACCACTTCCCCAGTCTGCAGTGGTCGCTCTCCATCAAGACCCTCCCCTGTGATGTCACCTGAGAAGGGAGAAGGCAGACTCCAGGTTACTGGGGAGTAGCTCTCTGTGCAGACATAGGGAGGATGGAGATGCTGGGGATTAGAGAGGGCAGACCCGTCATAATGTTGCCCTTGGAGTGTAGGGTAGCCTCTCCCTGGGAGGAAGCCATTGGTGGACTGGTGGTTATCGACCAAAAAGCAGATGGCTGCAGGTTAATTACTCACCCATGCAGGCTGCAGCTGATGTGAAGTTGGGTAACAGGAAGCTTAAAGCCCTTCCCCGGAGCGACTCAATACCAGCCTGTCTATACCCAGTCCCCTTCCCATCTGCTTTTCCTTCCTTTCCTGGTAGTACAATGAATTAAATCATCCTATTCACCTCAGCTGGACTGTTTCTTGTCTTGGGGAAGTAAGTGAGAGGCTGCAAGCCGGGTAAGCAGCCAGAGAATCCAGTAGCACAGACCCTCACCTGGGCCTGAGCTGTTTGAAGGTAGCTGGTCAGAACCCTTGAGAGTTCGGAAGTGCACCCGGGGCCCTGGGGGGCTCTCTCCCCGAAGGCCGATGCTCCTGATCTGCACTGTGTAGTCATTGTCTTCAGCCAGGCCCCAGAGGGCATAAGCCCGGGTGGTGGTGTTCACCTCCCGAATCACACGCTGCCCGGGGCCATTCTGCCGCTGCAGGGAGATGAGGGGAGAGGAGGACACCCTCAACCCAGTGCCAGGCCACAAGGCTCAACCGAGACTCTTCAACATCCAAGCACTCCGTGGGAGTAGCGTGAAAAGGGCAGCCTGAGCCAGGGTAGCCTGCTTCTAGACCCCTCCACCTAAATGAAGGAATGTGCAGAAATCCAAGGACACAGGTTGGGGGAGCAGAAGGGTGATTCATACTTACTGGGAAATGGAGTAGCCAATGACGATGTTGCCTTCTGGGACGTCCCAGGACACAGTGGCCGAGTTGGCTCTGAGGTGAGTGACCGTCACATTCACAGGAGAGGGAGGCCGGTCTGCAGGAACCGGGTGTTAACAGGTTCACCCACTGACTAGCTCTGGTGGCCCCTCAGCCCCATTCTCCTTTACTCACCTGCTCGCACAAAGCCCAGGTCACAGCTGACCAGCAGGAGGACCGTGGGGCTTAGATATGGGGAAAGGGGCATCAGCGAAGCCATGTCCCCACCGAGTCCGCTGGGGGGGGGCTCTGGGGCATCCGCTTGACATCCAGGCGGGGCTCCTGGAGGTGGCAGGAGTTGTGGGGGGTCAAGGACTGCCCAGAACGCACGGGGGGAGGGGTAGCAGCTCTCCTGGGCTCCCCACAGCTCACAACAGCCCTATTTTCCCCGCGTCCTCCCGCCCCCTCATTGCCCGGGCGCCCCCAGAGCGCGGTCAGCCCTGCCCACACCCACCTCCGCTGGTCCTCGCGGTCGGTCAGGCCTCCGGGGACTGCTCGGTGCCCAGAGGGCGGCCCATCGCCCAACTCGGTGGCGCTGCCCCTACCCCATCCTGGCGCGGGCCGGGCGAGGCGGGCAGCGTGGGGCCGAGCTGCGGGCCGAGAGGGCGCGGGTCTGCGGAGCCCCCAGAGCTCAGGCGGGCGGGGAGTCTGTCCCGGAGCAGGGGGCGTTGCCCGGACGCTGGCCTGGGTCCGCCGTGCGGGAGGCAGTGCGGCGGCCTCCGCCCGCCCCTGCAGCGGGATGTGACCGTCCCGGAGAGCCAGCCGCCTTCTGCAGCGCTGGCCCCGCTCACTCCGCCGCAGCCCGACCGGGACGCGCGGGGACAGCTGGCCCGCCCCGCCCCGCCGGGGTTCTGGCCGCCGTCAGTCCCCTCCAGCCCCCCACCCCCGTCCTCTCGGGGCTCCTCCCACGACCCTCCCAATGGCGCCTCCGGGGCCCCCATCCCTTATCCCTTCTCTCTCCCAGCTCAGGCGGAGGAGCCGGCGGGGGCGTCGGGGGAGGCTCGGGGGCGAGGGTCTCCTGCACCTGGGAGATCCCCTTCCTCCCCGCGTGGAAGAGCCAAGTTGGGAGGAGGAATTCCACCTCCAGTGCCCGGGGGGCTAAGAGGAGAGGGGACAGAGTGTTGGAGATAATAATTGCTTTAACAATCCCTTACTTATAGACTGCGTCAGCTTTTAAGTCTCTTTCCCGTTCATAATCTGATTTCATTCCATTCGCTTTCTCATTCATTCTTTGATTTATTCAGCAAATATTTATTGAGCGTCTCTTCTGTATCTAGTTAAAACCTGCAGATACAGAGATTGTTAAGAGTGTTGGGCTTCTAGGGAGACTCAAAGCTCAGAGACCTATGGCTTTTTAAAAAAAATTATTATTCCTTTCTTTTTGTCTTTTTTGTTTGTTTTGTTTTGTTTTTTGTCTTTCTAAAGCTCTGCCACTTATGGTGTGGTTTTGGAGAAACTGGTTTATCTGTGCTGCAAAGCAAAGTGAAATGAAAAGCAAAGCAAGTGAAACCTCACAGGGTTGTTGTGAGGCTCAAATGAGACAATGTTGGGGAACGGTCTTTATAAATCTCACAACACTGTGTGAATGGATGATGATTGTAAATTTGCACCAATTTTTTGGTTACTTCCTTTGTTCAATAAGCATGTAAGCCCTTACATTATTTCATGCTTTGGTTGAGCTTGAAATCTGGAGTGAGAACCTGAGTGAGTGCCAATTTGTCCAGCTATGTGATCCTAAGCAACCAGCTCAACTACTCTGAGCCTATTTCATCATCTGAAAAATGAAGGTGTCAATATTGACCAACATCTTCGTGTTGGTGTATCCCATGAGATACTGTCTGTGAAAAGTGTGTTGTTCAGTGTAAATAGATGCTGGCTAACATTGGTTTTAGGGCAGATCCTTTGGTTTCTAATTCTCCATGCAGTATTTCTGTCTCTGTGGCATTTTTCCAGCTGTAATATTCAGTGTGTGCACACTTGGGGCTCAGAAGCTTCTGCTACCTTCCTTTCTGAGAGGAGAGGGTAAAAGGGAACCAGTGGGACTTTGCCTGTGGAGCATGTGATCAAGTCATGGGCCAGGTCCTCTGACTTCTGCTGACCTATAGACTCTGATCTCTGGCCTCGGAGGACACCTGCCCAGGGATTCTCACTGCTCTGTGTGTTGTCCTGCACTCCCAGGCTCTAGGTCCTCCAGAGAAGAGGGCATTGTCCCTGTAGGGCAAGAGTCACGAGCTTCAGGTCTTCCTCTTCAGGGGCCAACGCAGAGGCTGGGGAGTCAGGGTGAATGCAAAGAGGAGTTTCCCTGAGGTTACCAGAGGGCTGGGGGCCTAGTGACCAGGAAAGGGTGGTACAGGCGGTGATAAGGGGCAGGGGGTGCCCTGAGAGCCCAGGGTGCTTGGATTAATCATCACCGTGGCTCAGGTAAGGCCCTGCCAACTGGAAGCAGAGTCACTGTGAACAGAGGGGTTTGTGCGGCTGAAGAGGCAGGCAGAACAGTGTAGCCACAGCGCGGGACCATGCCGGCCACAAAACGGTTTCAACATGTCATTGAGACCCCAGAGCCTGGCCAGTGGGAGGTGAGACCCCTTCTCCATGTTGGCTTTCCGTGCTGATTCCTAGAATTATTTTTCATCCAGTCTTCCCTCCACCCTGGGTTTCTGCTCACCTCTTTTTCCTTCCTGATGTTCTTTCCCTAATATGCCCAGAGTAGCAAGTGCAGGCTGAGTTTCCGGTGTGATGTGTGTGTGTGTGTGTGTGTGTGTGTGTTTGTGTGTGTGTGTGTCCAAACTCTGTGCCTGCTGCCACTCCCACCTCCAGCTCAGCAGGCATGAATGAGGCTGTGGCTGCCTGCTCCTTCCTTGT
>NW_016107316.1:17444344-17452219 GCF_001604975.1 Cebus imitator | reverse complement strand
TGATGAGAGGAGGGATAAGGAGTCTTTTCGGTTCCTCTTGCATTACTGACAAAGAATATGCTTCCCCCACCTGAGCCAGGGCCTGGTGATATACGCCTTTTTCCTTCTTCAGGAGCCAGATGGGGGGCTGGTTGTATTGAGTGGAGGGGGCACCTCTGGCCGGATGGCATTCCTCATGTCGGTGAGCACCCTGGTCCCCGGTTTTCTTCCCTCTCCACTTCTTGAGGTGACCCTCAGGACCATAAAGATCACCATAACTGAGCTCCCAGGTGCCCCCCTCACTCGACCTGGACTCTAAGCCCGGCTCTCTCTCTCTTCCAAAAGCTAGGCGTCACCATGAAGTCCCATTTCTTCTGAGCCCATCTGAGTCTCACCAGTTTGTTGTCAATGTCTCTATATCCCATGCACCGCCAACTAATCATCCCCCAAGTGGCAGCTTTAAGCGCCAGATTTCATGTAGGACTGGGTTAAGCACTGGTCTGAGAGAATCATTACATAGTCTCCGTCCTCTAGGAGTTGAAAATCCGAATTGTTTCTTCTCTGTCATTACCCCTTCACATCCTCTCCCCCTTGACAGGTGTCCTTTAATCAGCTGATGAAGGGTCTGGGACAGAAACCTCTACACCTACCTCATTGCAGGGGGTGACAGGTAAGCCAAGTTAGGCTGTGAGTATTTTGTTTGGCCTGAATAGTGCTTCTTAGGCAGAGATTGTGTCCAGCTTGCCTTAGTCCCCCATTCCTTATTGCCTTACACTTGGTCCACTTTACCTACTTATGTCGCCTGACCGGCTGTTGTAGGTATTTGGGTTTTTCAACTCTATGGAGTGTCTGTCATGGTGCCCAGCAAACAGTGGGCACTCATTCAATGATAGTTTTCCCTTTATTCCCATCTCTTAATGTAGCCTGCCCTAATAAACCATAGGCTTCTGCTTCCCAGCCAGTGCCACTGACCTCGAGTCTGTCCTCTTAGGTCTGTGGTGGCCTCTAGGGAGGGGACGGAAGATAGTGCCTTGCACGGGATTGAGGAACTGAAGAAGGTCTGTGCTTCCCACTGATACTTGACCAGAGACTTCTATCTGTTCCTTCTCATGGGGACATAAAAGCCCCAGCATTCAGCCAAAGCCTATTCCCTCCCTCCCCTGTTCCTGGCCCCGATGTCCTCACAGAGTAGGTTTGTGCCCTGGAATCCTCCCAGTTACACTGCGTTGTCCATCCTCCTCCCCTAGGTGGCTGCCGGGAAAAAGAGGGTGATTGTCGTTGGCATTTCTGTGGGACTCTCTGTGAGTAGAAAGATGGGTTGAGTGGATGAACTTTAGAGAGAGGAAGTGAGTGGGAATGCAATAGCATGGGAGATAGATCAATGAGGTGGGTGCTAGAAAGCAGGAATTTTGCTCAAGGAATCTTGGTTTGTGTTTCACCAACTTGGATCGAGTTGTATGAATGTGGGAAGATGGGGAAGGGATTCTATTTCAGAATAACTGTGTATCAATCAATCAGCAACCAAGGTAGGTGGACCAGTCCCAGGGTAAGCAAACTATACTGGCTGGCCAATGCAGCTAGCTGCCTGTTTTTTAAATTTTTTTTTGAGATGGAGTCTCGCTCTGTCACCCAGGCTGCAGTGCATTGGCGTGATCTCAGCTCGCTGCAGCCTCCACCTCCCATGCTCAGATGTGGTTCTGTGCATGAGCTGCCTGGAGGGAATGTTACAGAAAAATAAAGAAGATTCTTAGTTCCTTGTGTAAGAGGTCTGGTTTTGTAGGTTTGGAATAAGGCCCTGAAATATCTATTTTTTGAAAGCATCCCTGGAGATTCTGATACACAGCCAGGTAGGGGAAACTCTGCTAAATAGACCATTGGAGTGGGCCACCTGACAAAGCTGAGGGCTTCCTGACACCAGAGGGATACGGCAGAGGCTTGTTGATGATTTTAGAGCAGCTTTTTGTATTTAGCAGCGGTCTTGGGAAAGGAGACCAGTGGGTTTTTCAAAGGTGCTTTTCCACCTCCCAGATTCTAGGCTGTATAATTCATGTGATGGTGTAAAGGGATCTGAAATACCCTAACCCTGATCCTTTTCATGGGGGGCCCTCCTTCACCAAAAATGTATCTGCTGCAGTGGAAGCTAATTTCAGGCCCTATGACTAAGTGAAATGAAGAATTTCAAACAGTGTAGGCATGGAGATCTTCCAGTTGTTCCTTAAATCAGTGGCTCCCAAACTTGGCTGATTTTCAGAGTCATCTGGGAAGCTTTTTAAAAATACAGATTTTGGGGCTCCACTCCAGAACTACTGAATCTGAACCTTAGGGTGGATGTGGTACCCAGAAATGGGTAGTTATTAAAAAATAAAACTCGCCAGATGATTCAGATGCCCAGCTGTGTTTAGGAATCTAGATGTTAAACCATGCAATATGAACCCTGTCTCTGCTTTCTGCTTTAGTCTTAAAGGTCTCTTTCTTTCTTTCTTAGGTCTCTAGCAAGTTTCAGAGATAGTTTGAGGACAAATGACAGGAGACAATTTACACAAGGGGCATGAAATATGTGAAACTCGTCTGCCCTAGAAGTGATACAAAAATAGTTCAAGAAGGGATGGAAACTTTGCAGAATTGGATGGTATGGCAAAATTTTGGGTGCCATGTACAGAGGTAACTAACTCTTTGAGGTCCTGCCATAATGGGCGATTCACAAATTATCACCTAGCAAAGCCATTAGAAATCAACTGAAGAAGATCCTCATTCTTTGAGATTCCATGATTTGTAACTAAGCAGATAACAAGTCTGCCTCATTAACACATTGATTTGTTCCCGATTAATTCATTCAAGGAATGTTTGACAACTGCGAGGTGCTACACCTACCTTGCAGCTTGGTTCCCTCACCGTTATCCCTTCCTCCAGTACTGAGGTTTCACTCTTTGGAGGGATTTCCAGAATGTATTTCCATGAATGGCAAGGGCTTCTGATGAACCTTCAGATGGAAAACAAGGGGGCAACTTTGACATTTGAATGACAGGCATTCCCTAAGGGGCCTGCAGAGGGTGAGGTTAGTGTGGCCATGGCATTGGGGCTTATGCAAGACAGTTTGGGTCTCAGGCTGGAACTTTCAACCTGAGTGTTGGCTTTGCTCTGGGCTTGAGGTGCTGAATGTTTTATTAACCCCCGTCCTTGGGGTTCAGGGACACAGTGCCTCTAACAGCTCCAAGCATACGTCTGTGTGAAGTTGTTGACCTCTGACCTCAGTCCCAAAGCAGTCTTTGATCATGACTCCCAGCTGAGGCCCTTCTTTGAAATCCTCATAGACAATCTCCCCACCTTGTGTCTCTCTGGGCCCCAGAAATGACCCCACTGAAGACTGGAGTTCAACATTCCGACAAGTGGCAGAGCGGATGCAGAAAATGCAGGAGAAACAGAAAGCTTTTGTGCTCAATCCTGCCATCGGGGTAGGGCTTCTCCTTTTTCTACGTTCTCCAACCCCCAGTGCCTGGGAACTGCTTGCCACTTCCTTGGGGCCTCTGATTTTAGGTTCTGTTACATCTTGTTTAAATTCCTGAGGCATTGTGAGTCAGCTAAAATGTTATAAACCAAATCCTATTTTCCCATTTACTTTTTCACTGTAAGATATTTTGTCTTCATTCCAACCCCGTCTCTCAAACCGGTAATCATTAAACACTTTAGTGGTCGGGGGCAGTTTCAGTTTAAAGAAGATCTTCGCCATCTGTGTACAAACACCATTGAATAGCCACGGTTATGTCTCAGTCTGTCTGTCTTATATATTTACATTAAAAAATGGGGTGCAGTTTTGTTTCATTCTGCCTTCTAAATCCTCTCCAAAATTGCCTGGCCCTTCTTAGCTTGAAAGCTGTTTTCTCCTGTTCCTTTTTTCTCATCTGGATTGTGGATACATTTTACTAGCCCCATTTCTCCTCACTTGGGCCTTAGGAGGGCCTTAGCCAAATTCCAGCCGGTGCCTCTCTCTACCAGTGATGGCCATACAATCTGAGACATTCTCCTCCATCTTCCTTTTGTGAGATAGGAAGGTAGAATTCCATATGACATAAGAATTCCATAGCTTTGGCCTCCCAAATACTCATCTCTCTTTCCTCCTCTCTGCAAATGTTGACTTTCAGTCTTCTTTTCTCGTCACTACTGTCATCATTCTGTTTGCTGGAATCTCTTTGCTGTCCAGTGTGCTGTGTTCCACATCTGGACCCCTGCAACGGCTGCTTCATCTGTCTGTCCAAAGCATATGACATGTGGCATTTGGACTGATAAACTACCACAGAAAATGGTGGAGGTGAGGGAGGTGGGGGAGAAATTTCTTGGAAAGAAAAGCACTCTCTGGGCCGGGTGTGGTGGCTCATGCCTGTAATCTCAGCACTTTGGGAGGCCAAGGTGGGCAGATCCCTTGAGGTCAGGAGTTCCAGACCAGCCTGGCCAACATAGTGAAACCACGTCTCTACTAAAAATACAAAAATTAGCTGGGTGTGGTGGCAGGTTCCTGTAATTCCAGTTACTTGGGAGGCTAAGGCAGGAGAATAGCTTGAATTTGGGAGGTGGAGGTTGCAGTGAGCCAAGATCGCACCACTGCACTCCAGCCTAGGTGGCAGAGCAAGACTCTGTCTCAAAAAAAAAAGAAAGAAAAGGAAAGCACTTTATGAAAAACCCTTGACCCAGCTGACAAGAGACCCAATCACTGTGACTTCCTCCCCAGAGAGTCCTAAATATATACCCAGGAATGACCAGAGGAGGCCTTTTC
This sequence comes from Cebus imitator, assembly GCF_001604975.1. NCBI lineage: Eukaryota > Metazoa > Chordata > Mammalia > Primates > Cebidae > Cebus > Cebus imitator. Next base: position 17,447,472 of record NW_016107316.1, on the reverse strand, counting down.
CCTCTTTCCAATCTTCCTGTTAGTCAAGCCCAACCCAGCACCCTTCCTCACAGGCACACCGGGGGCCAGCAGTACCATCACATGTATGGCCAGGGGTCACTAACAAGTGGTCTCCGGAGTGTTCATCCTCTCCCAATTCCTCTTGGGTGTCTTCGCCTCCTTCAGCCTGAGGGTCTCAGCGGCTCCTCCCGGATGAAAGGTGGAAGTGCCACCAAGATCCTGCTGGAAACCCTGTTACTAGCCGCCCATAAGACTGTGGCCCGGGGCATTGCAGCATCTCAAAGGTAGGGAGGACCTGGACAAGAGAGAGCTCAGAGTCAGGTGAGCGTGAGATGGTGTGGATGGGGAATGGCAGGTCTAGACCCAAGGACTGGGCTGGTGGCAGTAAGACTGCAGCCCACCACGCCTCCCCTGGGAAGGGAGCTGGTGGGGACATGCTGTTGCTCCCACCACGTAGTCGCAGACTCCAGATTGTCTCCAGTGGATCCTGGATTCCTTAGGCCCAGACCTAATCCCTGAGCCTGCCTGGAACCTCCAAAGCTAGCCTGGCTCCTGAGGGTCCTTTGATTTGGGGACCTATATGTTCCATGTAACATTCTAAGTGCTGGGAATATAGCAATGAACAGAAAAGACAATCCCTGGCTGGGTGCAGTGGCTCATGCCTGTAATCCCAGCACTTTCAGAGGCTTAGGCAGGTGAATCACTTGAGGCCAGGAATTCAAGACCAACTTGGCCAACATGACAAAACCCCATCTCTACTAAAAATACCCCCAAAATTAGCTGGGCATGGTGGTGTGCACCTGTGATCCCAGCTACCTGGGTGAGTAGAGGCAGGAGAATTGCTTGAATCCGGGAGGCGGAGGTTGCAGTGAGTCAAGATGACTGCATTCCAGCCTGGGTAACAGAGTGAGACGGTCTCAAAAAAAAAAAAGGTCCCTACCTTCATGGTGTCTACGTTCTAGGGTGGTGAGAAAGACTTTAAACAAGAAAGCTTATTGCATGTTGGATAATGATAAGTGTGTTTTTGTTTTGTTTTGTTTTGTTTTGTTTTTTGTGACAGTCTTGCTCTGTCACCCAGGCTGGAGTGCAGGGGTGTAATTATAGCTCACTGCAGCCTTGAACTTAAATGAGCACCTCCTGGTGATTTCTTTTTTCTTTTCTTTTTTTTTTTTGAGATGTAGTCTCACGCTGTCGCCCAGGCTGGAGTGCAGTGGTGTGATCTTGGCTCACTGCAACCTCTGTCTCTCCTGGTTCAAGCAATTCTCTTGCCTCAGCCTCGTGAGTAGCTGGGACTACAGGCGCACGCCACCACACCCGGCTAATTTTTATATTTTTAGTAGAGATGGGGTTTCACCTTGTTGGCCAGGCTAGTCTCAAACTCCTGACCTCATGATCGACCCACCTCAGCCTTCCAAAGTGCTGGGATTACAGGTGTGAGCCACCGTGTCTGGCCAATTTCTTTTTTTTTTGAGATGGAGTTTCGCTCTTGTTGCACAGGCTGGAGTGCAGTTTCACAATCTTGGCTCACTGCAACTGCCACTTCCCAGGTTCAAGGGATTCTCCTACCTCAGCCTCCCAAGTAGCTGGGATTACAGGCACATGGCACCATGCCTGACTAATTTTTGTATTTTTTTAGTAGAGGCGGGGTTTCACAATGTTGGCCAGGCTCGTCTCGAACTCCTGACCTTAAAGTGATCTGCCTTCCTTGGCTTCCCAAAATGCTGGGATTATAGGTGTGAGCCACTGCCTGCTCCCTCCAGGTGATCTCTGTGAATACTCACTGAAGTGTGAGAATCTCAGTCCAGCTTTGTTATTCAGAGCCATCCTCACAGTGGGCCTGCTCTTCAATAGGCCCAGCCCTGGGCCCCGCTGTTTATGTGACACCAGAATTGGGCTCCAGTGTAGTAGAGCAGGAAGAGGGCACAAAGCTATTCGAAGGCACCCCAGTGCCCGCCACTTTTCCCTTCTTCACAACATGGTGGAGGGAGGGGCGGGGTGCTTCCCTCTTTGGACTAGGAAACCAAAGTGATGATGATGATTGTCATTATTAGTTTTTGATTAATGACAATAATTAAAAATTGTTGACACTCAGCTTGGAGTGCAGTGGAGCAATCATAGCTGTAACCTCCTACTCCTAGGCTCAAGTATCTTCCCACTTCGGCCTCCCAAGTAGCTGGGAGTGAGGTGCATGCCATCATGCCCAACTAGTTTTTGTGTTTTTTGTAGAAATGGGGTTTTGCTATGCTGTCCAGACTGGCTGCAAACTCCTGGCATCGAGCAATCTCCCCATCTCAGCCCCCCAAAGTGCTGGGATGACAGGCACGAGCCACTATGCCACCCTAAAGTGATTATTTGTTATATCCAAAGCTCCTATTTTGTAATAGGGAAAAGTAGGCCAAGAAAAGGAAAGTGACTCTGGAAAGTCACATAAATGATTAGCAGGCTTGGGATGGGCCTGGAAGGCATGAGGACTGATGAGTCAGACACACTGTTTATGGTTTTTGTTGTGTGTTTATTTTATTTTATTTTATTTTATTTTTGAGACGGAGTCTCGCTCTGTTTCTTGGAGTGTAATGGCACGATCTCTGATCCTATGTGCATACTTAATTATTTCTTCAAAGGAGATAGCACCTTGTCTTGCTTTTTCTATTGACTTGATCTTCTCCTTTGCTTGGTAAACAGCTGTTGCCAGTATTTGTTCTGCTTCCTTTAGCTGTTTTTGTAGTTGCTGAATATCACCATCTCTCTTCTCTACTTCTTTTTTCAAAACTTGCATTTCATGATGGATTTTTCCCTGATTAACTACCAATTTCATTAGTTCTTGAAATTCCCCATCTCAATGAATTAACAATTCCAGGACCTGGTTTTCTTCTCCAGCCTGTAACAACTTTTGGCTCCTTGAAATTGCCAGCATTTCTGTAAGTTCCCTAGACAGGACTTTAAATCCTCAAGCGCAGACAGCAGCCGCCCTCGTGTGCTGCTGCCACTTGCCACTCCCACGCTGCCTCCCAGTTGCTCCTTCTCCTTCTCACCACTCAAAGACGCAGCCGTACTCTGCCATTATTTTTTTCTACACGTATTCATCAGCATTAACTTGCGAGAAACAATTTTCTCTTTTTTTTTTTTTT
>NW_016107316.1:17442495-17444286 GCF_001604975.1 Cebus imitator | reverse complement strand
ACCCTACCCTACCCTGTTTCTTTTTTTCTCTCTCTCTCTTTTTTTTTTTTTTTTTTGAGACACAATCTCTCTCTGTTGCCCAGGCTGGAGTGCAGTGGCGCGATCTCTGCTCACTGCAACCTCTGCCTCCTGGATCAAGTGATTCTCCTGGCTCAGCCTCCCGACTGGCTGGGACTATAGGCACCCACCACCACACTGGGCTAATTTTTGTATTTTTAGTAGAGACGGGCTTTTGCCATATTGGCCAAGCTGGTCTTGAACTCCTGGTTTCAAGTATTTCACCCACCTCGGCCTCCTAAAGAGTTGGGATTATAGGCATGAGTCACAGCACCTGGCAACAACTTTCTTGTCTCCTTATTTGTTAAAGAATGTATGGGCTGGGCATGGCTGCTCACGTGGGAGGCTGAGACAGGAGAATTGCTTGAATCAGGGAGGTGGAGGTTACAGTGAGCTGAGATTGTGCCACTGCACTCCAACTTGAGCAACAAGGCAAGACTCTGTCTCAAATCATCATCATCATCATCATCATCATCATTTATATTGGCCAGGCACAGCAGGTCATGCCTGTAATCCCAGCACCCTCTGTCGATAGATAGATAGATAGATAGATAGATAGATAGATAGATAAAAATTGGCAAATTGGCAGGTGTGGTGGCGGTCACCTGTAGTCCCAGCTACTCAGGAGGCTGAGGCACAAGAATGGCTTGAACTCCTGAGGCGGAGGTTTCGGTAAGCCAAGGTCATGCCACTGTACTCCAGCCTGGGCAACAGAGCAAGACTCCATCTCAAAAAAAAATTATAAAATAGCTGCATGAAGTGACTCAGGCCTGTAATACCAGCACTTTGAGAGGCTAAGGCAGGAGGATCCCTTGAGCCCAGGAGTTTGCAACCAGCTTGGGCAATATAGGGAGACCTCGTTTCTATTTAAAATTTTTAAAAATTAGCTGGGTATGGTGGTGCACGCCTGTAGTCCCAGCTACCCAGGCAACTGAGGTGGGAGGATTGCTTGAGCATGGGAGGCAGAGGCTACAGTAAGCAGAGACTGTGCCACTGCACTCTAGCCTGGGTGACAAAGCAAGACCCTGTGTCCAATATAAATATATATATGTAAAATGGTTCAGGCATGGCGGCTCAGACCTATAATCCCAGCAGTTTGGGAGGAAAAGGCAGGACAATCACTTGAGTCCAGTATATCAAAACCAGCCTCGGCAACATGGCAAGACCCTGTCTCAACAAAATTTTAAAATAAGCCAGGTGTGGTGGCACATTCCTGTGGTTCCAGCTACTCAGGAGGCTGAGGTGAGAAGATGACTTGAGCCCAGAAATTTAAGGGTTCCATGAGCTAGGATCAAACCACTGCACTCCAGCCTGGGAAACAGAGAGAGAACCTGTCTCTTTTTATTTTTTTTTTTTTGAGACAGAGTCTTGCTCTTGCCCAGGCTGGAGTGCAGTGGTGCAATCTTGACTCACTGCAACCTCCACCTCCCGGGTTCAAGTGATTCTTCTGCATCGGCCTCCTGAGTAGCTGGGATCACTGGCACCCGCCACCATGCCAAGCTAATTTTTTGTATTTTTAGTAGAGATGGGGTTTCACCATTTTAGCTGGTCTCTAACTCCTAACCTCAGGTGATCCGCCTGGGCAACAAAGCAAGACTCTGTTTCAAAAAATAATAATAATAAAGAAAAAGGAGCCGGGCGCGGTGGCTCAAGCCTGTAATCCCAGCACTTTGGGAGGCCGAGGCGGGTGGATCACGAGGTCAAGAGATCGAGACCATCCTGGTCAACATGGTG
>NW_016107316.1:17435802-17439025 GCF_001604975.1 Cebus imitator | reverse complement strand
CCAAGACAGAGTCTTGCTTTGTCACCCAGGCTGGAGTGCAGTGGCACGATCTCAGCTCATGGCAACCTCTGCTTCCCAGGTTCAAGTGATTCTTCGGCCTCAGCCTCCCGAGTAGCTGGGTCTACAGGCGTGCACTACCATACCCTGCTAACTTTTGTATTTTTAGTAGAGATGAGGTTTTGCCATGTTAGCCAGGTTGGTCTCGAACTCCTGGCCACAGGTGATCTGGCTGCCTCAGCCTCCCAATGTGCTAGGATTACAGGCATGAGCCACTGCACCCACCCACTTGATATGTCCTTTTCATTGAAATGCCCTTCCCCAGATTTTTAGGTGGCCTTCTCAGATCAAACATCACCTTTTCAGAGAGTCCTTCCCTGGCTACCCAACCTAAAGTAGCTACCCACCACCAGATAACTTCCTATTCTGTTACACTATTTGATTTTCTGAAAGCATAGCACTTAGCAGTGTCTGAAGGTATTTTACTTCCTTGATTGTTTATCTTAGTAGCTCTTAATGTGTGGTCTCAGGACCAGCAGTATTAGCATCACTGGGAACTAGTTCTAACTGCATATTCTCAGGCCCTACTGTAGACCTTTTGAATCAGAAATTGCGAGCATAGTATCCAAATATCTGTATGTAACAAACTTTCCACATGATTTTGATGATAATTAAAGCTTGGCAACCACTGGCACTCTTAGTCCATCTTCTGCTGCAACACCAGAATACCACAGACTAGGTAATTTATAAACAATGGATGTTTACATGGCTCACAGTTCTAGAGACCAGGAAGTCCAAAAGCATGGCACTGGCATTTGAAGAGGGTCACCCTACGGCAGAAGGCAGAAGGGCAAGTGAACATGTGAAATAGACAGTGTAGAAATTGGGCCAAACGTTTCCTTTTTATCAAGAGTCCACTCCCATGATGAATAACCCACTTCCTTAATAATAGCATTAATTCATTCATGAGGGGAGAGCACTCATAGCCTGATAATCACCTCTGAAAAGCCCCACTTCTTAATAGTGTTACAATCATAATTGACTTTTCAACACATGAACTTTTGGAGGACACATTCAAACTATTGCACTGGTTTACAGTGATTATTTCTCCTCTCTCTCATGCCTGTCCTAGAACGTAAACTCCGAGAAAATGGAAGTCCATCTGTCTTGTTCAGTACGGTACCTCCAGCACCACACATAGCAGGCACTCAATAAACAGTTGTATGGTGGAAGATTGAGAGATTGATGAATGACTGAGCAACTGCTCTGGGATCTGTGTCTCAGGAGCCATGTCCGGGAAGGCCTAGCAGATGGTCCAATAAAACTGAGTCCCAGGGACCTGTCTGCCACCTTTCCACCACAGCCGTCTATGTTGCTCAGGACGGAGTACAATGCTTATTGACAGGCACAATCATAGTGCACTATAGCCTCAAACTTGAACTCCTGGGCTCGAGCAATCCTCCTACCTTGGCCTGTGAAATGGCAGAGACTAGGCCAGGCGTGGTGGCTCACATCTGTAATCCCAGCACTTTGGGAGGCCAAGGCGGGTGGATCACCCAAGGTCAGAAGTTTGGGACCAGCCTGGCCAACATGGTAAATCCTGTCTCTACTCAACATACAAAAACTTGTCAGGTGCGGTGGGTCACGCTTATAATCCCAGCTACTCAGGAGGCTGAGGCAGGAGAATCACTTGAATCCAGGAGGTAAAGTTTGCAGAGAGCGGAGATGGTACCACTGCACTCCAGCCTGGATGACAGAATGAGACTCTGCCTCAAAAAAAAAAATAGCAGAGACCACAGGCTTGTGCCACTGCACCTGGCCCCACCAGAGCTTTTATCTGTGTAACAGATTTTCCAGGCGGATAAAACTGAGGAAGGGGTTCTGAGGTAAAAGAATCACTTGAAAACTATGGTTTGAACTGTTATTAATTACAGTCTGGAAACTGCAAGCACATTCCAAGGTCCTCCTCAGAGAACCAGAAGGTTTGTGGATCGTTTTCAATTAGAGGATGAGGACAATGCTTTTTGCTTTTAAATTCTGTACAGCTCTTATGACATTAATCCCAGAGTGACTGCCAACTGACAAAGTGGCATTCTCTTTCTCAGTCTTTCTGCTTTATATCAATCCTGAGATCTTAAAAAAGAAAAAAACAAAAACAAAGACACCACCTCTAAACCAATTAATTCTGCCTCCAGTGGCTTCTAAAAGCGAAAGATCGAAAACATTTGGTCAACTCCCAGCTCAAATGGGAAAAATGGAGAGGACATTATCTTTGCAAAAGACAGTGAACTTTAGAAAAGGATAAATCAATACCAAGAACTATGGAAGAGGCCTTGGGAGCCCCTCCTTAGAAATAATATGCTGGCTTGAAGCAAATAGTGTGGGCCAGGCACCATGCTAGGTATTGGGGTTCTCAAAGGCCACTAGAATGTGGTTCAAGTCTTCACAGAGCTCACTATCTAGAGAACAGATAAATATGTAGAGAAATACCCAGAGCAGAGTGCAGAGTGTTAGTGCTGTAGGAATGACTAACTCCTGAGTCTTGCCAGGGAAAGATTGCTGGAGGAAGTGATATTTGAACAGATCTGGAAGACTGTGTCTTGTCAGTTAGGCACGAAAGGAACGGCAATCTAGGCAGAAGGGATGACAAATAGAAAAGCACAGAGATGTAAAAGGGTAAGGATGGGTTCGAAACTAGTTAAGAGAAGTGAAGAATTTACACACACACATATAGTGTGTATATATATAATATGTATACATACACATTAGGAAAATTTGAATACTGACTTCATGAGACTAAGAAATTGTTAGTTTTAAAAGGTAGGTTAATGCCATTGTGGTTATGTTGTAAAAGAGTCCTTATCTTTTGGAGACACATACTGAAATACTATTTCTGGGTAAAATGATGATATCTGGAATTTGCTTCAATATAATATGAAGGGGGGCCGGGAGCAGTGGCTCATGCCTATAAACCCAGCACTTTGAGAGGCTTAGGCAGGCAGATCACCTGAGGTCAGGAGTTTGAGACCACCTGGCCAACATGATGAACCCCCGTCTCTACTAAAAATACAAAATTAGCCAGGCGTGGCGACTTGCATCTGTAATCCCAGCTACTTGGGAGGCTGAGGCAGAGAATCACTTGAGCCCAAAAGGCGGAGGCTGCAGTGAGCCACGATTGCACCACTGTACTCCAGCATGGGCAACAGAGTAAGACTCCATCTCAAAA
>NW_016107316.1:17429101-17435489 GCF_001604975.1 Cebus imitator | reverse complement strand
CTCTGCCTCTTAGGTTCAAGTGATTCTCCTGCTTCTACTTTCTAAGTAGCTGAGACTACAGGTGTGTGCCACCACGCCCTGCTAATTTTTGTATTTTTAGTAGAGATACGGTTTCACCATGTTGGCCAGGCTGGTGTTGAACTCCTGACTTCAGGTGATCTGCCCACCTCAGCCTCCCAAAGTATTGGGGTTACAGGTGTGAGCCACCGCATCCAGCCCGTTATACTATTTTTTATACTTCCATATATATTTGGAACTTTTTTTTTTTTGAGATGGAGTCTTGCTCTGTTGCCTGGCTAAAGTGCAGTGGCGCAATCTCGGGTCACTGCAACCTCCGCCTCCCAGGTTCAAGCAATTCTCCTGCCTCAGCCTCCCAAGTAGCCAGGACTACAGGTGCCCACCACCATGTCCAGTTAATTTTTGTATTTTTAGTAGAGATGGGGTTTCACAATGTTGGGCAGGATAGTCTCGATCTCTTGACCCCGTGATTAGCCTGCCTCAGCCTCCCAGAGTGCTGGGATTACAGGCATGAGCCACCGCACCCAGCTATATTTGGAACTTTTCACAAGAAAAAGTTAAGAGAGAGAGAGAAAGAGAAACACTGCCTAGAACAGTAGCTACCATTATAAGAAACATTCAACAAACATTGATTTTTTTCTTGCTTTCTTTGATGTGTCACTAGATACGATCACCACGCTACTCACAGGCACGAGCTGGAGGGAAAAGCTGAGTGAGCCACCTGATGCTTTTCCTAGGCTGAGCCCTGCTTCCTGGCGGGTACTGTGTGACGCACAGTTTGAAGCAGGCACAGGAGTAGCCTTTCACTATGGTTTTGCACAGGAGAGGCTCTTGGCCCCCAAAGTGCGTGCCGGTTTATCTCCTAGGAATCCTGAAGGCCAGTCTGAGAGATGAGACATACTTGATAAGGGCTGAGCTACAGCTCCAACCCCTGAACTCTTTGCTCTGTTGCCCAGGCTGGAGTGGAGTGGCACGATATCAGCGCATTGCAAACGCCATCTCCCAGGCTCAAGCGATCCTCCTTTCTCAGCCTCCCGAGTAGCTGGGACTACAGGTGTACACCACCATACCTGGCTAGGAGTACAGGTGCACACCATGACACCCAGCTAATTTTTGTATTTTTAGTAGAGACAGGGTTTTACCACGTTGGCCAGGATGGTCTTGATCTCTTGACCTTGTGATCCACCTGCCTCGGCCTCCCAAAGTGCTGGGATTATAGGCATGAGCCACCCTGCCCAGCTGGTGATTATTTTATTGTTCATATTATTAGGAGCCATTTTTAATAATCTATGTCACTAAAGAAATAGAACAGGATTAAAAAACACTAAAAAATGTATAGGCTGGGCAAAGTGGCTCACGCCTATAATCCCAGCACTTTGGGAAGCTGAGGCGGGCAGATCACCTGAGGCTAGGAGTTTGAGACAGCCTAGCCAACATGGCAAAACCCCATGTCTACTAAAAATACAAAAACTTAGATGTGCATGGTGGCTCACACCTGTAATCCCAGCTACTTGGGAGGCTGAAGCAGGAGAATCGCTTGAACCCAGGAGGCAGAGGTTGCAGTGAGCTGATATTGTGCCACTGCACACCACGCTGGGCGACAGAGTGAAACACTGCCTCAAAAAATAAGTTGGGGTATTTATTATACACCAACTCCTTTCAGTTATTGGTTCAAAGTTCCTTCTGAGTACATTAACACCATGGTGATTGCAGTCTGCCTCAAGCGTGGGTTAAATACGTACCTATGGCCAGCCGGGTGTGGTAGCTCATACCTATAATACCAGCACTTTGGGAGCCAAGGTGGGTGGATCCTCTGAGGTTGGGAGTTCAAGATCAGCCTAACCAACATGGAGAAACTCTATCTCTACTAAAAATACAAAAGTTAAAAAAAATAATAAATAAAAATACAAAATTAGCCAGGCATAGTGGTACCTGCCTGTAAACCTAGCTACTTGGGAGGCTGAGGCAGGAGAATTGCTTGAACTGGGAAGTGGAGGTTGCAGTAAACCAAGATTGCGGCTGCACTCCAGCCTGGGCAACAAGAGCGAAACTCGTCTCAAAAAATATGTATATATACCTATGGCCACAGAAAGCCACCAAACAAAGGGTTACAGGTGTTGGCAGGAAAAAGGCATGAGAGTAAGGAGTTTTATGCCAAGGGAAGGTGTGCAGGGTACAATATACCTTGTTTCACTCTGATATACTTGTATCTCACATTAAGTCCATTCTGTTACTGACTCTTCAAAGTGGTAGCCAGTGACAATAGCTAAACAAAATTAATAGAGGTGAATTAATGGAAGTAGTCTATGGGATGATCTTATGACTTGCTCTGACCAGTAAGAATGGCAGAAGTGATATTGTACCAGCTTCAGAGCCTGGGCCTTGAGATTCCTTGCAGCCTAGATCTCCACATAAGGAAGCAGGACTAGCCGAGTAAAGGATAAAAGGCAATGTGGAGGAAGCCAAAGTGGACTGGGCACGGCGGCTCAGGCCTGTAATCCCAACAATTTGGGAGGCCAAGGCGGGAGGATCACTTGAGGCCAGGAGTTGGAGACCAGCCTGGCCAACATGGCAAAACCCCATCTCTACTAAAAATACAAAAATTAGCTGGGCATGGTGGCATATGCCTGTAATACCAGCTACTTGGGAGGCTGAGGCAGGAGAATCGTTTGAACCCAGGAGGTAGAGTTTGTAGTGAACCGAGATTGTGCCACTGAACTCCAGCCTTGGCAACAGAGTGAGACTCCGTGTAAAAAACAACAACAAAAAACAACAAAAACAAAACAAAAAGAGTCCCAAGCCAACAGCCAGCATCAGCTGCAAGACATGCGAGTAATACCAGCTTGGACCTTTCAGCCCAGCTACTCTGCAGTTGAACGCAGCAGCTCCATGAGTGAGCCCAGACAAGACCGAAGGGGAACCACCAGGCCCACCCAAAGAATCATACGAAATAAATCATTGTTGTCTTAAGCCACAGGATTTTGGATTGGTTTGTTATCTGCCATAGGCAATGAAATGCACATATTAATAATATACACTAACTCCGGTCAATCATTGTTTGGCAGTCGCTCCTGGGGACATGAACACCCTGGCTTTTCTGGTCTGCCCTGCTCATGAGTCAAGCCTGCTCCAGTGATCAGGGAAAACTCCCAGGCAGAGAGTCCCAGACGCTTGCAGGAAGAAGCTGTCAGCATATATAGAAACAGCCAGTGCTGGGCGGATACAACTGGGGACAGCAGCATTTGCTAAAACGTCAGAACCTCTTTTTCTCTGATTTATAAATATGTGGGGTGGAGGTGGGGGGGATGGAGAGGAGGTTTTGTGAGGAAGCAAGAATTTTGGAGTGAATGGTGCCTCTGAGAGACAATACCACCTAGGGGAAGAGTTTGCAGAACACAGAGGTGGAGCTCTCAGACTATGAAATTGGGGGCCCATCTTTTTTTTTTTTTTTTTTTTTTTTGATTTTGCTCTTGTTGCCCAGGCTGGAATGCAGTGGTGCAATCTTGGCTCCCTGCAACCTCCACCTCCTGGGTTCAAGCAATTCTCCTACCTCAGCCTCCTGAGTAGCTGGGATTACCGGCGTGCACTACCATATGCGGCTAATTTTTGTATTTTTAGTCGACACAGGGTTTCACCATGTTGGCCAGGCTCATCTCAAGCTCCTTGCCTCAGGTGATTCCCAGCACTTTTGGCCTCCCAAAGTGCTGGAAATTACAGGCGTAAGCCACCAGGTCCAGTGGCGGGGGGGCTTCCTTGTTCATTTCAACCTCTGGAAGTGTATAAGCACTGGGGTTCTCACAGCAGATGGCCTGCTGTTAGACTTTGTGCCTAGAATCCCACACGTCGCTTGCTCTCAGGTTCCTCACCATTGCCTGTTGCCCTCCCCACTTATCTCTTGCTGAACTCCTCACTCGCCTCACTAGTCACCTGCTAACCAGTTGTCATTCTCACCGCTCAGCACCTACCTGTCTCCCGGCTCCTGTTCCCCAGGTGCCCAGTGATAAAACATCCTATCCCCAAGGCTTTCTCCATGTCTTGTTGTGTTTAACTCTTGTTCATTTTGCTTTTCTGCTCCATAGGAAGTGCTTTTGGATATCACAACTATTAAAGCTTAAGGAGGCTTAAAAAGGGATTTGTCTAAAAATATCTCATCAGTGAGATGAAATTACAGGAAATCTCAGGTGTGGTTTTCTCCATTACTGCATTGTGAGGGAGATTATATTTAAAGTTGTAATAGATGTGATATCCTAGGCTGCAGAGTTGTTCCCAGGTACCAAATGTTGTGAATTAACATTTCAAGACATCTTAGAAATTTACCAGCAGACGCAGACGTCTTTATTTTGTCTGAGCACTGAAAAAGCTAAAGAGAAGCAAATTTTGTGTATATACTAAAATGAAGCAAGTTCCTGTATTTGGAATACAAGGAACTAGTTCTACAAAGGACTGATCAAAGAAATTCACTTCCAAGCTGGGTGCAGTGGCTCATGCCTGTAATTCCAGCACTTTGGGAGGCTGAGGTGGGAGGAGCTGTTGAGCTTGGGAATTCAAGACCAGCCTGGGCAACAAAGTGATGCCTTGTCTCTACATAAATTATAAAAAATTAGTGGGGCATGGTGGTGATTGCCTCTAGTCCCAACTACTCAGGAGGCTGAAGCAGGAGGACCCCTTGAGCTTAGGACTTTGAGGCTGCTGTGAGCCAAGGTTACAACACTGCACTCCAGCCTGGGTGACATAGAGAAACCCTGTCTCAAAAAAAAAAAAAAAAAAAAAGATATTCACTTCCACTTTATTAAAACCACAAGAACGAAAATCACTGTATTTGCATTAGGTATGTAAAAACACTCAGGTTGGGTTGGCACGGTAGCTCACGCCTGTAATCTCAGCACTTTGGGAGGCTGAGGTGGGTGGATCCCCTGAGGTCGGGAGTTTGAGACCAGCCTGACCAACTTGGAGAAAATCCATCTCTACTAAAAACACAAAATTAGCCAGACATCACACCTGTAATCCCAGCTACTCAGGAGGCTGAAGCAGGAAAACTGCCTCAACCTGGGAGGCAGAGGTTGTGGTGAGCCGACATTGCGCCATTGCACTCCAGACTGGGCAACAAGAGCGAAACTCTCTCTCAAAAAAAAACAAGACAAAACAAAACCAAAAAACACTCAGGTTAAAATATCCAGAAGCAGGCCAACAGAGGTGGTTCATGCCTGTAGTCCCAGCGCTTTGGGAAGCCGAAGCGGGTGAATTGCTTGAGGCCAGGAGTTCAAGACCAGCCTGGCCAACATGGAGCAATCTTGTCTCTACTAAAAATACAAAAATTAGCCAGGTGTAGCGGTGCCCGGTGCGTGCCTGTAGTCCCAACTACTCTGGAGGCTGAGGCATGAGAATTGCTTGAGCCTAGGAGGCAGAGGTTGCAGTGAGCTGAGATCACACCACTGCACTCCAGCCTGGGCGACAGAGCAAGACTCTGTCAAAAAAGAAAAAAAAAAATTCAGAAGCAAAAATCTCACTTTAAAAGAAAACCTTTGTGTTAAACTAAGAACAGAACACACAGCGTGTTATCCACCTTTCCTCTGAGTTGCAAATGGTAGCAAAAATGAAGGGTTGGTTTCCTCTCCATTCTAATATTTTCTACATCTTATGATAGTTAACATTTTTGAGCATCAACTATGAATCCAAACCCCCTGTTCATTTATCTAATCCTCAGAGCATCTACAATGCCAACTACTTCTAGTTGAAATTCAGGACCACACATCTCAAAAGGACTGTCAATGCTGCCAAGCAGTCCTACTGCACTTTCCCAGTACATTCTTTCCTCCATTCTGCAAAGCAACTTTTTCACACATTCTCTGCTCTCTGCAAATCTCCCACATCCTCCTCCACTTCCTCAGTCCTGCCTACCTCTCCCACATCTTCCCACATCCCTCTCCACCTCACTGCATTCTAGAGCTTTGTTATGTTCCATGGACTTCCAAATTCTCTCCTCTGCCTTAAAGCTTTTGAAACTCCCCTTCCCTCTCATTGGAATGCCCCACACCCTGATCCTCACAGGGCTAGCTGCTTTTTTTCTTCCTTACTTCTGTCTCAGCTCAAACATCAAATTCTCAGGGGCTTTCCTTGTCATCTAAAGATGCTTCCACCCAGTCGTTATCTTTCACATCAGCTTGTTTTACTGTCTTCCAAGCATTTATAAATATCCCATATTGTCTTGTCTGTTTATTTCTCTCCCACCTCTACTTGAATAAAGCTTCACGATAGGCTGGGCACAGTGGCTTATGCCTATAATCCTAGCAGTTTGGGAGGCCAAGGTGGGAGAATCACTTGAGCCCAGGAGTTTGAGACCAGCTTGAGCAATAGAGCAGGACCCTGTCTC
>NW_016107316.1:17427052-17428411 GCF_001604975.1 Cebus imitator | reverse complement strand
AAAAAAAAAAAAAAAAAGAATAAAGATTTATTGGCCAGGCATGGTGGCTCACACCTGTAATTCTAGCACTTTGGGAAGCCAAGGAGGGTGGATCACCTGAGGTCAGGAGTTGGAGACCAGCCTGGCCAACATGGTTAAACCCCATCTCTACTAAAAAATACAAAAATTAACCAGGCATGATGGCATGAGCTCATAGTCCTAGCTACTCTGGAAGCTGAGGCATGAGAATTGCTTGACCCTGGGAGGCAGACGTTGCAGAACGAGACTCCATCTCAAAAAAAAAAAAAAAAAAAAAAAAAAAAAAAAAAAAAAAAAAAAAAAAAAAAAAAAAAAATGTATTGAGTAAATTATCCCCAACTTTAGGTACATGAGAAAACTGAAGATGAGAGAATTCAAATAAATTGCTTAAGTTCACTCGGCTAGTAAATAACAAAGTTCGGATAAACCTAAGTCTATTTAGTGCAGGCTATATCCCCATCTACGTAAAAATGGATTTGGCCTCTGAGGAGTATTTGTGAATGTGAAGGGCATGTAAGACAACTTCAGAATGAATAGTCAAATTCCTCAGGCCAAAAACCAAGGAGATGCTGAGGACACTGCGCTGGAAAGAGCCCGCAGTAACTAAGGAGCAGCATGGCCTGGCTGTTCCCAGCTTGCTCCTGGCTGGCCTCCAACTCCTCTGCCTTCCCTCCTGTTTCCTGCAGTCTCTGAGCCTTTGGCCACCTGCACTACAGTACAGTTTCAGACAGCCTCTGAGTTTCCCTTCATGCCATGAGGTGGACTAGTTCATGGCTGCCAATAGCATTCAGTAAGAATGCAGGAGGCCAGGCACGATGGCTCACAGTAGCCTGTAATCCCTGAGCTCTGTTTAGGAGGCCGATTGCTTGAGCCCAGCAGTTCGAGATCGGCCTTCGCAACATAAGGAGATCAGATTTCTTTTCTTTTTTTTTTTTAAAGACAGGGTTTCACCATGTTGGTCAGGCTGGTCTCAAATTCCTGACTTCAGGTGATCTACCTTCCTCGGCCTCCCAAAGTTCTGGGATTACAGGCATGAGCCACCGTGCCCGCCTGATTTCTAAAAAAAAAATACAAAAACTAGCCCTGCATGATGGTGTACACCTGGAGTCCCAAGCTACTTGGGAGGCTGAGGTGGAAGGGTCGCTTGAACCTGGGTGGTCAAGGCTGCAGTGAGCCAAGATTGCACCACTGCACTCTAGCCTGGGGAGATCTTATCTATTTTTTTTTTTTTTTTTGAGATGGAGTCTCACTCTTGTCCCCCAAGCTGGAGTACAGTGGCACAGTCTCAGCTTATTCAACCTCTACTTCCCAGTTTCAAGGGATTCTCCAGTCCCAGCCTCC
>NW_016107316.1:17423788-17426892 GCF_001604975.1 Cebus imitator | reverse complement strand
AAAAAAAAAAAAAAAAAAAAACAGGTATTACAAGATGCACTACAAATATAATAATGAGCATGGCAGACACTGTCCCTGCACCTACAGCTCTGCAGTCTTATACTCCTTTCTGGTCTTTGGTATTTGGCTTAGGGTTGAAAGAGACTAAACTAATCTTTTTAATTGACTTGATTATTTAAAGGTAATCATATTAGTTGGCAGAAATTGTCCCTAAAGAAAATGTTTCTTGGCCAGGCGTGGTGGCTCACACCTGTAATCCCAGCACTTTGGGAGGCTGAGGAGGGTGGATCATGAGGTCAGGAGATCTAGACCATCCTGGCCAACACAGTGAAACCCCATCTCTACTAAAAATACAAAAGCTAGCTGGGCATGGTTAACCCCAGCTACTTGGGATGCTAAGGCAGAAGAATTGTTTTAACCAGGGAGTTGGAGGTTGCAGTGAGCTGAGATTGCGCCACTGCACTCCAGCCTGGGCAACAGAGCAAGACGCCATCTCAAAAAAAAAAAAAAAAAGCTGAATTAAGAAGTTAAGTAAGGCCACGCATGGTGGCACATGCCTGTAATCCCAGTACTTTGGGAGGCCAAAATTGGAGGATTACTTGAGCCCAGGAGTTTGAGACCACCCTGGGCAACATGGTGAGACCTTGTCTCTACAAAAATTTAAAAATTAGCCAGGTGTGGTAGCATGCACCTGTGCTCACAGCTACTCAAGGAGCTGAGGTAGGAGAATTGCTTGAGCCCGGGAGATTGAGGCTGCAGTAAGCCGTGATCACACCACTGCACTCCAGCCTGGATAACAGAGTGAGACCTTGTCTCAAAGAAATAAAATAAAAAGAAAGGAAGAGAGAAATGGCTTGTCCAAGTTTTCATAGGTAGAATATACTCACGTGGAGGAATTCCAGCCCAGGCAGTCGGATTCTAACACCTCTTACTATACTCTGTATAGTTACTGTTTTGACCTATATGGGATCAGATACAAGGACTTTGAAAGGGGCTCACCTACAGCCTGTCTCCTAGTAATGATATAAATTGAGGCAGGAGTGAGATGGCAAAGCGGTCAAGGCTAAAGTCTGTGGCCAGGGCAGAGTTAATGAGGGCCTCAGCAGCCCTGTGCTCTGGCATATTCATACTATGCTGTTTATTTAATATTGCTTATGTATGCCGGTGCAGTGGCTCACGCCTGTAATCCCAGCACTTTGGGAGGCTGAGGCAGGTGGATCACGAGGTCAGAGACCAGCCTGACCAAGATGGTGAAAACTCGTCTCTACTAAAAATACAGAAAATTGCCGGGTGTGGTGGCGCGTGCCTGTAGTCCCAGCTACTTGGGAGGCTGAGGTGGGAGGATTGCTTGAGCCCAGGAGTTCTGGGCTGTAGTGCGCTATGCCATTTGGGTATCTGCACTAAATTAGGCATCAATATGGTGACCTCCTGGGAGTAGGGGACCACCAGGTTGCCTAAGGAGGGGTGAACTGGCCCAGGTTGGAAACGGAGCAGGTCAAAACTCCCGTGCTGATCAATAGTGGGATCGTGCCTGTGAATAGCCACCGCACTCCAGCCTGAGCAACATAGCGAGGCTCCGTCTCTAAAAAAAAATACAAAAAATTAGCCGGGGCATGGTGGCATACACCTGTAATCCCAGCTACTCAGGAGGCTGAGGCAGAAGAATTGCCAGAACCCAGGAGGCGGAGGTTGCAGTAAGCCAAGATCATGCCACTGCACTCCAGCCTGGGTGACAGAGCGAGACTCTGTCTCAAAAAAAGAAAACTTTCTTATTTATTTATTTATTAAATAGGAGGCTGGTCTCAAACACCTGAGCTCAAGTGATTTGTCTGCCTCATGCTCCCAGAGCGCTAGGCTTACTGGTGTAAGCCACCACACCCATTCAATATTGCATTTTTAAAACAACCAATAGCCCCCTGTAATTGATATCGGTTCTACTATTTGTGAGGCTACAGCATTTTTCTCAAAAAAGAAATTGTCTTTGCAATGCCATCAGACAGAATTGGAGAGAGAAGGGGAGAAAAAAACAACATATTGTCTTTTGGGCTGAGCTTATGTTCTAAATTTTTTTCTAGCTTGTTGTTATTAAATGTCTTTCCTTTCCTAAAATTATGGAGATCATAGATAGTAGTCAATTTTTAAAAATGTGTTTACTGGCTAGGTGCTATAGTTCACAGCTGTAATCCCAGTACTTTGGGAGGTTGAGGCAGGAGGATCACTTGAGGCCAGGTATTGGAGACCAGCTTAGGCAACATGGTGAGACCTCATCTCTATAAAAAACTAGAAAATTAGCTGGGTGTAATGACATGCACCTGTAGTCCCAGCTACTCGGGAGGCTGAGGAGGGAGGATGACTTGAGCCCAGGAGTTCTAGGCTTCAGTGAGCTTTGATCGTGTCACTGCATTCCAGTCTGGGTGACAGTGAGACTCTGTTTCAAAATGAAGCAAACCAAGCACAAAATGTGTTTACTTATATGAATAAATAGTTGAACATCTTATGTCAGTGATCTGTCTGTTAAAAAAAAATTATGTTTGTGTGTATTTTTTTTAAAGCCAGTGTCTTGCTATGTTGCCCAGATTAGAGTGCAGTGGCTATTCACAGTCATGATTACAATGCACTACAGCCTCAAACTCCTGGCCCCAAGAGATCCTCCCACCTCAGCCTCCTGAGTGGCTAGGCCTCCAGGCACACACCACTACTACTGACTAAAAAAAAAAAAAAAAAAAAAATTAATTTGTCCATGATATCCAGAAGTTTGTGGACCACTGTGCCAGGCGTTCTTCACTGAGTTAAAAAGACAATGGTGAGTAATATAGCATTCTAATCTTGAATGTTGGCAATGGATACCAGCCTTGAATCCAAACGGGAGCCAGACTACAAAGTAGGTGCTGTGCTTCATCTTGATTGTGAATGTGAGAAAATGGATTTTTATGGGAGTTATGTTGCCCTAACAAAATAGGCTCTGAGACGGTCAAGGTCTCAAGTAAGCATTACTGATCACAGATCAAAAAATTGCTCATGGAATCGAAAATAGAATGATAGTTACCAGGGGTTGGGGGGAGGGGGAAATGGAAGTGGTTGGAAATGGTTCTTTTTTTTTTTTT
>NW_016107316.1:17402682-17423015 GCF_001604975.1 Cebus imitator | reverse complement strand
TTCTTTTATAATTCCCAACTCCAGTCCCACTACCCTTAGATATTTACTTTTATCTAGAAATTTTCATTGTACCTACCAGCATGGATGCAGAGTAGGCTAGCATATGGGAAGTCCATTAGACGGTGCCTTCAGGATCAACATGTGTGGGGGAAGTGAAGGAAGCAGGACTGGGCAGATGGACAAGTCAGACTCTGCTACGCTTTCAGCAAATATTTCAGCCGACTCCATGGGGAGCTCTGAAGCTGGGCTAGCACTTCAAGGTCATCTGAGTCAAGGTGAGGTGGCCAGGCCTTTATAATCCAACATATCAGATGCACTGAGAAGCGACCCTGGGCAGAATGGCTCTTTTCACCTGAGGAACATCTCAGAGAAAATTCCGAACAACTGGGGGAGTATTTCAGTCCTGAAGGGGAGGATGGGAAGTGAATCTGAGTTTTATATTCAGTCCACTTGGAACCACTTATTGTGTAGGTTCTGGGAGCAGCTCTTCCTGGATCCTGGTGGGACTCCTTCCCTGAGGGAAGTTGATAAGGAGAGGAGAGTTGGGGGAAAGACAGCCTCCACCACTGCAGTTGATCTCAAGGTTGCAACTCTACTGATTGTCTCTCTCCTTTACTATCCAAATGCAGATTCCTCTTACCCTCGGTTAGTGCCTCTGCTGGTCTAGGCGGCCTACCTGGTGATACAGCCCAGACTTTCATGCCCAAGGAGTCTAAGCACCTGTTACCAATCATGGAGTAAAGTGGCGCAATCTCGGTTCACTACAACCTCCGCCTCCTGGGCTCAAGTGATTCTCCGCCTCAGCCTCCCCCGTAGCTGAGATTATAGATGCCTGTCACCACACCCAGCTAATTTTTGTATTTTTAGTAGAGATTGGGTTTTACTATGTTGGCCAGGCTGGTCTCCAACTCCCGACCTCAATCAATCCACCCACCTTAGTCTCCCAAAGTGCTGGGATTAAAAGTGTGAGCCATTGTGTCCAACCAACAATTTTTTTTTTTCTTTTGAGCTGGAGTTTCACTCCTGTTGCTCCAGCTGGAGTGCAATGGCAGAATCTTGGCTCACCGCAACCTCTACTTCCCGGGTTCAAGGGATTCTGCTGCTTCAGCCTCCTGAGTAGCTGGGATTACAGGCATGTGCCACCACGCTGGACTAATTTTGTAATTTTTTTTTTTTTTTTTTGAGATGAAGTCTTACTCTGTTGCCCAGGCTGGAATGCAGTGGCACGATCTCAGCTCACTGCAACCTCTACTTCCTGGGTTCAAGCAATTCTCCTGCCTCAGTCTCCTGGGTAGCGGGACTACAGGCATGCACTACCATGCCCAGCTAATTTTTTGTTTTTAGTAAAGATGGAATCTCATCGTGTTAGCCAGATGGTCTCGATCTTCTGACCTCATGATCTGCACACCTCAGCCTCCCTAAGTGCTGGGATTACAGGTGTGAGCCACCATGCCTGGCCCCTAATTTTATATTTTTTAGTAGAGATGAGGTTTCTCCATGTTGGTCAGGCTGGTCTCGAACTCCCAACCTCAGGTGATCTGCCTGCCTGGGCCTCCCAAAGTGCTGGGATTATAGGTGTGAGCCACCACACCCAGCCAACAATCCTTTTTAAAGCTATGGCTGATATACTTATCCATTTGCTAACAAAATTGGGTAAGAGAGTACTAAAGAACAGCTAAGTGGAGCCCTTGTGTGCTGAACAGGGTCATTTCAGCTTCCATTGTGTAACAGATTCTCAACTTCCTCTTTTGTTGTTTTTTTGTTTTGTTCTGTATTGAGACAGGGTCTTGCTCTGTTGCCCAGGCTGGAGGGCAGTGGCACAATCTCAGCTCATTGCAACCTCTGCCTCCTGGGCTGAAGTGATCCTCCCACCTCAGTCTCCTAAGTAGCTAGGGCCACAGGCATGTATTACCATGCCTGGCTAATTTTTGTATTTTCAGTAGAGATGGGGTTTCACTATGTTGGCTATGAGGTCTTGAACTCCTGACTTCAAGTGATCTGCCCAGCTTGGCCTCCCAAAGTGCTGGGATTATAGGCATGAGCCACCATGCATAGCCCCTACTTCCTCCTGATGATCAGGCTCAATAACCATTGACAGAGTGGTGACTTCTCTTTATGTTGTCTGATCCCTTGACACAGGTGTCTGAGGTGCTCAGGCAGCAACGATAAAGTTCAGTGGGACTCTTGCTGCGCCTCTTGGTGGAAACAGTCCTCTTGGAAATCAGAATTTCTAAGCTCAAAGAGCCCAGAGCTGAGATGGGATGCACAAAGCTGAGTCATTTCTTTTTCCACCCCTTTGTTTCCAGAACCATGTATTCTACCTATTGGGGACAAAGCACCATATGTTTCTGCGGAGTTGGATAACAGCAGACTACTATACATTCAATTAGTATCCTCAAGAGCGATAGGACTTGAAAAATTATATGCTTTTTGAAAAATATAGCTCCTGGGACCAGAAGATCCCAAAGTCATGTGTCCTCTGCCATATCTTCTTTGTTATAAAATGGGCTCTTTGTTTTGATGTACTGTTATATAAGATCCCATATCAATGATCAAATATTTTGTAAGCTCTTGAAAGTGCTGCTGGCTGAGAACCACTTTGAGGCTCTATTAGTAGGAAAGGCAAACTCATAGCTGAAATATTTGCATATTGAAGTTAAAGTGAATTACTACGCATTATGAGGTGAAGGTGTCCACTGTAGGCAACTTACCACCAAGTGGCTGATTGGTCTACTTGAGAGATGGTGTCAAATCAGAGGGTTGGTTTTCTTTTTTTTTCCTGAAATGGAGTCTCACTGTGTCCCCCAGAGGGGAGTATAGCAGCGCCATCTCAGCTTACTGCAACCTCTGCCTCTCGGGTTCAAGCAATTTTCCTGCCTCAGCCTGCTGAATAGCTAGGATTACAGGTGCATGACACCACACCTGGCTAATTTTTGTATTTTTAATAGGGATGGGGTTTCACTAAGTTGGTCAGGCTGGTCTCAAACTCTTGACCTCGAGATCCACCCACTTTGGCCTCCCAAAGTGCTGGGATTACAGGTGTGAGCCACCAGGCCCAGCCTCGGATGGTTGGTTTTCATCTTTCTTCATCTTTCTTGCTGGCAGGTTGGAAATGAAGTAGCAGTAGTAGGTAAAAGTTCAGTGGTGAGTGGGAACCCACGGTGTTGGGTCTACTCATAGCCTCCATCCTTGCCACTATGTCTACTATGTTCATAGATGAATTATGTGCCACTGGAATGGTCAATGACAGATGCTGCCTGATGTCAACTGGCTAAGTCATTCTATTTATTTGCTTAGTGCTTTTTCTATTTTTTTTTTTTTTCACAGACAGGGGCTGGAATGCAGTGGTGTGATCATGGCTCACTGCAGCCTCACCCTCCTAGGCTTAGGTGATCCTCCTGCAACAATTTCCTGAGTAGTGGGGACCACAGGCACATGCCACCATGCCAAGCTAATTTTTAAAACATTATTTTCTGTAGATACAGGGTGTTGCTACGTTGCCCAAGCTGGTCTTAAACTACTGGCATGAAGTGATCCTCCCACCTCAGCCTTTTAAAGTGCTAGTATTACAGGTGTGAGCCACCATACTCAGCCAATGTTCTTCTATGCTTTCTGGTATTAATATAAGCATTAACATGAGATCTTCATATTTTGTGTTCATAGATTCTTCCACATATCTCTATCCCAATCTCATTACCTCTGATATTATAGTCTTTTTTGTTCCATGATCCTGACCACTTGGCTAAACTATTCTCCACCTACCTTGAATCTGTCTATATTCTGACCTTGGGCCATTTCTCTTTCCACACAAAGTAGATAATCCAGTACACTGCCTGAACCCCTGCACATTGAAGGGTATCCCTTCTCTCCTGTCTTTCAAAGCTATTCGTGAATGGGACCGTAAGGCAGGTGAGGTCCATTTGCATATTGGACCTTGTATTAATCTGTCTTCACACTGCTATAAAGAAATTCCTGAAACTGGGTCATTTGCAAAGAAAATTGGTTCCACAGGCTGTACAGGAAGTATGGCTGGGAGGCTTCCGGAAACTTACAATCAAGGTGGAAGGAGAAGGGGAAGCAGGCACCTCTTACATGGCTGGAGCAGGAGAAGAGAGAGTGAAAAGGAAGGTGCTACACACTTTATTTTTTGTTAGACTTTAAGTTCTCCGATACATATGCAGAATGTGCAGGTTTGTTACACAGGTATAGACTTGTCATCAATCCATCATCTACATTAGGTATTTCTGCTAATGCTATCCCTCCCCAGGCTCCCCATCTCCCTGGTGCTACACACTTTTAAACAAATATCATGAGAAGTCATTCACTATCACGAGAACAGCACGAGGGAAATCCGCCTCCATGATCCAATCACCTCCCACAAGGTCCCTCCTCCAACAGTCAGGAACGCAAATCCAAACCATATCACACCAAATACCAGAATGACCCATCCATGAATCAAGCTTGGCTTTTCTTCTCCTCTGTCAGTTGCTCATAGGAAAATCTCCCATGCAGCCATAAGATGAGCTGAAGGAGTGGTGTCAATGTGACAGTGGAGCATTAAATGGAAACTGGACCATCTGTTGTTGATGATGTTCTTATGCTCTCTGGCTTGCTCGTGCCCAATTCCAGATGAACCACTTCCACCTTACAATGGGTTGCTACTGAGCCCATCTGACCTTATAATTTGGTGGAGATGATTGACAGAAATAAGCTCATGATAGACAGTTTTCTGGTTGCATGGCCACGTGCTCTATCTATACTAGGCCTTAATATTATGCCAGGAGCTATTTTCTCCAAAAGTGTATGTGGCAATTGAGATTACTAATGAATTCAATTTCACCATATGTGGTAATTGAGATTACTAATGAATTCAATTTGAGTAGTCTACTGTCATCTTCCAGCATCCATTGGACTTTTGTAGGGGTAAGATGAGTGAATTAAATGGAAACATGATGACGACTAGACCCCTGAATACTTTAGGTCTTTAGGGATGCCATTTTCCCTGGGTTGGGATATTGTTTTGATTTATTTTTTTGGCTGCTGCAGGAGAAATGAGGGTAAAGGCAGTTTTAGGGCTTCTACCTGCCTTTTCTCACTTTGGCAGCTCTAATGCCACTGGCTAATAAACCAATCTTCAGGTGTGCCAAATGCCAAGTACATCTATTTTTTCTTTCTTTCTTTCTCTTTATTTACTTAGAGACAGAGTCTCGCCATGTTGCCCAGGCTAGAGTGCAATGGCATGATCTTGGTTCACTACAACCTCTGCCTCCCAGGTTCAAACGATGCTCCTGCCTCAGCCTCCCGAGTAGCTGGGATTATAGGCATCCGCCACCAATTTGCCAAGTTTCACAAAAAATGGAAAGCTATCTAGAGGAGACAAGCAGATGGAGATAAAAAATATCACATTCATAATGATAAAACTGTTGAAGATAAAACAGCTTCTGTGTGAGGGCCAAATGGGCTTGCTAGTGCTTCCTATACCCAACTTTGCCAAGTCTAGACCTGCTATCTCATCTGAGTGAAAAGTTTGGTTCTACAGAGGAGACATACTTACAGAGGGGCCATTCATGCTTAGCTGAATTGTGAGGCTGAGGCTAGGCTTTCCTTAGCATGAAGATGAGAGAGGCTTCGCTCTCTCTCTCTTTTTTTTTTGAGACAGAGTCTTGCTCTTTCACCAGGCGCCAGGTTGGAGTGCAGTGGCGCAAATCTCAGCTCACTGTAACCTCTGCCTCCTGGCTTCAAGCAATTCTCCTGCCTCAGCCTCCAGAGTAGCTGGGACTACAGACATATGCCACCACACCCAGCTAATTTTTGTATTTTAGTAGAGACGGAGGGTTTCACTATGTTGGCCAGGATGGTCTCAATCTCTTGACATTGTGATCCACCCACCTTGGCCTCTCAAAGTGCTGGGATTACAGGCATGAGCCACCATGCCCAGCATCTTTTTTTTTTTTTTTTTTTTTGAGCCAGGGTCTCACTCTATTGCTCCAGCTGGAGTAGGGTGGCACAATCTCGGCTCACTGCAACGTCCACCTCCCGGGTTCAAATGATTCTGCCACCTCCACCTTCTAAGTATCTGGGACTACAGGCATATGCCACCATGTCCGGCTAATTTTTGTATTTTTTGGTAGAGACCATGTTTCACCACGTTGGTCAGGCTGGTCTCGAACTCCTGACCTCAAGCGACCTGCCCACCGTGGCCTCCCAAAGTGCTGCCATTACAGGTGTGAGCCACTGTGCCCGGCCAGCTGCTTCCCTTCTCCGCGATGCTTCCCTCACACCGACAGGTTTCTTCTGAGAGCACTCCATTATATAACTTGCACAAGGAGTCAAGGCTGTTTCTGCTTCCACAGACAAAACAAATATCTGTAGAATTTTTACAATGAGCAGTTTGGTAAAGATGAAAAAGATGAAAAAAAGTTAATTTTATTTTGAAAATAAAAATCTTATGTGGATTCCAAGATAAAGCATTCTAATGGGTTGGGGCTGAATATTTGTAGCCTAAAAACCATGATTTCATTTTCTACAGTACCCTGAGCTAAACTTTGTCAAAGCAGGTCATTCATTCATTTTACCACGAAAGAGTCAGACCTTTATTTGTAGATGTAAAGCATTGTTACACTTAGTAGGGCCGAGGAGTGGGTGGAAGTTGTGGAAGAGGAGACAGTGAGTGTAGGTCACACATTGAAGATATTTATGGGCAAGAAAGAGAGGAAAAATATTTTGGTATGAAAGGGCGGTAGGGTAAAGAGATTTCTTTAAGCTGGAAGGGTCTTGAATATGCTTGTAGAAGGAGGTGGAGGAGTATCAGAACTAGAAAATAATGAAAAAAATGGAGCAACATTCCAAGGAAGATGAGAAGGGATAGTGTCCTGTACACAGTATATTGAAGGAGGTATTAGGCTATGGTAAGGAGGAGGAGGAGGCGATTAGAATGGGTGAACTTGTGGGTAAATCTAGGGACTGAAGGAAGGCAAGGTGAGACTGCAATTGGTGGCCAATAATTTTTACATGATGTAGGAAGCAGTGTTATTAGTTAAATAAAGAGGCAAAAGTAGAGGTAGGAGTCTTCAGGGGAGTGGCAAATGCTGATGGAAATAACCAGAGATAAATCAAAGGATGACTAGGTTGATTATAGAAACTGTATATGTAAAGCTAAGAAACTGTGATTCAATCAAGAGCTAGGGAGTATATCTCAGTAGGGTAGTGGATGGAGATTTCTCCGTCACCAAGGCTGGAGTGCTGTGGTGCAATCTTGGCTCATCACAACCTCCGCCTCCCAGGTTCAAGAGGATTCTCCTGCCTCAGCCTCCCAAGTAGCTGGGACTATGGGCGCCTGCCAGAACACCCAGCTAAATTTTGTATTTTTAGTAGAGATGGGGTTTCACCATATTAGCCAGAATGGTCTTGAACTCCTGACCTTGTGATCTGCCCGCCTCAAAGTGCTGGGATTATAGGCGACAGCCACCACAGCCAGCCATGGGTGGAGTTTTAAGAAGGTAGATTTGGCATCCCCTGAAGGGTGGGCTTGAGTAGGGTGAGAATAGAAACAGAATATCTAAGGAAATCCAGAATGAGGGTGTGGACAAGAGGTATGCAAATAGGAATAACAAATTAAAAAAAAAAAAAGAAATTAAAACCTGGGGATAGAACTCCAGAAATGCAAAGTAAGGTCAGCTGGATCATCTGATCTAGTAGGTTCTGTAGGTTCTGAAAACCAGTTGTGGGGCTCCAGGACCAAACAACAGGACTGGATGATAAGCCATACTCAACTCAACAGCCAGGGATGGAGAAGACTTTTTTTTTTTTTTCTTTTTCTTATTTTTGTCTGATTGTCCACACCAAATATTATTATTATCATTTTTTTTGAGAAACTCAGTTGAAATGGAAACTTGGTGTATTATTATTTTTAAGACAGGGTTTTTGCTCTTGTTGTCCAGGCTGGAATGCAAGGGTGCTATCTCGGCTCACTGCAACCCTGCCTACTGGGTTCAAACGATTCCCGTTTCAGCTTCCTGAGTAGCTGGGATTACAGGCGGCCGCCTAATTTTTGTATTTTTAGTAAAGACAGGGTTCCACCATGTTGGCCAGGCTGGGATACGGGGTTTCTTCATGTTGTCCAGGCTGGTCTTGAACTCCTGAACTCAATTAATCCGTCATCCTCGGCTTCCCAAAATGTTGGGATTACAAGTGTGAGCCACCGTGCCTGGTGAGAAGGCCTTCTTAGAGTACAGACATAAGCTTTGGAGGGAGATGGTACATAACTATGTGTGTAATGGATAGGGCTATGAATTATTAAAGACATTTGGGAAAACATATCCATATCAATTGCTGAAATGTGCTGTCTGACCCATGACTGAAGGGAAATATAAGGAAGTATGTAGATACTTCTAGATGGTCTCTCAAACTCCCTATAATATCTTTTTGTTTTTTTCTGGCACAACAGAACCTTTTTGAAAAATGGAGGAAAAGTTATGAATCCTCTTCTCAAAAAAAATTCACATATAACACAAAATATAGTTCATAATTTAAGGGAGTCCATGAACTTCTGAAATGCATACATAAAGTTCAAGAGAAGTTGATGAGAGAGATGCAAATAGGAATAACAAATTCAATCAATAGACCTAGGGATAAAATACTTTCTGGGGAATTATACCTTTATAATAACAATAAACTATCTTTATCTGTGGAAGATTAAGAAGAACCACAACATCACAATCCCTATCCTTCAAATTAAAACCTGGGGATAGAGCTCCAGAGATGCAGTGAGGACAGTTGGATAATCTGGTCTAGTAGGTTCTGAAAACCAGTTGGGGTTCCAGGACCAAAGAATAGGACTGGATGGTAAGCGGTACTCAACTCAACAGCCAGAGATGGAGAAGACTTTCTTTTTTTTCTTCTTCTTTTTGTTTTTTGAGACAGAGTCTTGCTTTGTTGCTCTCACTTGTATTGCTCTCATCTGTCTTTCCTCCCAAGAGGCAATCCAATCCTCAGTCCTATATCACACTACGGTAAATTTACTAGATTGTTTGGAAGCAGCTTCTGGAAGCAGGTGGATTTGGGAAATCAGCAGGTGTTACTATACTTTTCTTACTTTGCCAAGTATCAACACATAGATAATGTAACAGGAGATGTCACATTCTGGATCTTTCAGAAGGCTGTTACGGACACTACAAATAATGGTCTCTGACCACAGACATAGCTGAATCATTCAGCAAATATTTACTGGGCCCCTGATATGTACAGGCACTGTGCCAGGGACTGAGCTCACCGAAATAAAGAAGACACCATTTCTGTCATTGATGAATGGCTTCACATGTAAAAGCGTGGATGCAGTTACTAGTGGCCTTAAAAACAAAGTCACCTAAGTTTGAGGCATTCTGAGGAGATGGAAAGGGCTCTTAGCTGGCAATGTGATTTTTGGTTTCTCCACATCCCAGACTTGTGAGCTTGGCAAGTCACTGAATCTCAGTTGCTTCACCTACCAAATGGGGTTAATAGGTAGACGAGAACTGTTGCCTATCTTCAAAAAGATAACCTCTGTAAAAATGAACATAAATGAGAAAACACAAGCACGGAGCTTATCTAAAGTGATAGTTGGCAGAGAAGAGGGAGGGAACAGGTCAGCTCCCCAGGTCTAAGCAGCCTGCGCAGCGTCTCGCACGAGGCGGGATCTGCTCCATCAACCTTCCCGGATGGATCAAGCTCCGCTTCCGCCGCAGATATTCGCTGTATGTGAGAGCGCCGGGCATCAGGCGCAGAGTACTGCCGGGGCCTCCCTCGCGCGCATGCTCCTGTGAAGAGGTGGAGACCGGAAGGGTGGGGGCGTGGCGAGGCACCGCAGACCGCCGGCTCGCTCTCTCAGCGGCCCGGCTGTGGAGGCGGGGACGCGCCCGCGCTCGTTCGCGCGGCCTGGTGCGTACAGTAGTGACGGCCGCGCGGGAGCGGTCACATGACCATAGCGGTAGCCTGTACAGTAAGAACCCAATATGGCAGCGGCGGTAGCAGTGGCAACGGCAGTAGGAGGACCGGCCGCCCCATAGACCCCCCCGCGCACCACCCCCGCCGCTTCCTCTGCTTGGGTGCCCCTCCGGCCTGACTTCCCCTTTCTCCCACCTTTCCCGGCACCGCGGGAAAAGCAGCGCAGGGCAGAGCAGGCAGGGAGGGCGGCCGGAGCCCGGACACGGGAGCCTCCCAGTCAGTTCAAGACCCGACATGAGGGAAAAGGGACGTAGGAAGAAGGGCAGGACCTGGGCGGAGGCCGCCAAGACGGTAAGGGGGAGGGAGCGAAGGGGAAGGCCGGGAGGATTTTGTTGCTTGTCGCCCGCCAGTCGCAGGGGAAGGGAGGCCACTGGCTCAGCGACCCGGTGGAGGGGGCACAAAACCGCGCGTAGAGGACGGCGGTTAGTGTCGGGGTTGCGATCCCTGTGGGAATGGAGGCGCCTGGCGGAACGTGAGCGCCGCGGGGCCATGGCTTCTCTCCGCGTCTGCGGCGAGTCCTCTCGGTGTTTTGAGGCTGTCTCTTGGGGTCACGTCGCTATCACCTCCGCTCTGTGGTAGCCCCCGCCCCGGACGGGGAAGTCTGTGGTGCTTGCACGGTAGCCGGTTCTTCTCCCTTGTGCGGCTGGAGAGCCCCCATTGGATGCAGATAGGAGAAGGCTCGTGCGTGCATCCAGCCCCGGAAAGGAGATGGGAGCGCTGGAGCGGGATAGAATTTACCCGTTACGGCGGACATGCCGCCTGACTTCGGGGACCCTGTTTGTCTGGCTCCCGGAGCGGACGTGAGATCACGAGGCTTTTGTTTTTGTTTGGTATTGGAGCCGAAAGTGCAGGAGGTGTTTAGAAACGAAGTAACAGGTGGGACTTGTAGAATTTTTTTTTTTTCCTGTTTCCGTAGAGACCTACTCTGAACAAGGCAGCAATGCATGGTGGGACGTGTAGTTTACCCGGCGTTCACTTTTCCCTAGCCAAAGTGATGGTGGCTTAACGAAGTTGTAATTAGTGGGTAAAACAGTTTTTTCCCCTTAATTCCGTTATGACGAAATTTGGAAGTAGGTTTTAAAAAGTGGAATATTGAGGATTAGTGAGAACCTTTACCATATTTTAAGAAAAATTAAAAGCATGTTGTATGCAGAAATGAAATGGTAGGAGATAGTGAAGTTCATTGCATCGTTGGGGTGCCGCAGAAAAGTAATAGGACATTAAACAGCAGCATTTTAATAGTGGAAAGTGAAGGGTATTCGTCCCTTTAGTGGTGAATCATGGCAGTAATAATTGGACAACATAGAGAGCCCTTCTTAGTGAGCCCTTATTATATGTCATATGGCTTATTTTTTAATGAGTTTTTAAAAATATAAAAGTAATGTTTACTGTGGGGAAATTTGGAAAGTTATAGAAAGGTATAAATAAGACAATTTAAAAAAATCACATTTCACCCCTCGGCTGTATCTGCTAATATTTGGTATATTACAATCTATCTATTCTCTTTTCTGTATTTCCCCAAATCTAGGTCATACTGTTTATTGGGACTTGTGCATTTGTTTGTAAACTTTGTGCATTTGTTTTGTAAACCTTATGCATTAGGAGGTTGATTGGTCTTCAATTTGTATTTCTCTTAGTTGGAAATGTAAAAAAGTTAAGAAATAATAGCACTTTTTTACTTACTGAGTGTTTTCACTTACAATGTATCTTCGTATAGCTTCCTGTGTTAGTATTTTCCCTCTAAAAGATAAGACTCTAGAAATACTTTTTTTTGATGGAGAAGGCTGCTTCTCACAGAAGGCTATTTTACTCTCTTCTTTGGTGGATACCTCAAGACTTCTTTCTGTTAAAGAAGTATGATGAATTTTAATTATAGGTAAGCAGACCTGAGCCCTAATTTATGGCAATTGATTTTAAGTTTCTAGGGTCTTTAAAATTGTTCTTTTAATTAAAAAAAATATTTTATAGAGACAAGGATTTGTTTTGTTGCCCAGGCTGGGCTGGTCTCGAACTCCTGGGCTCAAGCAGTCCTCCTGCCTTGACTGCTCAAATCACTAATATTACAGAAGTTTCTGGAATCTTAAGAGTGTTTTCTGATTTATGATCCCTTTGATAAAATCTAGCCATTGGGAGATTGTGACAAATAGGAAAAATTATTCTGCATCTACTTAGCTTCTCTTATATTAGACTATTTGCTCATTTCATGCCCTAACTAGCTATGTGAAAAAATAGTATTTAAAAGTTGGAAAGACTACTTTGATTAGTAGAGTTCCTGAGGGGACCAGTATATTAGTAGCTTGGTGTTTTTCTTTGATTCTGGCAAATACATAAATCCCCAGTCTCAGTGAAAATGTGTTTTAGAAAGAGAATAACGACGCTAAAGTTTTTCTTTGTCTAGTAGCCAAAATCTAGAAAACACTAATGTTTTGGGTTATTTTATTACCTATATGTGAGGGGATTAAACTAAATCTCAGAGTTCAAAATATTTCTGTCTTTAGGAGAAATAGATGAAAATGAAAGGATGGGGCAAAGATACATCTGTAATATTTCAGACTGCAGAATAATGAAATCAGAAAATTAGTGATTTGACAAATGGAAGTAACTTTGACCTAAACAAGAATGCTAGTATTTAGGATCAAGAGGAATAGGAAAAGAGGTTTTAAGGCTTAAACTTATTTCTTAGGCATTAGGATGTCAAGTGATCTATAAACAGTTTCATCAAGAAAGCAAGTGTCTGTTTTCTATTTCATGTGTTCTTGGTACCTCCATTGTAGAGCTATTATGTTTTAGAGAGTACTATTAAAATCAGGTTGTTTTCCTAACCAATAATATAGCAACAGATATATTCAACACATTAAATGTATATATGTGATACTGGGATGATACGGGGTGTGTGTGTGTGTGTGTGTGTGTGTGTGTGTGTATGTATAGGAGAGCTACATGATTTGAGGTAAGATTACTATAAACTAAGAAAGCAAAATAATAAGATTCATAATTATTATTATCACTTTATTTATTTATTGAGAATGGGTTTTGCTGTGTTACCCAGGCAGTAGTGCAGTGGCTTCACCTGTATGATCGTGGTATACTATAGCCTTGAACTTTTGGGCTCAGGCGATCATCCTGCCTGAGCTTCCCAAGTAGCTGGGACTACAGGCATGTGTCACTGGTCTGGCTTCATAATTATTATATTAGATGATGCCAAATGGCTGATAAAATGAACTTAAATGTATACACTCGCCCCAGTAACTAAGGACACCAGAGAGAGGTGATGGAGCTGTGATTCAGCTGATCTTGAATCCACATTGACTACACTGCACTGCCTCCCTGTTGATCTTGTTTGTCTTATTTAAATATGCTAGTTACAAAAAACATTATTCTAGTGTTTAGTTAATAGTTTCACGTTTTACTTTTTCTTTTTGTTTTTGAGACAGGATCTTGCTCTGTCGCCCAAGCTGGAGTGCAGTGCCGTAATGGTGGCTCATGGCAACCTCAGCCAACCCCTCAAGCAATCCTCCTGCCTCAGTCTCCTGAGTAGCTGGGACTGCAGGTGTGCGCCACCACTCCCAGCTAATTATTATTATTTTTTTTCTGTAGAGATAGGGTCTCCCTGTGTTGGCTGAGGCTGGTCTCGAACTCCTGGGCTCAAGTGATAGTCCTGCCTCAGCCTCTCAAAGTACTGAGATGATGGATGTGGGCCATCATACTCAGCTGCATGTTTTAAATTTTAAGGACAGTAGTGGTGGTGGTAATGAATGATTTGGGTGAGCTATATATAGTGTAGTGTTTAGTACAGTTTAAATTGAAAAACTTATACCTAACCAGGGATATTGAGAACTATGACATTGACTTTATTTTTTGAGGCAGGGTCTCATTTTGTCACCAGAGCTAAAGTGCAATTTTGTGATCACTGCTCACTGCAACTTCCAGCTCCTGGGCTCAAGGGCTCCTCCCCCCTTGGCCTGTGGAGTAGCTAGTAGTACACACGTGTGCCACCATGTCTAGCTAATTGTGTGTGTGTGTGTGTGTGTATCTCAGTTGCCCAGGCTGGAATGCAGTGGCGTGATCTTGGCTTACTGCAACTTCTGCCTGCTGGGCTCGAGGAGTTGTCCTGGTTGAGCTTCTCAAGTAGTTGGGACTACAGGCATGTGCTGCTATGCCCGGCTGATTTTTTGTATTGATGGGGTTTGCCATGTCTCGCAGGCTGGTCTAGAACTCCTGGACTCAGGTGATTTGTCCACCTCAGCCTCCCAGTGTGATGGGATTATAGGTGTGAGCCACTGCACAGGGCCCACAGCTAATTTTTAAACTTTTTTTTTTTGTAGAGACAGGGTCTCACCAACTTTCCCAGGCTGGTCTCGAACTCCTAGACTCAAGTGATCTGCCTGCCTCGGCCTCCCAGAGTGTTAGGATTACAGGTGTGAGCCACTGCACCTTGCCTGCATTGACTTTAGAGTTATGTTCAAAGTTAGGCTCATTAAAAAGAAAGATGGATTGTCTAAATATTTGATTACATCCTGAGGATTTTAGCAGTTTTTGCAAAGCAGAACTTTGAAAATAGCAGTCTTATTGATCTTGTTTACTTTTTGACTTTTCCTTCCTTACCCATCGCTGGAGAACCATTAAAAGGCAAAAGAGTCCCAAAAGGACAAGTGTATGTGTGTAATGGTAGGTGGAAGAGATGGAGAGGCAGCCTTTAGATACGTTGGGTATTTTTTTGGGAGGAAAGTGATGAAAAATATGAGAAACAAGGTGTGGGTGTTAGAGATGAGGAACATAACCTGTAGTGTAGATCTTTGGAATGTAATTTGTAGACTGAAGAAAAAGTTGTGTTTTTTTTTTTTTTTAAATTTATGTAGGCCTGATTCATTGGTTAATATTTTGAATGTACATAAGATTTTAGTTTTTGTCATTTACCTTATTTAATTTTAGGGAATAGGGTAGAAGATAGAAAATTTCCATTAAAGGGATAACACTGGTAGGCGAATTACTTTGATGTAGGAAGTGTAGAAAATTGAAATATTATTATTTTCTGAGACGGAGTCTCACTCTGTTGCCCAGGTTGGAGTGCAGTGGTGCGATCTTGGCGCACTGCAACCTCCACCTCCCAGATTCAAGCGATTCTTCTGCCCCAGCCTACCAAGTAGCTCAGATTATCACACCTGGCCAATTTTTATTATACAAAGTTTAGAAAGTAAAACTGGGTAGAATGTTGGCTCATGGATTATATAAAAATTAGTGAGAAAGCATTATCAGTGGCATATGCTAAACATTGAGAAACTGAGAGCTAAGCTATGAGGACACAAAGGCCTAAGAATGATAGAATGGACTTTGGGGACTCTGGGTGGGGGAAGGGTGGGAGGGGGATGAGGTGTAAAAGACTAAACATTGGGTACAGTGTGCACTGATCAGGTGATGGGTGCACCAAAATCTCAGAAATCACTAAAGAACTTATCCATGTAACCAAACACTACCTGTTCCCCAAAAAGTATTGGGGGTGGGAAATAACTTACAACCCGCCCCCCCTCCCAGGGTCCAATAAATAGAGACTTCTGGGAAAAAAAAATCTTCCGAGAAACCTTCTGGGCCCAGTCCTTTTTGTTGAGCTAATTCCTTGATAATTTTGTGTATTTCTTCTGTGGAACTTAGTTTGCCTAAGCATCCTCTCTCTACGAGGGTCAATTTTAGTAAATTGTATTTTCATTAACAGTTATCCATATAATATAGATTCTCAAATTTATTTGCCTAAAGCTGTGGAAAATCTCTTAGAATTTAAAATTTTTTCTCTTTATAGTTATTTTTCCCTTATTGATGCTTACTTTGTATATTTGTATTACTATCTTTTTTCTTTATTAATTTTGCTTGTAGTTTTTTTTATGGGGTGTTTTTTGTTTCCTCCAAAGAAAAGGATTTTGTTTATGAATTGTTTTTCTATTCTCTGACCTCATTAGTTCACTTAAGCCTTTACAGTTTAACTCTTAGGCTTTGTTTTGGTTTCCTTTGTTACCTTTCTAGCTATTTGAGTTGGGAATTTATTTACTTTATTTTTTATTTTTTATTTTTTTTAGAAGGAGTCTCAATCTGTCACCCGGGCTGGAGTGCAGTGGCCGATCTCGGCTCACTGCAACCTTTTCTTTCCCAGATTCAAATGATTCTCCTGCCTCAGCCTCC
The DNA here is from genome assembly GCF_001604975.1 of Cebus imitator. Classification (NCBI taxonomy): domain Eukaryota; kingdom Metazoa; phylum Chordata; class Mammalia; order Primates; family Cebidae; genus Cebus; species Cebus imitator. The sequence continues at coordinate 17,406,863 of NW_016107316.1, read as the reverse complement.
CAAATAGCAGGGATTACAGGTGCTTGCCACATTGCCCAGCTAATTTTTGTATTTTTAGTAGAGCTGGGCTGTCACCATGTTGGCCAGGATGGTCTCGATCTCTTCACATTGTGATCCGCCCACCTCTCCTTCCAAAGTACTGGGATTACAGGCATGAGCCACCGCACCTGGCTTATGTATTTTAATTTTTAATTTTTCTTTTTCCCTTGAGACAGTGTCTTGCATGTTGCCGAGACTGGAGTGCAGTGGTGTGATCTCAGCTCGCTGTAGCTTCTGCCTCCCAGGCTCAAGGGATCCGCTTGCCTCCCAAGTACCTGGAACCACAAGCGCACACTACCATGCCTGGCTAATTTTTGTATTTTTTGTCGAGATGGGGTTTTGCCGCGCTGCTCGAACTGGTCTCAAATTCCGGGGCTCTAGCAATCTGCCTGTCTTGACCTCCTAAAGTGTTTGGATTGCAGGTGTGAGCCGCTGTGCTCTGCTAATTTTTAATTGATGTAGCTCTTTGGTCTTGTGAATTTTCCTCTGATCTCTGCTTTACATTTTTCCCATAGATCTGTATGCAAAATTTTTACTCATTGTTTTTCTGAAATTCTATAATTTATTTCTTGTTTCACCCAAGAGTTTAATACAAAGTTCTTTAGTTAAAAAAAAATTGAGAAACTTATGCATAATTTTCAAAACAACTGTATTTATATTCATGAAATTACTTTCTGCAAGTCTGTTAGTACTAGGTGGCTTGATGTAACACTTTGCTTGACTTATCTTCCTTCTTGCCATATTATTTAAAGTTCTCCTGCATAAATTTTGTTGTTAATTTTGTAATTTTTTCTGTCCTGTTTTTATTTCTCTATCTGGAAAGCAGACAAGCCTCCTAGCTTGTTGAAGGGGGGTGGAAAAAAGCAGAATCTTTTTTGAACACTTAAATTAAAAAATTCTATGAAAGGTGCTGCTGCTGCTGCTGCTACTCCCGCATCTCTTACAGAATTCTGAAAGGCGTTGAGAAAATAACCTCTGATTTGCGAAAGTCCTTGCTGCTTTCCCATCCACAGATTCTATCTACGCTTGAGAGGCTGGACAGTTTTGCTGTCGGTGAAGGGATTTTTTTTTCCCCCCCACTACAAAAGCTGTCTGAAAGGATGCCAGTGTGTGTGGAAGATATAACTAAACTTGCTATCTTTGTCATGTTTACAAAAGAACTCCGAATGCCCCTCTAGTTCTGTATTCTTTCTTTTTACATCTCACAAAGGCCGTCCTCATAGTTTATGGTATTTTATAATTTAGTATTTTTAGTACAGTGTGATTTATTATGTTTTTACTGTTAAAAGGTTATTGAATGTACTAAATTTTAGAATATTAAATATGATTTTAAAACAGTGATACTTGCTTTAAATTTATTTCCTATTCAATATAGGCTCTTTTTTTTTTTTTTTGAGATGGAGTCGCACTCTGTCACCCAGGCTGGAGTGCAATGGCGCGATCTCGGCTCACCGCAACCTCCGCCTCCTGGGTTCAGGCAATTCTCCTGCCTCAGCCTCCCGAGTAGCTGGGACCACAGACACGTGCCACCATGCCCAGCTAATTTTTTGTATTTTTAGTAGAGACGGGGTTTCACCATGTTGACCAGGATGGTCTCGATCTCTTGACCTTGTGATCCACCCGCTTCGGCCTCCCAAAGTGCTGGGATTACAGGCGTGAGCCACCGCGCCCGGCCGGCTCATTTTTTTTTTTAAACAAGTATATAAAGAGTTAATCCTGGATGATTCAATATACTGAAAATGGAGATTAAGTCTGTGTACTGAAATATTAAAAATATTTACCATACTGAAATTAACTGTGTTTGATAGCTTGTTACATATGGCTTTCTGGATTTTTTACCCTGTTTATACAAACAGATATACCTGTATTTTACATGAAATTCTGTAACTTTATGAATATCATGGATATCTTTTCATGTCATTACTTGTATATTTAATATCTGCCTTCTTTTTTTTTTTCTTTTTTCTTTTTTGAGATGGGGTCTTGCTTTGTTGCCCAGGCTGAAGTGCAGTGGCATTCCCAGCTCACTACAGCCTTGACTTCCTGGGCTCAAACTGTCCTACTGCCTCAGCTTTCTGAATAGCCAGGATGACAGGCATGTGCCATCATAACAGGTTGTTATTTTTTTTTTGAGACAGAGTATTGCTCTGTCACCAGGCAGGAGTGCAGTGGTATGATCTCGGCAACCTCCGTCTCCTGGGTTCAAGTGATTCTCCTGCTTCAGCCTCCCAAGTAGCTGGGACTATAGGTGCATGCTACCATGCCCGGCTAATTTTTGTATTTTTAGTAGAGACAGGGTTCACCATGTTGGCCAGGATGGTCTCGATCTTTTGATCTAATTATCCACCCGCCTTGGTCTCCCATAATGCTGGGATTACAGGTGTGAGCCATCGCGCCTGGTCACCCGGTTAATTATTAATAAAAAAAAAATTTTTTTTTTTTAGTACAGATGGGATTCTCACTATGTTCCCTACCCAGGCCGTATTACATCTTCTGAAGATGCATCTGAGCTGTTAGCTGGCATGGTGAATTGAGGCTCTAGTGGAGATTCTGTAGTAAAGAGCTTCTATAAATTCACAAATGCTTCTTTCATCTTAAAGCCTAGGCTGTGCGCAGTGGCTCACACCTGTAATCCCAACACTTTGGGAGGCTGAGGTGGGCAGATCACAAGGCCAAGAGATCAAGACCAGCCTGGCCAACATGGTGAAACCCTGTCTCTACTAAAAATACAAAAATTAGCTGGGTGTGGTGGCGGGCACCTGTAAACCCAGCTACTCAAGAGGCTGAGACAGGAAAATCCCTTGAACCCAGGAGGCAGAGGATGCAGTAAGCTGAGATTGCACCATTGCACTCCAGCCTGGATGACAAGAGCAAAAACCCTGTCTCAAAAACAAAAAAACAAAGGCTTTCTTTTAAAGTGTTTTTACTTGTAGACCTTAACTAAGTTTCTTACATAGGAATGCTAAATCTTTTTTTTTTTTTAAATCTTTTAAAATTGGAGATAAAAGAGATTATTTTTCTCACTTTTTTTTTTTTTTTTTATTATTTTTTTTTTTTTTTTGAGACAGCATTTTACTCTGTTGCCTAGGCTGGAGTAAGTACAGTGATGTGATCTCAGCTCACTGCAGCCTTGACCTCCCAGGCTCAGGTGATCCTTCCACCCCATCCTCTCGAGAAGCTGGGACTACAGGCAGGTGCCACCATGCCTGGCTAATTTTTTGTATTTTTGTAGGGACAGGGTTTCAGCATGTTGCCTTTGGTAGTCTTGAATTCCAGGGCTCAAGCAATCCTCTTGCCTTGGCCTCCCAAAGTGCTAGGATTACGTGTGTGAGCCATTGCTCCCAGCGTGTTCTCACTTTTAAGGGAGGATAATTTGAATAAAACTAGTCAAATATATTAAGTATTGTTTGCCATGAAAACTGGTTGAGTATCTCTGTTTGTGAAAGAAAATTATACTGAGACACACCAAGATATTTGCCTCCGAAGCCTCTCTTGAGTTACATTTGGACGTTGGGAAATGTCTGTGATAATTCCTACATCTGACATTGCTTGACAGAACTAAAATTGGTTAACGGTACAAATGCATGTAGTTAGTTCATCGTGGGCATCTGAGGGCACTGTAAAACTTAACTATAACGTCCTCTGAGTAAGTTGATCATCTTTTGGCAAAAATTATGTTGTGAAAGAGTTTTCATTTGAAAATTTCTTGGCTACTGACATTAACTAGGAGTTGATACTAGAATGGACTTTCATTGAAGTTCACAGCCTGGGATGGCCCATGTCATCTTTAATCTTTAACTCTGATGTTTGAATTATTCAGTAGTTGGCTTAGCCGTATTCGATTTCAAATAAGTGTTCAATGGTGTTAGTGACTTATTTCTAAATGGTACACAACATTTTAAAAGTTTTGCTATTGATTTATAGTGATGAGTTTCCTGTCTGATTTGAGAGGTTCTGACAAATTTTCTAAGAAACAGATGTAACCATGAAATAAATTAGTGTTATGAAAGGTTTTCTTTTTTTGTGTTTTTGTAAGAATGTAAAAAGGGATGGATTACAAGATAAAGATAATAGAAAAATGGTTTTCATACTAAAAGACATAAAAAGACATAATGGAAAAAGAACTTTTTTTTTTTTTTTTT
>NW_016107316.1:17397957-17400241 GCF_001604975.1 Cebus imitator | reverse complement strand
TAATCCCAGCACTTTGGGAGGCTTAGGCAGCAGAATTACTTGAGTCCAGGAGTTTGAGACCAGCCTGGGCAACATAGTGAGACCTCATCTCTACACATAGTAAAAAAGTTAGGCATGGTGGTGCATGCCTGTGGTCCCAGATAGTCAGGAGGCTGAGGTGGATAGCTTGAGCCCAACTGGTTGAGGCTTTAGTGAGCCAAGATTGTGCCACTGCACTCCAGCCTGGGCTACAGAGGGAGACCCTGTCTCAAAAAAAAAAAAAAAAATACACACACACACACACGTATACACGTGTATATATATACATAGATAGATAGATATAGATATATATAGATATATATAGATAAATCTCATGGGAATTTAGTTTTAGTAGGTAGTATTTTAAGATGGCCAGAATATTCTCATCTGTATAATACCCCTCCCTTAAGCATGAGCAGGACCTATGAATACATGGGATGTAACAACTCCAGTGATTTGGTTATGTTTTACAGCAAAGATGAAGGTATTTTGCAGAGATAATTACAGCTGACCCTTGGGCAACACTGGTTTGAACTGCATGGGTCCACTTATGGGTGGTTTTTTTTTTTTTTTTTTTTTTTTTTTTTTTTTTTTTTTTTTTTTTTTTTTTTTTTTTTTTTTTGCATTAAATATGGACAGCCTTCTGTATCAGTGGGTTCCACATCTGCAACCAAATGCGCATTGAAAACACAGTATTCCAGGGATGCAAAACCTGTATATATGGAGGGCTGCCTTGTGGTACTTGTTGTATTAGTGAGTTACACAGGGCCAACTTTGGGACTTGAGTTTTTTGACACCTGCAGATGGTCCTGGAACCACTCCTCCATGGACATCGAGGAGTGACTGTACTCTGACTTTAGTCAAAAGGGTGAACCCCTGATGTAATCAGGCAAGCCCTTTAGAACACAATCTAGAGGTCAGAGAGAAGCAAGAAAGATTTTCCTTCTGGTCTTGAAGCAAACAAGCCATGTTGTGAATTGCCTGTGGAGAAGACCATGTGGCAAGAAATGGCAGGCAGCCTCTAGGAGCTGAGTGACTCATCTAAGTGGTCAACAGAGCCTCAGTCCTTACCCAAAAGGGACTGAAAGCTGCCAACAGCTAACAACTAGTGAGCTTGGAAGAGTGCTCCAAGACTCAGGTGAATTCACAGCCTTAGCTGATGCTGCAATTTCAGCCTAGTGAGGTTCTACATAGAGGACCCAGCTAACTTGTGCCCAGAATCGTGACACACTTGAGACTGTGAGATAAATTTGTGTTGTTTTACTGTGTTTGATAATAAAATTTATAAATAAAATGAATCTGTGTTGTTATAATAGCAATCTAATAGTAATACTAAAATTTGGGAGTGTGATGGAGCAGGGTTGCCTCAGAGAAGGTTTGACTTGGGTATTCAAGGATGATGGATAAAGTATTTACAAGTGAATAATAGGCAAGGGTATTCGAGGCAGAGGGAAGAGCTGAAAAGAGGAAAGGCTGAAAATTGCAGGATATGTTTGATGTGTGGCTAATTAATCTGTGAGTGCTGTGTAGCATAATGGTAGATAAAACCAGAAAAGGTGGGTTGGGGCCAAAATGTGGAGGGCTATAGAAGTTGGGCTGACAGGTATTTTCTAGGAATAATAGAGAATTTTTAGGTAGGAGATAATAATGTATCTGTTTTAAGCAGATTTTGGGGCATTTGTGGGATATATTGTAGAGGGCAGGAAAGACTGATGGGAGGGGATATAAATTTCTTTTACCGTCTTTCACATTTTTCTCATTTCATACCTTTTTTTTTTTTAACCCATTCTTATCCTGCTTACAGTTTTTTAACACCTTTACTTAAGATTTTTTTTTTTTTTTGGTAGAGGCAGGGTCTCACTATGTTGCCCCAGGCTGTTCTCAAACTCCAGGCCTCCATCTATCCTTGTTCCTTGGCCTCCCAAACACTGGGATTATGATGTGAGCCACTGTGCCAGGCCTTCTACTTTTTTGCCAGCCTCCTGAGGTTTCCACACATACAAGAGGTCTTGGAATACTCTACAGCACAGTGTAATTCTTTTTTTTTGTTTTTTGTTTTTTGAGAGTCTCCCTCTGTCGTCTAGGCTGGAGTGCAGTGGCCTGATCTCAGCTCGCTGCAACCTCTGCCTCATGGGTTCAATCGATTCTTGTGCCTTAGCCTCCCGAGTAGCTGACACTACAGGCGTGTACCGCCATGCCTGGCTAATTTTTGTATTTTTAGTAGAGATAGGGGTTTCACCATGTTGGCCAGGCTGGTCTTGAACTG
>NW_016107316.1:17383175-17396394 GCF_001604975.1 Cebus imitator | reverse complement strand
GTCACCCAGGCTGGAGTGCATTGTGCAATCTTGGCTCACTATAACCTCCGCCTCCCAGGTTCAAGTGATTCTCCTGCCTCTGTGTGCCACATGCCCGGCTAAATTTTTGTATTTTGAGTGGAGACGGGGTTTCACTGTATTAGCCAGGATGGTTTCAAGCTCCTGACCTCGTGATCCACCCTCCTTGGCCTCCCAAAGTGCTGGGATTACAGGTGTGAGCCAATGCACCTGGTCTATTTTTTTCTTAATTTAATTTTTGTTTTTAATTTAAAAATTAAAAATTTTTCTTTTTTAGCTGTCGTCAGGAGGACATAGTTTTTTCTATGTGAATACTGCTTCCTGGAGTTGTATACTATAGTGACTCTGGGAGTCATGATGTCTTTTGTGAAAACACTATTAAATATTGATATATTTATTTGTAGCCGGGCATGGTGGCCCGTGCCTGTACTCACAGCTACTCAGGAGGCTGAGGTGGGAGGGTTACTTCAAGGGAGGCAGAGGTTGCAGTGAGCCGAGATCACACCTGTGCACCCCAGCCTGGGCAACAGAGTGAGACTTTGTTTCAAAATAAAAAAAAGTAAATATTGATGTATTTATTTCTGACAAAAATTAAGGACACTTTTGCCTGGTGAAAACCTGTCTGTTGTTGGTTTGGAACATAAAAGTTGAACCTTGAGAACAGATGTGGGGAACAAGAAGGGCAACCATTTCCCAGTCAGGATTGGATTGCTTTATATGTGTTTCTCAGCTCTGTTTTCTAGCAGATAAGAGATAGTAAATGACAAAAGTTTTAATGAAAATGTTTTTCAAACTTGATTTCTTGTAGACCTCCCATAGGGAATTTGTTGATTCTGAAAGTTGTCTACGAAAATTGAAGTTTTAAGCTTTAATGGCAATCTTAAAAGTTACATATTTTTAACTTGCTGTGTGATTTTGATATCCATATTTAATGGAGTAGGCAGACGAGAGGGAAATGATGCATTTGTACCAAGCAAAGGTCACAGCTGTCATCATGGTGCATCAATAGAATGAAGGTTTCACCATAGTTTGAATAGGAAAATGTGGTTACATGTGTCCGCAGAGCACATCTCAGGTCTCATGAGTAGGAGTTAAGACCATTATAATGTAGTTAACAGTCTAACGTTATTTTAATTTTTACTTAGAATGGAAGCTCATTGTTTTATAATTGGATTTAAAAATTTTTTTAAATTTCATTTTTATTTTGTTTTTGAGACAGTCTCGCTCTGTCACGCAGCCTGGAGTGCAGTAGCACAATCTCGGCTCACTGCAATCTCTGCCTCCTGGGTTCAAGCAGTTCTTGTGCTTCTGCCTCCCAAGTAGCTGGGACTTACAGGTGCACACCACCACACCTGGACTATTTTTTACATTTTAGTAGACATGAGGTTTTGCCATGTTGGCCAGGCTGGTCTTGAACTCCTGGCCTCAAGTGATCCACCCACTTCAGCTTCCCAAGGTGCTGGGATTACGAGGGTGAGCCACTGTGCCCAGCCTGTATTTGGATTTAAATTGTAAATTTGGACTGGGCACGGCAGCTCATACCTGTAATCTCAGCACTTTGGGAGGCTGGGGTGGGTGGATTACCTGAAGTTAGGAGTTGGAAACCAGCCTGGCCAACATGGTGAAACCCCATCTTTAAGTTGATGTTTTTTGTGACTAAGTAAAAAATTACCATATACCCAAAACTAAATCTAACTTCTCAAAACATTTTCTTCCTTTTGCATTTCATTTTCCTTTCTTTTATCAAAATTTAAAAAACACATATTTAAATTTGTATTTTGTTTTCCTTTATCAAAACTTAAAAACCTAGAATCATCTGTGTTTTTAAGGTCACCTGCCACTAAAAGTCTTACGGATTTTTGAAATCTCTCATTTCCATTTGCAATTCATGAGGCTTAGTTGCTGTAGTTTGCGAAACTGGATTTCATTACTTGTCTATTAAAGCCCCCTCCAATCTATCTGAACTCCCTGTTTTTGTTAGAATAATCTTAAAATGTGAGTCTCATTGTAATGTTTCTTTTCTCAGTGTTTTGCTAACTCCTTACCTGCCAGTAAGGTAAATTCAAGGCTTATTGTGTGGCATTAAAGGTGTTTTATTATGATCTTGACCTTGCCTCTCTGTTCAGTTCTCTTTTACTGTTGCTGCTTTTGTGGCCAGTGCTCCACCAGTAATGAGTGGTTCATGAAACATGCCATTTCTTCTGGGTATATGTGTTTTCTTGTTTACTTTTTCTGAAATTCCCTCACCTTTCTTGACTTATTAAGTTCACTTCTATTTTTATTTTATTTTATTCTATTTTATTTATTTATTTTTTTTGAGACGGAGTCTTGCTCTGTCACCCTGGCTGGAGTGCAGTGGTGTGATCTTGGCTCACTATAACCCCTGCCTCCCGAGTTCAAGTGGTTCTCCTGCCTCAGCCTCCCGAGTAGCTGGGATTATAGGCGCCTGCCACCATACCCAGCTACTTTTGTATTTTTAGTAGAGATGGGGTTTCACCATGTTGGCCAGGCTGGTCTCGAACTCCTGACCTTAAGTGATCTGCCTGACTCAACCTCCCAAAGTGTTGGGATTACAGGTGTGAGCCACTGTGCCTGGCCCATTTTTATTTTAAATTCCAGATGAAAGCTCACGTCCAGATAAGTTAATTACTTCCTGTTGTGAGTTTCTTTAGTTTGCATTTCAAAATTTGATTGTATTAAAAAATATTGTATTGTAATGAATTTGTCCATCTGTCTTTCCTACCAAAATAAGAGCTTTTTTGAGGGCAAGAATGAATGTCTTCTAAAAATTTTATTTTTTGGCTGGGCATGATGGCTCATGTCTGTAATTTCAGCACTTTGGGAGGCCGAGGCAAGTGGATCACCTTAGGTCAGGAGTTCGAGACAGGCCTCGCCAACGTGGTGAAACCCCATCTCTACTAAAAGTACAAAAAAAATTAGCCGAGCATGTTGGTGTGTGCCTCTAATCCCAGCTACTTGGGAAGCTGAGGCAGGAGAAACACTTGAACCTGGGAGGCAGAGGTTGCAGTGAGCTAAGATCATGCCACTACAATGCACCCTGGGCCACAGAGCAGGACTCCCTCTCAGAAAAAAAAAATATATATATATATGTATTTTTTATCTTTAGCACTTGTTGTATAATATACACAATAGGCATTTAATAAATATTTGTCAAATTAATTTGAAATGTATTTTTTGACTAATTTCCCCCCTCCTTGTGGAATCGGATATTTAGATCTCTTGGAGGTCTAATGTATTAAAGATAAGTGGTTGGAGAATGAAATTAGGAAATATATGTACCATGCATACTTTTGTAACTGTTTATATCCTGATTCATGCCATTGTAATATAAGTTAAGCTCGTTGTTTTTTTGGTGCCTTAAAACACTGTAATTTCTAAATTTCTTTGTTTGGGTTTGTATTGGTTTTAGATATTTTCTTAATCTATATCCAGTTGAACATTTTGTCAGCCCTCCTTATTAATATCCTAGACATACATAAATTTATTTCACTTTAGTATGTGTGAAACTTGGTTCTAAATTAGGATTAATGCATTATTTTTTCACTCTTAATACTGAGATTTAAAATTTAGTTTTAAATTTTCTCCTAAAATTTAGTTAGGAGAATGTATAACATAGGCTTCCTCCATTTCACAAAAGTTAAATGACTTTTTTTAAAGATAGGAGTAATATGACATTAAATTAATTGGAAAATAGAGGAAAAAGTCGCTCATTATTCCACCATCTGATAGATACAGTACAGTACTTTGGAGCCTGATTTTCTGCAGTCTGCCTGCTGTAATTTACTTTGTTCAGTTTGATTTGTTGTATTTTGTTGAGGATTTTTGCCTCTATGTTTATGAGAGATAAGGGTCTGTAGTTTCTATTCTTTTTTTTTTTTTTTTTTTTTGAGATGGAGTCTTGCTCTGTCGCCCAGGCTGGGGTGCAGTGGTGCAATCTCAGCTGTGCCTCCTGGGTTGAAGCGATTCTCCTGCCTCAGCCTCCTGAGTAGCTGGGATTACAGGCACGTACCACCATGCCCGGCTAATTTTTGTACTTGTAGTAGAGGCGGGGTTTCACCATGTTGGTCAGGCTGGTCTTGAACTCCTGACCTCATCATCCACCTGCTTTGGCCTCTCAAAGTGCCGAGATTACAGGCATGAGCCACTGTGCCCGGCCTGTAGTTTCAATTCTTTTAATGCTGGCCTGATAGAATGAGTTAGTAAGTACAGATGCTTCTGATTTGCAATAGGGTTATGTCCCAAGAAGCCTATTGTAAATTGAAGATATCCTAAGTTGAAAGTACATGGCTGACTGGGAGCTTGGGTTCCCTGCTGCTGCCCAGCATCACAAGTATGAATGAATGTGTATGCCTTTTGCAGCAGCATAAACCTGGAAAATCAAACCACTGTAATTTGGGGACTTTTTGTATTCCTTCAGCTTCTGTTTTCTGGAAGACATTGTGGAGAATTGGTATAGTTTCTGTAAGTGTTTTGTAGAGTTCACTAGTAAACCTATCTTGGCCTGAGGCTTTCTGTTTTGAAAGGTTATTAATAATTAATTCAGTTTCTTTAATAGATGCTAGGCCTATTCAGATTATCTATTTTTTTCTTGTGTGAGTTTTGTCAGATTGTGTCTTTCAATGAATTGGCTTTTTCTTCTAGGTTATCAAGTATGTGGGCATACATTTGTTCAAAATTTCTTTTTCTTTCTTTTTTTCTTTTTTAAAGACAGGGTTTCACTATGTTGGCCAGGCTGGTCTTGAACTCCTGACCTCGGGTGATACGCCCGCCTCAGCCTCCCAAAGTGCTGAGATTATAGGCATGAGCCACCACGCCTGGCCCCAAAATTTCTTTATTATCCTTTCAATGTTCATGGGATCTGTAATGATGTTCCTTCTTTCATTTGTGATACTACTAATCTGTGTCTTCTCTCTTTTTTACTTAGCCTGGCTAGGGGCTTATTGATTTTATTGATCTTTCCAGGAAGCAGCATTTGGTTTTGTTAGTTTTTTTGTATTGATTTCTTGTTTTCAATTTCATTGTTTTCTGTTATAATTTTTATTCTATTTTTCTCTTTGTATTTAATTTGCTTTTCTAGTTTTTAAAAATGGAAGCTTAGGTCAGGCGTAGTGACTCAAACCTGTAATCCCAGCACTTTGGGAGACCAAGGCAGGCAGATCACAAAGTCAGAAAGGAGTTCGAGACCAGCCTGGCCAATGTGATGAAACCCCATCTCTACTAAAAATACAAAAAAAATTAGCCAGGCATGGTGGCAGGTGCCTGTAGTCCCAGCTACTTGGAAGGCTGAGGCAGGAGAATCGCTTGCACCAGGAGGTGGAGGTTGCAGTGAGTCGAAATCATGCCATTGTACTCCAGCCTGGGCAACAGAGCTCCATCTCAAAAAAAAAAAAAAAAAGCTGAAATTTTGATATTAGATGTTTTTTGTTTTTGTTGGAGGCAGGTTCTCTGTTGCCCAGGCTGGAGGCTGGAGTGCAGTGGTGTGATCTCAGCTCACTGCAACCTATGCCTTCTGAGCTCAAGCAGTCCTCCCACCTCAGCCTCCCAAGTAGCTGGGGCTATAGGCATGCACTACCATGCCCGGCTAATTTTTGAATTTTTTTTGTAGGGACAGAGTTTCCCTATGTTGCCCAGGCTGGTCTTGAACTCCTGAGCTCAAGTGATCTGGCCACCTCGGCCTCCGAAAGTGCTGGGATTACAGGCAGGAGCCACCACACCCAGCATAGATCTCCATTTTTTTTTTTTTTTTTTTTTTGAGGCAAACTCATAATCTCCTTTTTTTTTTTTCTTTTCTTTTTGAGAAAGAGTCGTGCTCTGTCACCCAGGCTGGAGTGCAGTGGCTCGATTTCAACTCACTGCAACCTTCGCCTCCTGGGTTCAAGCAATTTTCCTGCCTTATCCTCCTGTGAAGCTGGGATTACAGGCACCTGCCTCGGCCTCCCAAAGTGCTGGGATTACAGGCATGAGCCACCTCATCCAGCCCAGATCTCCTTTTTTATTACATGCATTAAGTCTGTAAATTTTCCTGTAAGCATTGCTTTTGCTGTATCCCACAAGCTTTGATGTTATGTTTTTCTTATTTATTTATTTATTTATTTTTGAGACGAAATTTCCCCCTTGTTGCCCAGGCTGGAGTGCAATGGCATGATCATGGCTCACCGCAACCTCTGCTTCCCGGATTCAAGCTTCTCCTGCCTCAGCCTCCGGAGTAGCTGGGATTACAGGCATGTGACACCACACCCAGCTAATTTTTGTATTTTTAGTAGAGATGGGGTTTCACCATTTTGGTCAGGCTGGTCTCGAACTCCTGATCTCAGGATCTGCCTGCCTTGGCCTCCCAAAGTGTTGGGATTACAGGCATGAGCCACCACGCCTGGCCAATTTTTTTTTTTTTTTTTTTTAACCCTTTACCTGCCTTAAAATTATTATTATTTTTTTAAGAGACAGTTTTGTCACCCAGGTTGGTCTCAAACTGCTGAGCTCAAGCGATCTGCCCATCTTGGCCTTCCACAGTGCTAGGATTATAGGTGTGAGCCCCCGTGCCTAAAAAAATATTTTAAACTTATTTTGAGGTTTCTTATTTGATGCATGTGTTATTTAGAAATGTGCTGTTTAGTTTGCAAATATTTAGGGATTTTCCAATTATCCTTATGATTTGTAGTTAAATTCCACTGTACTCTGATAACAGGCATTGTATGATTTGTTTTTTTAAATTTGTTATGGTGCATTTTATGGCTCAGAATGTGGTCCATCTTGGTGAATATTCCATGTGAGCTTAAGAAAGGTCTGTTTACCTTGCAGAGTCTTCAGCTCCTCTCTGTGTTTTGTCCAGGTTGTATAGCTACATTCAGTGGGAGTGACAGGGTAGAATATCCTTAGTCCATCTTAAGAATTGGAACTCATCCCTACATTTTGTGGTATTTCCTTCAGAAAGATCAGAAATATGGTTACTTGTAATTTACTTCTTTGATATGTTGCTTTATTTAAGGTATATACCAGTTTGTAATGCCACCAGCAATGTATGAAATAACCAGTTTTGTCGCAAAGGGATGTATTTTAAGGATAACACTTTTTGCCTAAAAGTATAAGACAGACAGCTTGGAAGTTCAGCTATAATCAAATAATATTGTCTTAAATGGTTAGAAAAGCATGAAATATAAGTTATTAAATACATATTTCAGTCTGAAGTTTTTCATGTAAAATTCAGGTTTCTTAGCTGGGTATGGTGGTATGTACCTACAATCCTAGCTACTTGGGAGGCTGGGGTGGGAGAATCACTTGAGCCTAGCTAGCAATTCAAGATCAGTCTGGGCAACACAGCAAAATCCTATCTCAAAAAGAAAAGGCCGACCACGGTGGCTCACGCCTGTAATCTCAGCACTTTGGGAGGCCAAGGTGGGTGGATCACCTGAGGTCAAAAGTTCCCCAGCCTGGCCAACATGGTGAAACCCCATCTCTACTAAAAATACAAAAACTAGCCAGGCACGGTGGCGGGCAACTGTAATCCCAGCTACCCGGGAGGCTGAGGCAGGAGAATAGCTTGAATCTAGGAGGTAGAGGTGACAGTAAGCCAAGATTGCGCCTCTGCACTCCAGCCTGGGCAACAAAGAGTGAAACTCGGTCTCAAAAAAAAAAAAAAAAATTAGAGTTCTACTTATGTTCACTTTATTTGTCACCATTTCTTCTCTTTGTCAATTTCCCTTTTTATATTAGTCTTAAAATTTTTTTTTGGAATACAGTCGTAATGGAGATGAGGATGTCGTGGCTGCTGTGGAGTAAAGGAAGGCACCAAACTAATATACCCTGGGTTGTGATGGAGAGGTCATTTTGTAGTTTTCTTCTGAAACCCTTTCTGGCTTTCGCTATATAGGATAAGAGATTTAGGCAGAGACCAGGGGAAATATTATAAATATTGTAAATTAAAAAAAAATCAGTTGTTTACATCTATTAGCTAATGGAGGGAGCGGTTCATTGGTGATTGTCTTAGGTTGGCTTAGGGTAGGATCAATTTGCAAATACTAAATCTCAGTGGCATATATGTGGGGACTCATTGTATAGAGCATTTAATGTAGTTAAATGAATATTTATTGAGCACTTGTTATATGCCGGCCACTGCGCAAGGATCTGTGGATGTAACAGTGAACAAATGAGGAAAAATAAAATCCCTGTCTGCAGAATTGCTTGAACCCAGGAGGTGGAGATTGCAGTGAGCCAGTATTGTGCCGCTGCACTCTAGCCTGGGTGACAGAGAGAGACTCCGTCTCAAAAAAAAAAAAATCCCTTCCTGACTTCCTGAGTGGAATTTAACAGATTTGTAGGTGGAGGTAAAAGATGGCCAAACATGGTAAATGCTGTGGGGAAAAGGAAAGCTGGATGACTGGGGAATGCTTGGCTGGTTTTGATGTAGTTCACGGTTTAAATAGGATATTCAGGAAATGCTTCACTGATAAGTTGACATTTGACCAAACATATGATAGGCAGTGAAGCTTTGCATATATCCAGGAAAAGGGCATTCTACATGGATGGAATAAACTGCAAAGATTCTGAAGCAGGAGAGTGCCTGTCTTAGTCTAGCAATGATGAGATGGCCAGTGTAGCTCCACGATTAATTGGAAGCTTATTCCAAGAATGCAGAGCTACTTGTTTATTAGGAAACTATAGATTCATTAAATTACTAGGTCAGTAATAAAAACTTAATGTAGAGATGGGTACATATGGGTACAATCCTTGTCCCAGCTACCCAGACAAGGATTTTATTTCCTATACTCTTTGTGTCTAGGTAGTGCCAAATGACTATTTTTTTGCAGTAGAATGTGAACAGAAGTAATACGTGTCACTTCCTAGCCAAGGTATTCAAGAATAGGGTGTGCTTTTTCTATGTGTTGTCTTTTCCAGTTGGATACCAAGAACTCTGTGGCTCACCACATGGCTTGCCACATATTGGAAACAGCTTTGTTTTTTTAATTGCTTGATTGAGAGAAGCTGCCCGTCCCCCCCCAAAAAAATAAACTAACAGCCAGTAACACAATGATAGTAAATTGCTAGAGACAAGTACATGAAAATATTAGAAACGTGATGAAGACACTTGCTATTTTTACTGTTATTTGGCATTTTTCTAGAACTTGTAGCCAATATAGTATTAAAAATGAGGTATAGGACACTGTCCCAGCTACCACCTAGACTTGGAGCTCCATCCACACCTCTAGCAAAGACATCCCAGCCATGGCCATGCAGAAAATCTTTGCCCAGGAAATCTTGGACTCCAGGGGCAACCCCACAGTGGAGATGGACCTGCACACAGCCAAGGGCTGATTCTGAGCAGCTGTGTCCAGTGGGGCTTCCATGGGTATCTATGAAGCTCTGGAACTAAGAGATGGAGACAAAGCCTGCTACCTGGGGAAAGGAGTCCTGAAAGCTGTGGAACACATCAAGACTCTAGGCCTTGCTCTGCTAGAGAAGAAACTAAGTGTTGTGGATCAAGAAGAAGTTGACAAATTTATGATTGAGCTGGATAGGACTGAGAATAAGTCCAAGTTTGGGGCCAGTGTCATCCTGGGATGTCTTTGGCCATGTGTAAGATGGGAACAGCTGAGAAGTGGGTCCTCCCGTCCCGCCACATTGTAGATCTCACTGGAAATTCTGACCTCATAACTCCCAGTGCCAGCCTTCAGTGTGATCAGTGGGGGCTCCCATGCTGGAAATAAGCGGGACACATAGGAGTGCATGATTCCGACCGTGGGAGCCAGCTTCTTTAAGGCAGCCATGCACATTGGTGCTGAGGTCTACCACCACCTCAAGGGGTCATTGAGGCCAAGTATGGGAGGGATGCCACCAATGTGGGTGATGAAGGTGGCTTCACACCCAACATCCTGGAGAACACTGAGGCCCTGGAGCTGCTGAAGACGGCCATCTAGGCAGCTGGTTACCCGGACAAGGTGGTGATTGGCATGGATGTGGCAGCACCTGAGAATGGGAATCGAAATGGGAAGTATGATCTTAACTTCAAGTCACCCTATGATCCAGCATGGCACATCACTGGGGAGAAGCTTGGAGAGCTGTATAAGAGTTTTATCAAGAACTATCATGTGGTCTCCATCGAGGACCCCTTTGACCAGGATGGCTGGGCCTCTTATACCTCATTCCTCTCGGGGGTGGGCATCCAGATTTTAAGGGATGACCTGACGGTCACCAACCCAAAGAGGATTGCCCAGGCCATTGAGAAAAAGGCCTGCAACTCTCTGCTGCTGAAGGTCAACCAGATCAGCTTGATGACCGAATCGATCCAGGCGTACAAACTGACTCAGTCTAATGGCTGGGGGGTGATGTAAGCCACCATTCTGGGGAGACTGAAAACACATTAATTGCTGACCTTATGGTGGGGCTCTGCACAGGACAGATCAAGACGGGTGTCCCCTACTGCTTGGCGCGTCTGGACAAATACAACCAACTCATGAGGATCAAGGAGTCTCTTGGGGACAAGGCTGCCTTTGCTGGACACAAGTTCTGTAACCCAAAGGCCAAGTGAGAATCTGGAGGCTCCAGAACTCCACTGGACAGACCCAGGTCTTCCAGACCTGCTTCCTGAAATAAACACTGGTGTTAACAACAAGAAAAACAAAAACAGAGGTGTAGGCCAGATGCACGGTGGCTCACACCTGTAACCCCAGCACTTTGGGAGGCTGAGATGATGGGATCACCTGAGGTCAGGAGTTTGAGACCAGCCTTGCCAACATGGTGAAACCCTGTCTCTAATAAAAAATATAAAAATTAGCTGGGCTTGGTGGGGCATGCCTGTAATCTCAATTACTTGGGAGGCTGAGGTGGGAGAATCCCTTGAACCCAGGAGACAGAGGCTGCAATAAGCTGAGATCACGCCATTGCACTCCAGCCTGGCCAATAGAGAGAGACTCTGTCTCTAAATAAATAAATAAATGCATTATCAAGATTGTGTTTCTGTCTCTTTATGTTTGGGGTGTTGGTTTGATCCTCAAACTCTGTGTGGAGCAAGAAAGCTGTTAGCTTTAGCCTCACATCATGCAGATTTAACTCCAGTCGTTATTGGGGTGAATAAAGTTTTAATTTTTCTCTTATTCTGCCCTTTGGCCTTGGCTTGAGCCTTCGTCCCATTAGTAAACCATTTACTGTGGTCAAGAGGATGGGAAGTGTTAATTGGGTTTCATGTATTACTGCTAGTGTTGCTTTACACTGTATAAATTGAGAATGGAGTAGGGGATGGATCTCCAAAGAAAATCAGGGCCTTTTTAGCAGAAGAATGTTGAATGGTAGGCAAATTCCTGAAAACAGAAATCTACCTTAGGCTTTATGGAGTCCATGGACCCACAGCAACTAACAGTAAAAATTATGCCTTTCTCTGAGAACAGTCTTTATAGCTGTCATTCTCCACCCTTAAAAAAGATTACATATTGCCGGGCATAGTGGCTCATGCCTGTAATCCCAGCACTTTGGGAGGCCGACGTGGGCAGATCACAAGGTCAGGAGTTCAAGAACAGCCTGGCCAATATGGTGAAACCCTGTCTCTACTGAAAATACAGAAATTAGCCGGGCATTGTCTGCGCCTGTGATCCCAGCTACTCCGAAGGCTGAGGCAGGAGAATCTCTTGAACCTGTGATTTGGAGGTTTCAGTGAGCCGAGATCACGCCATTGCACTGCAGCCTGGGAGACAGAGCAAGACGCTGTTTCAAAAAAATAAATAAAAAAAAATAAGATTAGTGAAATCTGTTTTGCCGGGCGAGGTGGCTCATGCCTGTAATCCAGCACTTTGGGAGGCCGAGGTGGGTGGATCACGAGGTCAGGAGTTGGGGACCAACCTGACCAACATAGTGAAACCCTATCTCTACTAAAAATACAAACATTAGCTGTGCCTGCAGTCCCAGCTACTCAGGAGGCTGAGGCAGAAGAATCGTTTGAACCCGGGAAGCAGAGGTGATGAGCCGAGATTACGCCACTGCACTCCAGCCTGGGCAACAGAGCAAGACTCTGTCTCAAAAAAAAAAAAAAATTACATATTGATAATGGGTTTGGGAGAGAAAATAGCATTTAAAATTTTTTTTTGTTTATTATTTAAAAAAAACCAAAATGCTTCATGAATTTGCATGTCATCCTTGTGCAGGGGCCATGCTGATCTCTGCATGTTCTTAGTGTGTGTGCTGCAGAAGTGAGCACAAAATGCCATTTTAATAGAGGATAGCTTCATTACCAAAGGCATATGTGAGAATTATTTTTGAGGGACTTTGGAATTGGACTGACTTAATCTCGAGGAGCTAATCTATTGAGGACAGTAGAGTATAAGTTTGGGTAGTCACAGTACAGCTGTATTTTGAATGACTTTTTAGGAAATGCAGCTGTAGTAGATGCTTACGCATTTGTTCAAATCAACTGTAGTAAAAATCAATTATTTTAAGAGGATCAGACATCTACAAATAAATTGTTTCCTTTTCCATAATTATACCTTTCATTTTACTTCTCTTAAGTAGGTATAATTGTGATTTCCTTGTTGATCCAAGACTTTTTGGGGGTAGAGATGAAAAATGATTATAAGAAATTTTGTTTTACTGCTCACTTAGGGCTTTTTTTGCTTTTTTGAGACAGAGTCTCCCTCTGTCGCCCAGGCTGGAGTATAGTGGCGAAGTTTCGGCTCACTGCAACATCTGTTTCCTGGGGTCAAGCGATTCATGTGCCTCAGCCTCCTGAGACAAGTGCACGCCACCACGCCTTGTTAATTTTTGCACTTTTAGTGGAGACAAGGTTTCACCATGTTGGCCAGGCTGCTCTCTAACTACTGACCTCAGGTGATCTACCCACCTGGCTCTTCCAAAATGCTGGGATTACAAGGGTGAGTCACCACGCCTAGCCGGTTTTCTTGTCCTCCCTCCCCCCCCTTTTTTTTTTTGAGATGGGGGCTTTAGTTTTATTGCTCAGGCTGGAGTGCAGTGGCGTGATCTCGGCTCACTGTAACCTCCCCCTTCCGGTTTCAAGTGATTCTCCTGCCTCAGCCTCCTGAGTAGCTGTGATTACAGGCACCTGCCCGCACGCCCAGCTAATTTTTGTATTTTTAGTTGAGTCAGGGTTTCACCATGTTGGCCAGGCTGGTCTTGAACTCGACCTTGTGATCCACCTACCTCTGCTTCCCAAAGTGCTGGGATTACAGGCATGAGCTATTGC
>NW_016107316.1:17381663-17382530 GCF_001604975.1 Cebus imitator | reverse complement strand
CAGCTGTGTGTGGTGATGTGCTCCTGTATTCACAGCAACTTGGGAGGCTGAGGTGGGAGGATTGCTTGAGCCTGGGATGTCAATACAGCAATGAGCTGTGATCCCACCACTGTACTCTAGCCTGGGTGACAAAGGGAGACCCTGTCTCAAAAAAAAATTTTTTTTTTTTAAATTAGTCTGACTGATTTTACCATTCATATATTCTTATTACTTACTGTTTATAGACCTGGGTGAGAATTAAAGTAGAGGGAATGTTGGAATGAGAGATGTACTTTAGTATTAGTTAGGATCTGTGATTGCCGTATTAGCTCCATTTTCTTAGTGTGTGATTTAGCCTACTTCATTTTATTAGAAATTTTTTTTGGAGACAGAGTCTCACTCTGACACCAGGCTGGAGTGCTGTGGTGCAATCTCAGCTCGTTGCAACCTCCACCTTCCGGTTCAAGTGATTCTTCTGCCTCAGCCTCCCTAGCTGCTGGGACTACAAGCACGTGCCACAACACTCGGCTGATTTTTGTATTTTTTTAGTAGAGACTGGGTTTCACCATGTTGGTCATGATGGTCTCAATCTTGGCTTCCCAAAGTGCTGGGATTACAGGCGTGAGTCACCAAGCCCAGCCTTTTTTGTTGTTGTTTTTTTAAACCCGGGATGGCTTAACAACTCTGGAATTTGAAACCCACTTTTTAGCTTAGGCGTAGAATCCTTCTAGCGAAGTTCTTCTGTGATGGTAACACAGTATATTTGTAGAATGGCACTGCCAGCCTTGGTTTCCTGCTACTATTCCTTCTTTGTTGGCTGGACCCAGTATGAAATCTTGATCCTCCAGTGTGGATAAGAGTTGGGGTTATTTAAGACAAAGTAAAACC
>NW_016107316.1:17370715-17377546 GCF_001604975.1 Cebus imitator | reverse complement strand
GCTCACCGCAACCTCCGCCTCCTGGGTTCTGGCAATTCTGCCTCAGCCTCCTGAGTAGCTGGGGTTACAAGCACGCGCCACCATGCCCAGCTAATTTTTCTTTTTGTATTTTTTTAGTAGAGACGGGGTTTCACCATGTTGACCAGGATTGTCTCGATCTCTTGACCTCATGGTCCAGCCGCCTCGGCCTCCCAAAGTGCTGGGATTACAGGCGTGAGCCACCGCGCCCGGCCAGTGGAAAGTTTTAAAACAGCAAAATGTGTCTGGGCACAGTGGCTCACATCCGTAATCCCAGCACTTTGGAAGGCTGAGGCAGGAGGATCACTTGAGGCCAGGAGTTCAAGACCATCCAGGCCAACATAGCGAAACCCCGTCTCTACTGAAAATACAAAGAATTAGCTGGGCATGGGGTATAATTCCAGGTACTCAAGAGGGTGAGGCATGAGAATCACTTGAACCTGGGAGGCAGAGGCTACAGTGAATTAAGATCATGCCACTGCCCTCTAGCCTGGATGACAGAGTAAGACTCTATCTCAATATAAATAAATAAAAATAAAAACAGCAAAACGTAAAGAAGGAGGAACAGAATTATCTTACTTATTTTGGGGTCATGGTTCCCTTTTGGAATTTGTTTTCCTTTTTCTGCCCACCATGAGTCACTGCAAATGATTCCTTTGGAACTTTATGAAAACTGTGGATCTCTCCAGAAAAATATATAAACACTAAATACTATACCTAATTCCAAAGGGGTTCATGGACTCCTGAAACCTGTTTATACTGTGGGCCTGAATTATAAATAAATACTCTAAATCTAAAGTCATTATTATTATTTTCGAGGTGTAGTTTTGCTCTTGTTGCCCAGGCTGGAGTGCAATGGCATGATCTTGGCTGGCTGCAAACTCTGCCTCCCATGTTCAAGTGATTCTCCTGTCTCAGCCTCCTGAGTAGCTGGGATTACAGGCGCCCGCAACTACACCCGGCTGATTTTTAGTATTGTTAATAGAGACAGGGTTCCACCATGTTGGCCAGGCTGGTCTCAAACTCCTGACCTCAGGTGATAACACCCACCTCGGCCTTCCAAAGTGCAGGGATTATAGGCATGAACCACGCTCCCAGCCTAAGATCATACTAATATTTGTATATTTATTTCTAATCCTTCTATTTTAAAATTTAATTGAAATCTTACTCTGTATTCAATTTTATATATCATAAGCATTTCCTTATCTTTGGAAACTCTACATAAAATTTTTTTTTTTTTTTTTTTTTTTTTTTTGAGACAGAGTCTTGCCCTGTTGCCAGGCGGCAGGCTGGAGTGCAGTGGCATGATCTGTGCTCACTGCAACCTCTACCTTCTAGGTTCAAGCAATTCTTCTGCTTCAGCCTCTTGAGTAGCTAGGACTACAGGCATGTGCCACCACGCCCAGCTAATTTTTGTGTTTTTTAGTAGAGATGGGGTTTCACCATGTTGACCAGGATGGTCTCAATCTCTTGACCTTGTGATCTGCCCACCTCAGCCTCCCAAAGTGCTGGGATTATAGGCATGAGCCACCGTGCCTGGCCTAAAGGCATTTTTAATGACAGCATAATATATTCATTTTCAATTTAGGAATAATTTATTGGGTTCCTCTTAAGTTTTGGGTATTTTCTAATTTGAGGAGGACAAATATAAGAGGCTTGTGGTCTCTCTTTGCGTCTTTACTAAGGATCTCTTTGGAATGTGAGTTAAATTACTTGATTATCTTAGTGGGTATTTAGATTATTTTTATAATTATGTTACAGATAATACTGCAGTAACACTTTGTGCCAAGGCCTCATGTATTTCTGTTACTTTGCTTTGATAGATTGCTAGAAGAAGAGTTACTGGGCAAGAGGGTGTTACTCTTTGAAAGGCTCTTGAAATTAAATTAATACCAATTTTTTTTTTTTTTTTTTTCACCCTCCCCTTGTAAGCAGAAGACTTCTAAGCCTGTTTCTCTTTTTTTTTTTTTTGAGATAGAGTCTTGCTGTGTCACCCAGGCTAGAATGTAGTGGTGTGATTTCAGTTCACTGCAACCTCTGCCTCCTGGGATCAAGCAGTCCTCCCTGCTTCTTGAGTAGCTGGGTCCACAGGTGTGTGCCACCATGCCCGGCTAATTTTTATATTTTTATTTATTTATTTGAGACAGAGTCTCACTCTGTTACCCAGGCTGGAGTGCAGTGGCATGATCTCAGCTCACTGCAACCTCCACCTTGTGGGTTCAAGCGATTCTGCCTCAGCCTCCTGAGTTGCTGGGATTACAGGCACGCACTACTACGCTTGGCTAATTTTTGTATTTTTAATAGGGATGGGATTTTTGCCATGTTGACCAGGCTGGTCTCGAACGCCTGACCTCAGGCAATCTGCCTGCCTTGGCCTCCCAAAGTGCTGGGATTACAGGTGTGAGCCACTACGCCTGGCCTGTTACCAAATTAGTTTCTAAAAAGGTGTATCATTTTGCTTCCTCCGCTGTTGAGTGTGTAAGTGCCTTTCTTGTTCTGCTCTTGAAGAATCAAATATTACCAGTTTAAAAATCTTTGCTGTTTTGTTAAGTGATAAACTTTGAGGTATCTGTCAAAAGGAGTAGAGAAGATATGTCACAACAGCAGCATGAACGAAGGTGGCATGCTGGCAGTGTGTGAGAGGCACTGTCTGCCAGAGCTGAGGAGGTTCACGAGGGACATGTGTGTTGCAGGACACTGAAAGATTCTATCTGGATGTGTTTCTTACATGGCTTGTGATCCACAGTAAACCTGTGCTTGACACCAGCTCCTCAAGAAAGACACTGGCAGCCGTCTCTTGAAATGGCTCACTATAGAGGATTAGTGGACTAGGCCATAGTCTCTGCTGCAGCAGCTGGTTCCAAGGCCGTATTGATATTCATCGTCTCCCTCTGCCACTGCTTAGATGTCCTTCACTCATGGCCAGACTGCAGCTGATGGAGGTTGTTTGCCTGAAGCCATCATTCCTGAGGAGTCTGAACCCCTATTTTTCTTTTCCTTATCATGTCTTTACCATATACTGTACTTGACTGTTACCATTAGATGTGTAAGCACTGAGGAGCATCTACTAGGTTAAGCTACAAATTGCTGTCACCTACAGGGCAGAAGAGGTTCAGTGTAACCGCCTTGCCACTGAAATGGTTGGCTCTTCTTTTTGAGGAATTGTAACATAGGGTACCGAGAGCTGGATTCTGCTGATGACAAGTTAGGCAACTTAGTAGCAGCAGTGGCTCTTGTCATTAATTAGCTGACAAAACCTTAGGCAAGTTATTTAATTTCTCTGGACCTCAGTTTTCACATCTTAAAAACATGGGCTGATAGTATCTGCCTCATAGGTTTACTGTAAAGGTTAAATAAGCTAATATATGTAAATCACTTAGAATAGTGCTTGACAAATACTAGATAAGTATTAACTGTTACTGTTATTAATTCTTTAGAGTTTGAAGAGAGTGTGGTTGAGAGCCTTTTTCTTGAACTAGGGAGCGCATATAACATCCAGATTTTTTGGATAATTAAAAGAATCCAAGCTAGGAAAGACTAAACCAAAGTGACTTGATAGAGCTGTTTAGAATTGAGGGACCCCTAGGTAAACTATGCCCATGAGCTTACGAAGTCAGCTTCTGTAATCTTCTCTGTATATCCGTAGGTGCCTCTCTGTATAGATTTGGTATTTAAGTATTATCAGCTACTTTTACACTCAAGTTTCTGCCCCCAAATCTGTAAATGTATTTGCATTTTCCCTTACCTTTTATCCCTTTATTTTTTTTGAAGAGGCATTTTTACTAGTGTCTAAAGCTAATCTTGCCACCTATGTTCCTAATTTCCTCAGCCAACCATTAAGTGTTTTATATCCTTCATGTAATAGGCACTGGTAATACTAAATGTATAAGGCCGGACATGGTGGCTCACACTTGTAGTCCTAGCTACTTGGGAGGCTGAGGCGGGAGGATTGCCTGAGCCTGGGGGTTTGAGGCTGCAGTGAGCTCTGATTGTGTCTCTTCACTCCAGCCTGGGCAACAAAGCGAGTCCCTGTCTCAAAAACAAAAAACCAGTGCACGGTGATAAACCATACTGGGGATGTATAGGGTGCTGCTATAGGAGCATAGCTATTTTTGAAGCCATGGGAAGACGAAAATGTCTATGGAGAGTAGAAATTGAGTAGAAAAGAATCCTGAAGACAAACATGGAAAGACTGTGGAGAATGAGGAAATTGCTAGTAGAGAGGTAGAGTAGAGTGAACCAACAAGAGTCTAGTGTGACAGAAGCTGAGCAGAAAAGTGCATCTCAGGACACAGGTAGTGATCAACAGATACTGCGAAACAGCCAGGTAAGGACCTTTTCCCTCTTTCCTCTGAAGGCTCTGTTGGATAATATTTCTGTCTGAATACCGTGTGTTCTTGCTGTTCTCATGTGTTGAGCTCCTGAACTCAGATGAGTGTTTGTATAGTGAGTTTGGTGGTTGAAGGAAACCACATCCCTCCTCTGAATTCACTTTGTTCTTGAGTGTCAAATCTGAACTAGTAGCTCAAGTTCAGATAATGGCTCAAGTGCAGATAATGAGGAATTTGTCAAAAACTGTGTCCGAAATACTGGCAGGGAAATACTGGTGGGAAGCAGGGAGATGGGATATATCTAAGGGATATTTGGGTCTCCCTTTATCCTCGTTCAGTGAAACTTCATTTGACAAGACAATTATTCCTCAATTCCACATTTTCTGTTTCCTTTATTGTCCTAGAAAGAGTTGTTTTAATTCCGTTGCTACCTCTAGACTCCCAGTGAGTGCTAAATCCCCTTACATCTGATGTCTTCTCTCCGGATTAAGTGGAATCTAAATTTACAAAGTTAATTAAGATCCATTTGTTGCTAAATACAGGGGATACATTTCTGTTGTTATCTCAGCTTCTAGGCAGCATTTGCCATTGTTGACCACCTAAACCTTAGAATACTTCTGTCTTTTCTGAAACACCAAAGTTTTCTGGTTTTTTTCTTATCCCTCTGGTTAGTTTATTTGTTAGCTTTTCTTCTCTGGCTCTCAAAGGTTATATATTGTTCTGTAGCATAAGCCCTCGTCTTTTCTCACTCTCTATTGCTGGCTGATCTGATTTACTGCTATGGCACAAGTTACCCTAATTAACGCTTTGGGACGTTAAATGAGCCTTATGACACTGATACAACTCTATGTAGAGATCACTGTGTTATTAATTTGGACATTTTGAATGTAACAGTTATGTAGATTATACAGAATTCACACTGTGCACATCTGTATATCTGGAATGAACTCATAGTGCAACAATAATTGAAATATTCCTGATATTTAGGCTAGAATCAAACTGGAATCTTAGAGGCAACTCAATTATTCATAACTGCTCAAAAATATAATTTTCAAATCCTTTTTATTAACTGAATTGGGAATCTACAAGCTAAGAAGTAAATATATTAAGCACCCTCTTAAAATCTAGATTTAAGTCTGTGTAGTGTTGATTTTTAATTCTTCTGAGTGGTTATTCATCTTGTCATAAAATAGTTTCTAAAATTGTACTTTAAAGTTACATGAACATTTCAGTGAAATCAAGTTTTCTTTGATAAACACTGCCCTCCTGTGGTTAACATAAGCTAACAGTTTTGCAAAACTAGTCTTTTCCACTTATAAAAATAATGTAGTGGTTTCATACAGCATATTTGCCCAGTAATATATGTGGCCATTTAGGGTTTTTTTTTTCCCCTCATTCTCTCTTAGTTTTTTTCTAGTGTGTCTGCATATTTTTCTTATTTCTATCTATGCACATTTTCTTTCTTTTTTTGGCGGGGGACAGTCTCACTCTGTCACTCAGGCTGGAGTCCAGTAGCATGATCTCAGCTCACAGCAACCTCAGACTCCTGAGTAGTTGGGATAACAAGGCGTATGCCACCACACCCAGCTAATCTTTCTTTCTTTCTTTTTTTTTTTTGAGAATGGCTCGATCCCAGTTCACTGCAGCCTCCGCCTCCAGGGATTAAGTGATTCTCCTGCCTCTGCCTCATGAGTAGCCAGGATTACAGGTGCTCACCAGCACGCCTGGATAATTTTTTTATTTTTAGTAGAGACAGTGTTTTGCCGTGTTGGGCAGGCTGGTCTTGAACCCCTGACCTCAAGTGATCCACCCGCCTTGGCCTTCCAAAATACTGAGATTACAGGTGTGAGCCACTGCACCCGGCCTTATCTTTGTATTTTTAGTAGAACCAGGGTTTGGCCATGTTGGCCAGGCTGGTCTCTTACTCCTGGCCTCAAGTGATCTGCCTGCCTTGGCCTCCCAAAGTGCTGGGATTATAGTCATGAGCCCCGGAACCTGGCCCATGCACTGTTTCTTATGTGAATTATAAGAATTAAATGTAAATGAATATAGAAAAATATTAAGCTGTCAAAGGGGGGAAGCTACATTTAAATGTAAACATGCTAAAATAAATCAAAAAGAGCAGTCAGTTACAATACATAAAATTAATAAAAACTTCCATGGAAATTCAATAGTGATAAAAAGGATGAAGAATAAGCTGGTAAAAGGGTTTGTACTAAATGTGACAGTAAACGTTGCAATATATTTAATATAAATTAGCTCTCACAAATGGTATATGAGTAAGTGGGTGATGGCCTTGAATAGCCAATTCACAAGTGAGGAAATACAGTACTTAAAGCACAAAAATATATTTAAATCTGTAATGCTACTTTATAAAATGATAGTCATAAGATTTATAATGGTATTTCAGACAAAAACCAACATCACCTTAGGAGCATGCTAGAAAACCAGCTAATTATTCTGAAAACAGTAAATATAAAAA
>NW_016107316.1:17368489-17370363 GCF_001604975.1 Cebus imitator | reverse complement strand
TTTGAGACGGAGTTTTGCTCTTGTTGCCTAGGGTGAAGTGCAGTGGTGCAATCTTGGCTTACTGCAACCTCCGCCTACTGGGTTCAAGCGATTTTCCTGCCTCAGCCTCCTGAGTAGCTGGGGTTACAAGTGTGTGCCACCATGCCCTGCTAATTTTTGTATTTTTGGTGGAGACGGGGTTTTACCAGGATGGCCTTGAACTCCTCACCTCAGGTGATCCACCCACCTTGGCCTCCCAGAGTGCTGAGATTACAGGTGTGAACTACTGTGCCCAGCCTTATCCTGCTTTTGTTTGTTTTTTTTTTTTTTTAAATATGAATTGTACCTCAGATAACCAAATAGATGGTGGAAAACATTTCTTTTTAGAAGGACTCTGGCTTATAAATGAAAAAGGAACAATAGACTATCAGCACTTTCCAGCTCCTAAATAAAATAATGGATGGAGATAGTGATCATTGGTGGCTGCTAAAACAGTTAGACTGAAATGCCGATGGGAGACTTTATAATAAGTAGATCAAGTAGACCGCATCTATCCACTGATGTATCTTAGCATCTCAAAAAAGAGATCGCAGATACTTTGTGTGTTCTGATGTGGTGTGGTAGGAGGTATACCGTATGCCTATGAAGTTTTCTTTCTAAAACTCTGAATCTGAGCAAGCCTAGGTTTCAGTTCTAATTTTCAGGAAATGCAAGGGAGAGAGGACCATATGATTAGCAAAATACAGAATGTGGGTAACTATAGCACAGTTTACTAGTTTTCTTCTATAAGTAAATGGGAAGAAAAAAAGAGTGAGAGACACCCATAGATTTAAAGATACTTCAAGACATGTGTTAACCAAATGCAATGTGTGTGGTTCTATTGGTTTGAACAAACCAGCTGTTAAAAAAAGTTTTTTCCAAGTAAATTTAAGACAGTGACTAAATAATTTGATATTAAGGAATTATAGTCATTTTCTGATGTGTGTAATTTTTTTTAAGTCCTTGTTGTCCGAGATATATACTACATGTAATATTAATGAATGAAATGTCTAAGGCTTGCTTCAGAATAACCCAGTTTGTGGAGGGAGGGTGGCTGAATGTATGGATGAAACAAGATAGGCCATGCGTTGATAATTGTGATAACAGGTGAGGGGTGTGTGATGGTTCATTGTAATGTTCTAATTTGGTAAACGTTTTTAAATTTCCATAGTAAAACGTTTTAAAAGTGTAATATTTAAGTCTTTAATTGAAAAACATTTTTCTTTCTCCCCCAAACTACTTATAGCTTTAAATAGTCTGAGAAAATTTAGTATAATACTTTTTTAAATTAAAACTAATTCTAGGCCAGGTATGGTGGCTCACACCTATAATCCTAACACTTTGGGAGGCCAAGGCGGGTAGAACATTGAGCCCAGGAATTTGAGACTTGCCTGTACAACATGACAAAACCCCATCTCTACAAAAAGTACAAAACCCCAGGAGTTCGAGACCAGCCTGGGCAACATGGCAAAACCCTGTCTCTACAAAAAAATATGAAAATTAGACAGGTGTAGTGGCATATGCTTGTAGTTCTAGCTGCTCAGAAGGCTGAGGTGGGAGGATAGCTTGAGCCTTGGAGGCGGAGGTTGCAGTGAGCTGTGATTGTAGCACTACACTCCAGCCTGGGCAATACAGGGAGACCCTGTCTCAAAAAAAGCAACAACAAAAAACTAATCTTTTTTCTTTTTGGTCGCAGAGTCTTGCTCTTTCACCCAGGCTGGAGTATAGTGGCGCTATCTCGGCTCACTGCAGCCTCTGCCTTCTGGGCTTAAGTGATTCTTGTTCCTCGGTCTCCTGAGTAACTGAGATTACAGGCGCCCACCACCACAGCTGGCTAATTTTTTTTTTTTTTTTTT
>NW_016107316.1:17365443-17368014 GCF_001604975.1 Cebus imitator | reverse complement strand
TCCCAAAGTGTTGGGATTATAGGCATGAACCACCGTGCCGGCCTAATTTTTTTTTTTTTTTTTAAGTAGAAACAGGGTTTCTTCTTGACCAGGCTGGTCTTGAACTTTTGGCCTCAAGTGATCTGCCCTCCTTGGCCTCCCAAAATGTTGGGATTACAGTCATGAGCCACCACACCTCGCCTAAAAAAACTAAGTTTAAATGCCTAGCATTTAAATGAACTTGTGATAAATGTTTTTTGTTTGTTTTGAGATGGAGTCTTGCTCTGTCGCCCGTGCTGGAGTGCAGTGGTATGATCTCAGCTCGCTGTAACCTCCATGTCCCAGGTTCAAGCTGATCCTTCTGCTTCAGCCTCCTGAGTAGCTGGGATTACAGGTGTGCATCACCACACCCGGCTAATTATTGTATTTTTAGTAGAGACGGGGTTTCACCATGTTGGTGAGGCTGGTCTCGATCTCCTGACCTTGTGATCTGCCCACCTTGGCCTCCCAGCATGCTGGGATTACAGGCATGAGCCACCGTGCCTGGCCTAAACATTTTTGTTATAAAGAAAATGAACATTCCTTAAGAGGGTGTGTTTATGTGTATATATGTGTGTATATATATGTGTAAATACACACACAAACACACACACACACACACATACATACATATATATGTTTTTTTGAGAGATAGTTTTGCTCTTGTTGCCCAGACTGGAGTGCAATGGTGTGATCTCAGCTCACTGCAACCTCTGCCTCCCGGGTTGAAGCAATTCTCCTGCTTCAGCCTACCTAGTAGCCGGGATTACGGGCACCCACCACCATACCCTGCTAATTTTTATATTTTTAGTAGAGACAGGGTTTCACCACGTTGGCCAGGCTGGTCTCGAACTCTTGACCTCATGTGATCTGCCTGTCTTGGCCTCCCAAAGTGCTGGGATTACAGGTGTGAGCCACCACGCCCAGCCTCCTTAAGTAGTTTTAACTAGCAGGTTTTCTCTGTTTCATTAAAGTATAGAACATCTGGGAAATCAGTGAAACACTAAAATGACATAGTTTTTGGTCTCCACTTGTAACAGTTTAATGTCTTATGATGTTTCAACCACATTAAAATATTAAAATAGCAATTCCTTGTTCTGCAGAATATATCAGAAAATATTAACTTTTATTAGCATGGATAATATAATATTTTCAATTCTGAGTGTGACTCCTTCTGATAATGATTACCTTTCAATTAAGATTTGATATGCCAGAGAATTACACTCCAGAAATATTAATTTCCATTTTCTATCTCCTTGGACACATTTCATGGTGTTTATTATTGTGATGTTTTTGCCATTTAAATTGACAGGAAAAAACCCACATTGAAATGTGTTATATTTGACTGCTAGTAAAGTCAAATGTATTTCATTTGCTTCATAGATTTTTATTATGGGATATTGAATATGTACATAAAAGTGGACAATAACATAGTGAATATCTTTGTGCTCACCATTTAGCATCTATAATTATCAATTTGTGGCCAGTCTTGCTATATTTAAACCCCTATCCTCTTGTATATTTTTTGAAGTAACTCCCAGACATCACATGATTTCATCCATAAATACTTTAGTGTGCAAATGCTTTTTCCTATGGTTATTATCCAGTTATATTAACCCTTTTGTGAACTATTACTTGTCCAGGTCCATAGTATACTTTTGTTCATTTTCAGTACTTTAATACATTTTTAACATATAGACAATAAATAAATAAAGGTTCGGTTTTCTTTATGGGCCTTAACTTGATGAAGGCAGTAAGTTCAACTTTGGACAACTGAAGTTTGAAATGCTTGTGGGATATGCAACGATTACAGGTTTTTAATAGTTTTTAGTAGACTGCGGCTTGATCCATCAAAGTATGAGTGGTGAAGGCTTAGTGTGGATAATGTTATTCAGGGTGATTTTGGTGGAGTGAAAAGCAAAAGGGGTAAGTGGATGTTTATAAAATATTTGAGGGATAGGCATAGAAAAAGACATCTACAAAGAAGACTGAGAAAAATATTTTTGGGAAAAAGAAAAGTTTAGGAGTGTGATGTCTGTGAAGGGAACAGTTGATAATGTCAGATGTAGCAGAGAGATCAAAGAAGATCATCAGCAGAAATATGTGTTGGATTTTATGGCTGACCAAATGAGAAAATAGCTGCAAACACAGGAGACAGTGTGTTATCGTGGTGCAAGACTTGGATTTGAATGTTGGCTGCCACTTATCTTGCTGTGTTATGTTTGGAAATATTACTGTTTATTGCATTTTTGTTTCATATAGAAATGTAAGTGTAAACAAGAAAATAAAACATGAACAAAATATACATGTATATCTGTTGAGACTCTGTTAGGTATTTGTTTCAAGAATATTCACCAGACATCTTGAAGCATAGTTAAAATAGCTGCTTTTGTCTGATAATTCCAACATCTGTGCCACCTTGGGTTTATTGTGTATAGCTTGTCTTTTCTCTTGTGAGTTACTGATTTCCTTACTCTTCATATGTTAAGTTTGAATTGTATATTTTATATTATATATATATATATATATATATATATATATTTTTTTTTTTTT
>NW_016107316.1:17361192-17364943 GCF_001604975.1 Cebus imitator | reverse complement strand
TGTGTGTGTGTGTGTGTGTGTGTGTGTGTGTTTTAGTAGAGATGGCTGGTCTTGAACTCCTTTACCTCAAGTCATCTGCCCACTTTGGCCTCCCAAAGTGCCGAGATAACAGGCAGGAGCCAGTGCGCCCAGCTTGTAGGACCCCTTGTGAGGTTCCGCTTTCTTGGAGTTTTAGGTCCCTGTCTAGCTGCTGCTGGTGTTACCACAGCTGCTCCCATGGGATTGCCTCGGTAAGAGCAGGGAAAAAGAAAAGCGGGGAGAAACCCAGAGAATTTTCCCTTTCTCTATCCAGTATTTAGAAATGTCCTCTTGACTGTGCCTCAGACCAAAACACAAGATTTTTCTTTTGGAAAACTTTCTGTCTACACTTAGCCTGCAGTTCTGGGTTTTGGGCTGCCTTTGAGTCCAGGCTCAGGGGAGGTACCAGAGGGAAACAAAATCGGGAAAATCACTGCTGAACTAGTGGTACTCCTAGTTGTGGTTTTCTCCCCAAGCCACCTGCTATTTCCCAAGTCCTCACATAGCTGCTGCATGCATTCTGTCCAGGTTTTTAGTTACATTCAGTGGGAGAGACAGAATGGGCTATGCCCACTCTTCACTGGAACCAGAACATAGATGTCACTTTAATTTTGTTATAATTATATTGTTTACTTGTTTTGGTTAAGGATTTATTGTGTACCTGTGATTTACTAGGCTTTGCTATACAATTACCGGGAAATGGATTATTTAACATGCCTGCAGTAGATCACAGGTAGTGAAGGGATGTGGGGATGGAGGCAGAAGGTAAACAATTACATATTTATTAGTAGTGAATAATTGGGTTATTAATTTTAGCTTTTTTGGCCAATTTCTGCTTCAGGATTTGATTTACTATTTATGACTGAGAGAAAGAAGATCTGATATATATTGTTAATTTTTCTTTTATTCTGAAATATAAGGAATGAAAAGTCCATATATGTATGGTCTGGATATAATTATTAAGGTACAATTATAAGAAACATAATTACATATAGAATTATAAGAACTTAAGAAATAATTTATTATTATGTACTTGTTCCTCAGGTCTTAGAAAAATACCCCAATGCACCCATGAGTCATAAAGAAATTCTTCAGGTTATCCAGAGAGAAGGACTAAAAGAAATCAGGTGAGTTATTTATAAATATTATTAGTAATAATAAAACTTGATCAGAGTATTTGGTAGTATATAGTAGTATACTTTAGTCATGAAAATTATTTATTAAATTTTAATCATTTGTTAATGATTTATTCAGCTGTCAGATTCTTGGAAGTTTTTAAGTCATTACATAGTTTTAAAACCAGAAGTAAATTAAATTCTTAAAAGAGCGTAGCTATCTTTAAGCTCATGCACTTTAAATTTTAGGAAGGGCTGGAGCCATCTTCAAGCCTTCATCTGTTATTTCAGGCTTCTGATTTAATAAACTTGGTCATTAGTGATAAAAGTTATTGTTATACAGGGAGATTCCTAGAGGTCGACAGATAGTCTAGGAAGAAATAACGCTGGCTAAAAAGGGTAAAATGAAAAAGAACTGTAAAGCAGTATATATGTCAAATAATGATCTTATCATGTTCAAATATAATAGACTTGCATCATTAATACAGGATTAAAGATAACACACACTTTAATTTCTAAGAACCTTGTTATATTACAGTAACAAGCCAGGCATGGTGGCTCACACTTGTAATCCTAGCTCTTTGGGAGGCTGAGATGGGAGGATTGCTCAAGGCCAGGAGATTGAGACCAGCCTGGCCAACATAGTGAAACCTCATCTCTACAAAAAATTGAATTAACTAGATTTGGTGGTGTGCTCCTATAGTCCTAGCTCTTTGGGAGGCTGAGGTGGGAGGATCACTTGAGTCCAGGAGTTTGAGGCTGCAGAGTGCTAAGAAGGTGCTACTGCACCCCAGCCTGGGTGACAGAGCAAGACTCTGTCTTGTAAAAAAAAAATAATAATAATAACAGTAATAGATGCTAGTGTTCTTTGTTTTGAGATAGAATCTTGCTCTGTCGCCCAGGCTGGGGTGCAGTGGCACGATCTCAGCTCACTACAACCTCTGCCTCCACAGTTTAAGCAGTTCTCCTGCCTCAGCCTTCTGAGTAGCTGAGATTACAGGCATGTCCCATCCCGCCCAGCTAATTTTTGTATTTTTAGTAGAGACGGGGATTCACCATGTTGGCCAGGCTGGCCTTGAACTGACCTCAGGTGATCCACCCAGCTCAGCCTCCCAAAGTGCTGGGAATACAGGCATGAGCCACCACATCCGGCCAATAGTCAGTGTTCTTAATCAAGGCTGTCATCAAGAAATGTTAAAATTATATTAAGTATGCTCTGTATATTAAGACAGAAAATTGGGAGTCTATGTTAGATTTTCATTAACATAGGAAAAGTTGCAGTGCTTTCAAACTACTAGTAGTTTTCAACTACAAGTGGTTTTCAGCTATGGGTGGGATTGTGTAACACTCTTAGAGAAAGAGTTCAGAATTTTGAGGGGCTGTTTTTGATTATACAGTGATTGTGGTGGGGGAACACAGTGTCATTTAGTGGGCAGATCACAGGAATGCTAAATGTCTGGCATTGTGATGGATATTGCTTCACATTGAATAGTTTTTCATCTCAGGTACCAGTAGTGTTCCCACTGAGAAACAGGAAGCTATGCCCAAATATTTGTAAATGGACAATATATTTCCTGATGAATAGCCATTGCACGTTCTAGATTTTATTTCTCATTTTCTTTTTTATTTTAAGACAAAGTTTCACTCTTGTTGCCCAGGCTGAGTACAATGGCGTGATCTCAGCTCACTGCAACCTCTGCCTCCCAAGTTGAAGCGATTCTTATGCGTCAGTCTCCCGAGTAGCTGGGATTACAGGCACGTGCCACCACGACTGGCAAATTTTGCATTTTTAGTAGAGATGGGATTTCTCCATGTTGGTCGAGCTGGTCTCAAACTCCTGACCTCAGGTGATCTGCCCGCCTCGGCCTTCCAATGTGCTGGGATTACAGGCATGAGCCACCATGCCTGCCCTTTTTTATTTTTATTTTTTTAAGAGATAGAGTCTCTGGCTGGGCGCGGTAGCTCATCCCAGCACTTTAGGAGGCCAAGGTGGGCAGATCACGAGATCACAAGTTGGAGACCATCCTGGCCAACATGGTGAAACCCTGTCGCTACTAAAAATACAAAAATTAGCTGGTCATGATGGCGCATGTCTGTAATTCCAGCTTCTCGGGGGGCTGAGGCAGGAGAATTGCTTGAACCAGGGAGGCAGAAGTTGTGTTGAACTGAGATTGAGCCACTGCGCTGCATCCTGGCGACAGAGCAAGACTCTGTCTCAAAGAAAAAAAAAAAAAAAAAGAAAAAGAGATGGAGTCTCATTATATTACCCAGTCTGGAGTGCAGTGGCTGTTGACAGCCATGATCATGGTGTACTACAGCCTTCAACTCCTGTCCTGAAGTAATTCTCCCATCTCTGCCTTCTGAAGCTAGGACTATGAACACTCGTTTTCTTTTCTTTGACATGAAATTCTAATTGAGTTTTTAAATTGGCTCTCTCTAAAGCAGTTTAAATTTTTTTTGATTAGATTTATAGTGAAACTTAAGTAGGCTGAAATAAATTAGGTTTGCTTCATGGATATGAAAAAGTGAATTATAAATTAGTGTATCTTACTTTATATAACACATCCCTGAAAAATTGAGTGTACATATCTTAAAACATTAAAATGCATTTTGAAGGC
>NW_016107316.1:17359653-17360829 GCF_001604975.1 Cebus imitator | reverse complement strand
AGCAAGCAGGAATAGTAAATAAAGATTAGTAAACAAAACAAAACAACAGCAGGAAAAAATGGAAGAGTTTTTTTTAAAAAAAGGTAGTAAAGTATGTGGATCATCAGATAGCTTCTGGTTCACTTGGTGACAATTTAAAGTAGCTTTTCCTGGTTAAACTATATTGTGGTTATGCAGTTATGGGAATACAAAGCAGTTATTTCTATGTCACCAGTAACTTTCATTTTGCCAAATCTACGGGATTTTTACTTCTTGCCTCTCCTGCGTCTTAGAATTATTTAACATAGGAGGCTGTTTTATTACTTCCTTCTTGAAACTTAAGTGACACCATGAAGCTTCCTACCTTCCTTCCTCTCTAAGCTTTGTTTCTCAGCGTTTGTGCTATTAACCTCTCCAATTTAAATGCAGTTTTTATTTCCATTCCCATAGCTTTAAATATCATTTCTGTTTTGTTAACTCCCACATATATAAGGAAGCCACTTTCCCTCTTAGCTTCTGTACGTGCTGACCACCCTTAGCAGGGGATGTGCTTTCACTTAGCTATTTGATAGTTAAGTCTTTCAGGTCTCCATTTGGATACCTCTTTTTCAGAGAGAATTTTGTCTGACTTAGTGGTCTTGATCATATCTACCTATTTTAGTTTGTTGCAGTGTTTTATGTTTTTTTCTTTTGATTCAGAGTTTTGCTCTTGTAGCCTAGGCTAGAGTGCGACGACGCGATCTTGGCTCACTGCAACCTCTGCCTCCTTCAATTCTCCTGCCATAGCCTCCTAAGTAGCTGGGACTATAGGCGTATGCCACCACGACTGGCTAATTTCTGTATTTTTAGTAGAGACAGGGTTTCACCATGTTGGCCAGGCTGGTCTTGAACTCTTGACCTCAAATGATCCGCCCTCCTCGGCCTCCCAAAGTGCTGGGATTACAGGCGTGAGCCACTGCACCCAGCGTGTTCTGTGTTCTTCATAGCACTAAGGTTTGAAATTATACATTTTTGTAACTGTAAAAAAAATATAATTTCTCTGTACCTTACATTAAGCTAGCTCCAGAGGCAGTGACATTATCTTTCCCTCACCCCTCAGCATATGGTTCATAAATATGGTGCATAGTATTTCAAACCTACTTGTTAATGAATATATGAGGTATTATTGGTTGGAAGATCATTTTCTTTAATATTTTT
>NW_016107316.1:17353510-17359585 GCF_001604975.1 Cebus imitator | reverse complement strand
TTTTTAAATAGAGACAGGGTTTTACCATATTGGTTAGACTGGTCTCGAACTCCTGACCTCAGGTGATCCACCCGCCTCGGCCTGTCAAAATGCTGGGATTACAGGCGTGAGCCCCCACGCCTGGCCTGGAAGATCATTTTCATATGTAGTTATAGATTATTCTCTTGCTGCAGTGATGTGTCAAATGGTAGTCTTTTTTTTTTTCTTCTGAGACAGGATCTCACTCTCTCACCCAGGCTGGAGTGCACTGGCATGACCTTGGCTCACAGCAGCCTCATATTTTTGGGATCAAGCAGTCCCATGACCTCAGCCTCCTGAGTAGCTGGGATGAGAGGTACATGTACCACCACTCCCAGCTTTTATTTGTATTTTTTGTATAGACAAGGGTTTCACCATGTTGCCCACACTGGTCTCAAACTCTTAGGCTCAAGCGATCCTCTTGTCCTGGCCTCCCAAAGTGCTGGGATTATAGGCATGAGCCACCAGTGCCCAGCTGGTAGTATTATATTCTTAAAAGTTTTTAGAAAGATTACAGAATGAAACACATACTATGCTTCTCAAAGGTGTGTGACTACTTATTGTTTTATTTTCATTCCTCAGACCTCAATACATGACTTGGAGCTCTTCTTTCTTTATAGTTTTCCTTTGACTCCCACATTTGGAAGAATTTTGCTTAGATTATTCAATACCATTTTTGTTTGATTTTAAAATTAAGTGGTAACAACCAAAATATTTATGAACATATTAGTAAATAAACAAAATAAGTTATATGCATACAAGGAATATTATTCAGTCTTAAGAAGATAGAAAATTCTGATATATGCTACAGTATGGATGAACCTTGAAAATGTTATGCTAAATGAAGTACTCAGACCCAAAAGTACAATTATATGACTCCACTTACATGAAATACCTAGAATAGGTAAGTTCGTAGAAAGTGAGTGACTATTGAATGAGTACAGAATTTCTGTTAGAGATGTAGACAAGTTCTGAAAATGGATGATGGTGACAACATTGTCAGTGTACTTAATGCTACTCATTAAAAATGGTTAAAATGGTAACTTTTATGTTATGTGGGTTTTACTGCAATCAACCAATAAAATATTTAAAAAGAAGTGGTTAGCTCCTAGCTGAGAAAGCTTCAGCTACTAACCCCTTCAAGAAGTTAGGTGGTAAGATTGACAATCATTTATCCAAAGTATGGAATTCTCAGAATTAATTAGAAACATGAATTCCTTTTTTTAAAAAAAAATTACAATCTTTAAATTAAATGCCTGTTTATAACTATAAAGCATAGCAGCATTTTAGAAAATACAGGAAGAAAAAGATCTTTAAATTTCTGCCCTCACCATTATCTATGACTTTGTGTATTCCATTATTATTATTTTATGCATTAAGGCACTAATTTTAAAGATAGTTTAGGCTGGACATGGTGCTTCATACCTGTATCCCCAACACTTTGGGATTTGTACTTTAAAGTTCAAAAATTAGCTGGGCATGGTGGCGCGCGTCCGTAGTCCCAGCTACTTGGGAGGCTGAGAACCTGGGAGGTGGAGGTTGCAGTGAGCTGAGATTGAACCACTGCACTCCAGCTTGGTGTCTGGCAACAGAGCGAGACTGTCTCAAAAAAAAAAAAAAAAAAAAAATCAATCTATATATTGGGTAGAGATTTTGTTTATTGGGTTTGTTTAGTTAAACAACCCGTATTCTGGCTGTGATCCCAGCACTTTGGGAGGCTAAGGTGGGCAGATCACGAGGTCAGGAGATCGAGATTATCCCGGCTAACCCTGTGAAACCCCGTCTCAAAAGAAGAGCCCGTATTCTCATTATTATGTCTCGTGTGTTGAGTCTGAATTATACCGTGCATTTGTATGAATCTAAATATTGAAGGAATAGTTAGGTATTTTGTTTCCCTCTGAGACACTAGTAATAAAACCAAGGATTCAGAGAGATGTGTCCATTTGTGTACATTTTGATGGTATACTTCAGTTACTCTCTAAGGGAAACAATTCAGAATTCTATGTTACCTTGAATCAAAGTTACATTTATGGCAAAATGGCTGTCATTAGCCATCGGGATATAAAATAGCCTTTTAAAAGAGCACTTTCCTTTTTGTCTGATGATTCTACAGTTTGCAGAGAAACAAAGAACACCTAGTGCCCCAGTTTGTTTTTAAGTTTCTCCCAACTCGAGCCCATATTTCTTCTTGTCATTACAAACTATGCCATTGGTCAGGAAATGTCAGAGGTGATTCAAACGGCAGCCTCCCAAATATGCTCCCATAGCTACTCCCACTCAGCTTCATGGAACTGTTTCTGAGATTTTGGGCATTGATAGTTTATTTAAATGTTCTCTGTAAGCCTCTGAGCTTCTATAGTTCTTAGGATCTGATCAGAAGACCAGAAACTGCACAGTAATTTGAACAGGAACGTTTTCAGCTGGAAGTTATGAACAGATTAACCAGGGATTAACTATTCAAAGGTAAAGAGAAAGCAGGGCTCTGGTTCAGTGGATGACAAAGTTCATTGGTGCTGTAACCTGAGGTGGCCACAGGAAAACTGCCTGCTAGGTACTAGAAGAGCTTTGCTGTAAAGCCCTTTGCTGGGGAACCTGTCCAACCTTTTGGGGAATAAATATTAGCTACTACATATTTATGTAATATATAAAAATATACAGGTACAACTAAATACATGAGTGAATGCAACTTCTTTCTTTTTTTTTTTTTTTTTTTTTTTTTCAGACAGGGTCTCACTGTCACCCAGACTGGAGTGCAGTGGCACAGTCATGGCTCACTGCAGCCTTGACTTCCTAAGTAGCCGGGACCACCGGCGTGCTCATGTCACTACAGAAAAATTAGCTTGGCTAATTTTTTGTAGAGACATGGTTTTGCCACATTGCTCAAGCTGGTCTTGAACTCTTGAACTCAAGTGGTCCTCCTGCTTTGGCCTCCCAAAGTGCTAGGTTTACAGGCATGAGCCACTGCACCTGGCCGCCTCT
Organism: Cebus imitator; assembly: GCF_001604975.1. Taxonomy (NCBI): domain Eukaryota; kingdom Metazoa; phylum Chordata; class Mammalia; order Primates; family Cebidae; genus Cebus; species Cebus imitator. Next base: position 17,356,588 of record NW_016107316.1, on the reverse strand, counting down.
TTTTTTTTTTTTTTAAATTACAGCTCACTGCAGCCTCAAGTGATTCTCCCACCTTAGCCTCTTGAGCAGCTGGGACCACAGGCACACACACCATGCCTGGCTAGTTTTTAAGTTTTGGCTGGAGACAAGGTCTCTGTGTTGCCCAGGCTGGTCTCAAACTCCTGGGCTTAAGGGATCCTCCCACCTTTGCCTCCCAAACTGCTGGGATTATAGGTGTGAGCCAAACACCTGGCCTAAAGACATTTTTTCAAAATAAAAATTAAAAAAAATTTTAAAGACACTTTTTAAAAATAAAAATTCTGAAAAACAAAGGTATACATCCTTCATCATAAACTATAGTCTTTACACCTTGGGCTGTTCTGAAATAAATTGCAGTCATTTTAATCATATGAATATGTCAGTATATATCTAACAGATAAGAACTTGAGACTAGCTGTGTGCAATTTTGATATTTTGGCTTGTTATAAAGAATAAAGCAATTAAATCTACACATTAAGCATACACACTGTTGACAGAATACACACCCTGAATACTCTTTGAAACCATGCCTGTTAATTCTTTACTGTTACTCATTACTGCTTCAGCTCTTAGGCTAGATACACAATAGGTTTTTCCCCTCCATCAGCTGAGGCTGCCATTGGTGTTGGCAGATGTGCTTTTATAGCATTAAGTGTAGGAGTTAATGCCTTCCTTCCAAAGTAGCTGTTACTTTTAGTGCTTTTCCCCCTCCCTGCCTTTGGAGTTTCCTTAACCTGCTTTGCTCATTTTGTTAGCTGTATTATCTTGACTCTTTTTATATCAGCTAATAGAGAAATAGAGTTTTTGGGAAAGAAGAGAAAAATAGTAAAGTATTCAGTTCTTGAGATCCTGTTCTCTGAATAGTTTTTCTTGTCTTTCCATTCATGAATAGAAGAGGCAAAATAAATTAGGAAGATTATTTGTTCATGAATTTATCATCCATGAATTGGGCATTTTCTGAATTAAACCATTCGTGAGTGATCCCAAGGGTTCATGATATATAATTAGTAATTTTGATGAGTTTGAATCTTTCATACATGTTACATATAAGATGAATATATGTACGTTATAAAGCTAATGAATGCGTGTGACCAACTGCCTTGATTGTAAATAACTCTGGGAACCACTCAGCAAAGATCATGCTCAGTAAACATTTTACAGATTGAGATTTTACCTCTTTGTCTGGGGGAGTCCTAATGACATCTGATTAGTACTAATTTGTCTATGAAGAAAATTATCTCTTTCTACAGTATTTAAGGTTATATGTTTTAGCTTACTTTATACAAAAACCAATCAGAGCACCTTTTTTTTCCCGCATCTCTCCACATGCACACTTTATAGCAAGAGAAATAAAGTCAATGTTCTTTGTGACTTTCCAGCAGAAATCCTTACCCTGCAGAGTAGATCATTTGATTATTTGCTAGGATTTCATTAGAAAGAACTTAGTTTTAGAATGAAGAACATCATTTATTGTATTGATATTATATCTAAGGTGGGCTGATACCTTCGTGGTTAAGCCTGCATCTTCCTCCTCTTCTTTTTAAACATCTTTAAAATATTCTTTGTAGAGATGGGGTCTCACTATGTTGCTCAGGCTGATCTTGAACTCTTGGGCTCAAGCAATTCTCCTGCTTTGGCCTGGGCATGAGCCACTGTGCCCAGCCATCTTCCCTATCTATTAGTGGCAATATGCTTTGAGGTTCACAAACTTGGTAGGGATGTCAAGAAGGATTAATAATGAAAAAATGACAGCAAAGTGCTTGGGCCTTGACAGAAAAGAGTATTCTTATCCATTGTAATTCAAATCCTCAAGAGGTCTATTATGGGTCACAGGGAAGCTCATAAACCTTAAGTCCATAGCTGATGGCTTTATGATGGCTCCTTGACATTGAAATGCATGGGAAGAATATTAAAGAATGGGAAGTATTCATTGTATTCACATTTAACTGTAAATTGCCCTAACAGTTTTACTCTGTTACATAATCAAATTACTGCAACTGTTTTTTGAAGTAGTTTAGACTTTTTAGCTAAATTTGTATATTTTTAGATATATTTTGATATGATATTTTTGGCTAACTTGTAAATTTTAATGAAGAAATTAATGTTTTATGTAGCATAATGAGGGGGTTGCTAATTGGGGGAATTGTGGATATTGCTGGGAGTAAGAAAAATAAAAAAAAATTAAAAGCTTTTTTTTTTTCCCTTTCATTTTCCTGCACTGCATTCCAACTCCAGAAGGTAAGAAGTATTACTTTATTCAAAAGAAGTATTATGCAATTATAAAGCACACTTTTGTAAATGTAATTGAACTTGCCTTTGGATGCATGAGTTTTACTCTTTAAAACTAAATAATTGTCCAGAAACTAATATTTATTATTATGTTAATGTTAATTCATTAAGCGTGCTTTTTTTGGTTCTTGCAGTTTGTAATCATTGATCATAAGTTTAGAAATCCAATCTTCATTAACATTTATTAAAATCAACATTTGACTTATAATAGCATTGGAATACCAAGTGTTTTGCAGATTAATAATGAAAATATTTAGGTTTTGCGTGGTGGCTCACGCCTGTAACCCGAACACTTTGGGAGGCTGAGATGGGTGGATCACCTGGGGTCAGGAGTTCGAGACCAGCCTGACAAACATGGTGAAACTCCGTCTCTACAAAGAAAAAAAATAAGAAAAAATATTTAATAGACTGGAAACATGTATGTTAACATTTGCTTTATGGCTGTAAGATTCAAAATGTATGTTTATGCTCTAATTTAGATAAAATATTGGTAAATCAGCCAGGCGCGATGGCTCACACCTGTAATCCGAGCACTTTGGGAGGCTGAGGTGGGCAGATCACCTGAAGTCAGGAGTTTCAGACCAGCCTGACCAATATGGTGAAACTCCATCCCTACTAAAAAATAGAAAAATTAGCTAGACATGGTGTTGGGCACTTGTAGTCCCAGCTACTCAGGAGGCTGAGACAGAATTGCTTGAACCCGGGAAGCAGACGTTACAGTGAGCCGAGATCATGCCACTGCACTCCAGCCTGCGCAACAGAGCGAGACTC
>NW_016107316.1:17338807-17352981 GCF_001604975.1 Cebus imitator | reverse complement strand
TGCTCTGTCAGTTGGACGATCTCGGCTCACTGGAGTGCAGTTGCACGATCTCGGCTCACTGCAACCTCTACCTCCCAGGTTTCAAGTGATTCTCCGGCCTCAGCCACCCGAGTAGGTGGGATTACAGTCATCTGCCACCACTCCTGGCTAATTTCTGCATTTTTAGTAGAGACAGGATTTTACCATGTTGGCTAGGCTAGTCTCGACTTCCTGACCTCAAGTCAAGGAAGTCCCGCCTCATCCTCCCAAAGTGCTGAGATTACAAGCATAAGCCACCAGGCCTGGCCATTGATTGGGTTAAGTGCAAATGATAGGAACCAAATGTGAATAACTTAAGCAAAATGAGGTTTATTTGGAGAATGTGGAGGTTAAGTTAAGACTCAGACTCAAAGACAAGAAATAGGCTCTGAAATTAGGAGAAGGAAGGCAGCTTCATAGATCAGGTAGGTAGAACTAATGCCTAGTCTCATCAAGACATTCCAGCTGGGCTAAATTAGTCATTGTCTACTCTGCTCAAAGTTAAACTTTAAGGAAGAGTGAACTTAGTTGGCCCAGTGCCTAGGGATGGTAAGACGTCTTGATGGACAGTCTTACCAAGACTGCTTCCAGTAGGGTAGGACAGTTTCCCAAAGCAAAAGTAAGCTTTTTTTTTTTTTTCTTTAAAAAGACAGAGTCTTGCTTGCTCTCTTGACCAGACTGGAGTGCAGTGGTACAATCTTGGCTCACTGCAACCTCTGCCTCCTGGGTTCAAGCAATTTTCCTGCTTCAGCCGCCCAAGTAACTTGGATTACAGGTGCACACCACCACACCCAGCTAATTTTCTGTATTTTTAGTAGAGACAGGTTTTCACTATGTTGTTCAGGCTGGTCTTGAACTCCTGTCCTCAAGTGATCTGCTTGCCACAGCCTTCCAAGATGCTGGGATTATAGGCATGAGGCACCATGCCCAACCAAAATTGAGCATTCTTTACAGAAGAAGAGGGAATGGATATTGGCCAGGCAGAAACAATAGCTGTCCATTGCTCACTATAGAAAATTAGGTATAACTGAAAAATGTAAGCCATAAGCAGTTGTAAGAAGTAACCTTTTATGCAGATTCTCCTAAAGGTAGCATTGTATGAAACCAAAGTGCAATATCACAGCCAGAATATTGTTTCTGATATAATCCACCTGGTTTTCCTGGTACCCAGATATATGTATGTGTGTGGGGTGCTAGGTGATTTTTTTTTTAAAGATGGGGTTTCATTTATTTTATTTTATTTTTAAGATGGGAGCTAGATGATTTTTATCATGTGTATAGATGCATGTACCCACCACCACACTCAAGATACAGAATACTTTCAATGAGTATCCCTTGTGTTCTCCTTTTAAAATCACATGTACTTCCCTAGTATCTCCTCTAACCCACCTTCCTGATACTAGTCTGTCCTGCATTTCTATAATTCTGTCATTTCAAGTGTTTAATGGAATCATACAGTATGTAATCATCTGGGATTGTCTCCCCTGCAGACCCCACTCATGGTATATCTCTGGAGAGTCTTCCAAGTTATCATGTCCATAGTTCACTCTTTTTTATTGCTGAGTAGTGTTCTTTGGCATGGATGTACCAGTTTCTAGCTGTTTATTCATTGAATGATATCCGAATTGTTTCCAGGTTTTGGCTGTTAAAAATAAAACTTCTATGAACATCTGTGTAAATGTTTTTGTATGGGCATACATTTTCCATTCTCTGAGATAAATGTGCAGAAAATACTGTTGCTGGGTTGTGTGGTAAGTGCATGTTTAATTTGAAAGATACCTTGAAACTAAATGAATTTCTTGTAAACTGCATATAGTTTAGAGTTTTTTTTGGCCCACACTGCCAATCCTTGCCTTTTGATTTGTGTATTTACACCACATATATTTAAAGTAATTATTGATAGGTGAGTTTGTCTGCCATTTTTTTGTTTCTGTTTGTTTCCTCTATTTCTCATCCCTCTGTTTCTTTTTCTTGACTTCCCCATGCATTGTATTTTAGGATTCTGTCTTGATTTATTTATAGTATTGTATTTATTTGTATGTCTTTACATAGTTTTCTTAACTGTTTCAACTGGATATTACAATATATACGTGTGATTTATCACTGTCTACTGTAACATTTTACCACTTCAAGTGAAGTGTGGAAACCGTACTTCTGTTTAGATTCTTGAGTATGAGATGGTATTAAAATTTGTGTTCCGATCGTCAAATGTGATTTATACGATTCATGAGAAGCATAGTCTGTGGTATATACTTATTCCTGCTTTTTCTGTTTTTTCTTCCTAGTGCTACAGGATTGCTTCTTTTATCATTTCCATTCTATTGAATGGCTTCCTTTAGTCATTCTGTAAGAATAGGTCTACTCATTTTAGTAAACTACTTCTTCTAGTTTTACTTAGTCTGAAGCTGGTTCATCAGATACAGAATTCACAGCTGACAGTTCTTTTCATTCAGCATTTGTGAATTGTCATGCCACTTCCTTCTGGCCTACGTGGTTTTAGTTGAGAAATCTATTGGCATTTGAATTGGTGTTTCCTATAGTAATGTGTCGTTTCTCTCTGACTGCTTTCAAGGCTTTTTCTTTGGATTTAGTTTTCAGAATTTTAATTAAGATGTATCTTGGTGGACCTACTTAGTCTTGGTGGACTTATTTAGATTTATCCTATTTAGATTCACCGAGTTTCTTGAATCTGCAGGTTTATTTCTTTCTTCTTTTTAAATCCTGTTACGTCTTCAGGGTTTTTTGTTGTTGTTGTTGTTTGTTTGTTTTTTGTTTTTGAGACGGAGTCTTGCTCTGTCACCCAGGCTGGAGTGCAGTGGCATGATCTCGGCTCACTGCAGTCTGCGCCTCCTGGGTTCAAGCGATTCTCCTGCCTCAGCCTCCCTGAGTAGCTGGGACTACAGGCGTGTGCCACCATGCCTGGCTACTTTTTTGTATTTTTAGTAGAGACGGGGTTTCACCATGTTAGCCAGGATGGTCTCTATCTCCTGACCTCTTGATTCTCCCGCCTCAGCCTTCCAAAGTGCTGGGATTACAGGTGTGAGCCATCGCTCCTGGCCAGGTTTTTGTTTTTTGAGACAGGGGTTCATTCTGTTGCCCAGGCTGGAGTGCAGTAGTGCGATCTCAGCTAACTGCAGCCTCAGCCTTCTGGGCTCAAGCAATCCTCCCACCTTAGCCTCCTGAGTAGCTGAGACTATAGGTGTGTACCACCACACCCAACGAATTTTTGTATTTTCTATAGAGGCAGGGGCTTACCATGTTGCCCAGCCTGGTCTCAAGCAACGCCTGAGCTCAAGCAATTTGCCTGCCTTGTCCACCCAAAGTGCTGGGATTATAGGTGTGTGCCGTTGTGCCCAACCTATGTATATGTCTTTAATCAAATAAGAGATGTTTTCAGCTGTTAATTCTTTGAATACTCTTTTTGTTGTTGTTGTTGTCTTGTTGTTGTTTTGAGACAGAGTCTCACTCTGACTCAGGCTGCAGTGCAGTGGTGTGATCTCTGCTCCCTGGAACTTCCACCTCAGGTTCCAGTGATTCTCTTGCCTCAGCCTCCCTAGTGGCTGGGATTACAGGTTTGTGCCACCATACCAGCTAATTTAGTGGAGATGAAGTTTCACCACATTGGCCAGGCTGGTCTTCAATTCCTGACCTCAAGTGATCCGCCCACCTTGGCCTTCCAAAGTGTTGGGTTTACAGGTGTGAGCTACCACTCCCAGTCAATTCTTCGAATATCTTTCTACCCTACTCTCTCTTTTCCTTCTGGAATGCTGATGCTATGAATGTTGAATCTTCTGTTGTTATCCCACAATGCCTTGAGATTCTGTTAATTTTTTTTTCAGTGTTATTTTTTCTGTCTGCTCACATTGAGTAATTGTATTGACCTGTCTTTAATCTCACTGATTCTATCCTCTGTCATCTCCACTCTTTAAAACTCATCTAGTGAGTTTTAAAATTTCTTAATGTATTTTTCATTTCTATAATTTATATTTCATTTCTTTTTATAAGTTCTGTCTTTGCTGATATTTTCTATATGTTTCAAGAGAATTTTAAGTCGTTTTTGAAGCATTTTTATGAGAGCAGTTCCAATATTTATTTATTTATTGTTTTTTTTTGAGATGAGTCTCTCTCTGTTATCCAGGCTGGAGTGTAGTGGCATGATCTCGGCTCACTGCAGCCTCCGCCTCCTGGGTTCAAGCAATTCTCTCTCAGCCTCCTGAGTAGCTAGGACTACAGGCATCTGCCACCACGCCCAGCTAATTTTTGTACTTTTAATAGAGACAGGGTTTCACCATATTTGTGAGGCTGGTGTCGAGCCCCTGACCTCAGGTGATACACCCACCTCAGCCTCCCAAAGTGCTGGAATTACGGCATGAGTCACTGCACTTGGCCTGCTCCAGAATTTTTCTTACAGTTTTAACATCTGTCTCAATGTTGGCATTCTTTAATTGTCTTCTTTCATTCAGATAATGATTTTCTGTTGAACCCTGGATATTTTGGCTATCATGTTAGGGGATGTCCAGTCTTAGGCGGGCAGTAACCATGCTTACGTAGGTTTACTGTGCGGGTCCTGGACTGTTTTGATGGATTGTGGTTTCAATAACAGTTAATTTTTAGAGCCTTTGCAGTGGTATTTGAGTCTGCTTGTTTTATCTGGTGCCGCAGAGGCTCCCATTGACCTCTGCTGCTTCTTGATCTCTGTTGCTTCTGTCTGAGGGGGTTGGAGTTTTCACAGGCCGGGCTGCTTGATGCCTGTAGATATGGAGAAAAGGGAGTCTTCAGCCTGTGGGGACAGACAGGTTTCCTGGCCTGACCCCCTTTGCTTGAGCTACTTGGCTGCTCAGCATCTTGTTGGTGGGGGGGAAGGTGTTGTAGTCTCAGACCCACAAGGACAAAGAGGCTTCCCGGGCTGGACTGTTTTTTGTGATCTTCTCCCACATGCTGGTGCCATTTGGTCTCCCCTATTCTAGTCTTTTTTTTTTTTTTTGAAACTTAAGGGAAGATAAAACTCACAACAAAAGTCATTTCATAATCTCCTAAGATCTACCATAACTAAGTTACTTCTCTTAGTTGGGAAATACCAGGAATTGGTAAAATTAATGGGTCAGCCAACTACTTCAAAACTCTGAATCTCAATATAAACGGCTACATCAAGATTGGTAGCTCTGGTTGAAAGTAGAAAAAATGGTAATAAATAGTGTTACGTGTTTAGATATCCAAGCTCTGTGTGCTAAATCAGTAAGAATACTAACTAGGACAAAGGTATAAAACTGCAAAATTTCTGTCTTTTGGTTTACTTAATTGAATCTGTTGAATTTTCTTCTCTCTCTCCAGCTGAATTCTTTCAGAACCATGCCCATATTTTATATTCATTCAGAAGTATTTTATTTTCCTCGCTAATGCTCCTTTTACCTCAGACTATACCCTCATAGGGAACCTTCTTCTCTACCTTTTTAATTCAGAGAAATATACTGTATTAGGAACTTGATCCAGCCATTTAAAAAATGTTAGTATCTTGGCGGGGCAAGGTGGCTCACACCTGTAATCCCAGCACTTCCGGCGGCCGAGGCAGGTGGGTCACCTAAGGTCAGGAATTCGAGACCAGCCTGGCCAACATGGTGAAACCCTGTCTCTACTAAAAATATAAAAATTAGCCAGGTGTGATGGTGGTCGCTTGTAATCCCAGCTGCTCAGGAGACTGAGGCAGGAGAATTGTTTGAACCAGGAAGGTGGCGGTTGCAGTGAGCTGAGATCAAGCCATTGCATTCCAGCCTGGGTGAGAAGAACGAAACTCTGTCTCAAAAGAAAAAGAAATGCTAGCACCTTAATCAGGTAAAATAAAAGTAGTCAGTATTTCTTTATATGCAGTAGTCACCATTCTAACAAAAGGTAGAATGACCTTTTACAAAAGGTAGAATGAATAAGCATTCTGTTTCTCTTAGAAAGTCTTCTCTGTGTGTGTGTGTGTCTCTCTCTCTCTTTCTGTGTCTCTGTCTCTGTCTCTCTGTTTGTTTCAGGCAGGAGTGCAGTGGTGTTATCATAGCTTACTGCAGCCTCAACCTTCTGGGCTCAGATGATTCACCAACCGTAGCTTCTATAGTAGTTGGTACTACAGGTATACACTGTCACATCTGGCCTACTTTTTATTACCTATTCCTCATAAGATTGAAAAGCCTGATGCTGTAATAAACCACTAGTGAAAATGGCCTTGACTAAGGCCATTCACGTGGTCTGTATAAACCCTGTGAAGTCATTATCTCATAGATAAACATATCAAATCAGTGAAAAGTTACATGTCTAATTAGTGGTAGAACTTGAACCCACATCTGTGAGGCTAAAATATAAGTGGTTTCTGCTGCCTCGCTTTTGAATAGGACTTAGGAGATTGGACAGGGATCTAATGAACTTTGTATTTCTCTTTAGGTGAAAAGTTAGATTGTTCTCTAAGACCCCCTATACCAAGAGTTTGTAATTAATCTAAATAATATTGATAATATTGAACTTTGTTACTTCATTTGTTTACTTAAAAATAGAGCATAGAATTACTGGACTCCTTTTTTTCTTTTTTCATTTGAAAGTGTTATGCCCACTTGTTACTGCTTTTGGACAAAACCATGCTTTTTAGAAGACATTAGTGAAAGACAATAATGGAGTGATAGAGTGAATGTTTATAGTTAAGTGTTAAGAGTATGATAAAGCAAACAAAAAAATTTCCAAGGAATCTTTTATTGCTATGACCTCCCTCTCTAGGCGATTCCTAGATCACTCTGCTTATTTGTTCTATGCGCATCTGCTGCTCAGTTGACCCAGACTCATTTTGGGACCTACTTACCCTAAAATTCTTGTTTAAGAGTTTTTCTACACACTCTTTCCCTTAACTCTTTAGTGGTTTTATTCCTGTTTGTTTGATGGTATGTTTTGGGGAGGAAAACAGTATGAAGAAACAAATTCATTAAAGTGTGGATGAGTCAGATCTACTTTTTAAATCAAAAGTTTTAGATTGAAAGGCTACATTTATATTATTTCTTTTTAAAAAGCAGATTAGTTGTTAATCTGAATGAATCGATCATTGGTGGAATTGCAAGTAATATGATCAAGGGAAGGAAGAATGTTTACTGAAAGTGTATAGGAGTCCACAGATTTAAATTTAAATCTAAAATCTACCAAAACTATTAAATTGGTAATTTCTGAAGTCACTGTTTTCCAGTGTAAGTGTGCTGTTGAGGTCAGTTTTGTTCTGTATGTTCTATTTATAAATGCATGTTAAGTATGAGGTAAAAATCTATTTTTGGTTTTAAAGTTATGTAGTATTACATTTTGAGAGTTCATATGTGAATAATGATTATGGGTGTGTGTTTACAGATACATGTTTAAGTGTATATCATGTAAATGAAAGATTGTAGATACATTGACTATACATTTATATTTTTACATTTAAAATTGACTTTAGGCCAGGTGTGGTGGCTTATGCCTATAATCACTTTGGGTAGTGGAAGCAGGAGGATCGTTTGAGCCCAGGAGTTTGAGACTAGCTTGGGCAACATTGGGAGACCCCGTCTCTACCAAAAAGAAGAAAAAAAACCCAAGTTAGCTGGACGTGGTGGTGCAGACATGTGGTTCAGCTACTCAAGAGGGTGAGGTGGGAGGATCATTTGAACTTAGTAGTTCAAGGCTGCCGTATGATTGAGCCAGCCTGGGTTACAGAGGAAGACCCTATCTCAAAACAAATAAACTAATTAATTAAATTAAATAGACTTGACATGAAGGCATTTAAGCATCTGGTCTTGATGACTTCATTTTTTTTTTTAACCTTGAAAGTCTGAGTCTATTATTTAATTCTATTGAAGTTCAAGGGATTGAGCTTTGAAGGATGAATATAGATTGTGTATAATTCAACCAGGAATAGGGAAGATGATTAATCATCATTGCCTTAAGGCCAAGTTTTGACAACTGTATTTTGTAGAAAGAAGTACAGAAAAAATGGACAAGAGATTGGGGATTAAAGTAGGAATTAGGGTACTTGTTATTGCAAGGGAGAATATCTCTAGAATCAAATAAGTTGAATTTTGGGACCTACTTCCCCCCAAATGCTTGTTTAACAGTTTTCCTACACACTATTTCCTCTATGTCTTTAGTGGTTTTATTCCTATTTGTTTGATGTTATGTCCATTAAACCTGTTTATTGAAGGTTTGAAATTGGGATAGCAAATATTGGTGGACACTGGTGAATTTGAGGATGGACAGTACAGACTTATTAACATTCTTTGGATTGGGTGCAGAAGGGAATGCCAGTGAGGAGACCAAAAATAATTTGGAAAGGAATAGACTTCAGGGTTTCATGAAGTCTTAAAATACTTGAATGACTGTGATTGGAATGATAAAGAAATAATGTCAAACTTTTTCTACCCACTTTCAAAGATAATTTGTTGCAAAGTCAGTTTCAAAATTCAAACACTGCAGAGAAAAACAAAGAGCTCCCCAGATTTTCCCACCATTATGCTACTGATTTCCATCATAAAGGTAGACTTGTAAATAGACTTATAAGAAGATTATTTAGCTTAGCTTAAGAAGGAATTTGTGAATGACTGGAAATGCTTGAGGACATAATGCCTCTCCACCACTTGTATAACACATTCGATGATTACCTGTTTAGGTGTTTTAGAGGGAGTACAAGTACCTATAAGTAAATGGACTAGGTCACTTATGAAGCTCCTGTTTAGATGATTACCTGTTTAGATGCTTGCATAACACATTGGATGATTACCTGTTTAGATGTTTTAGAGGGGGTACAAGTACCTGTAGGTAAATGGACTAGGTCACCTATGAAGCTCCCTTGTCAACCTATAGATTTATCTGATTCTTGTCAGTCAGTGTTGAAAAGAGAGAGAGTTGTGTAAACTGAGCATTAAGTAAATAATGATCAAAAGTTGTAGGATTTTATTTTACCCAGCAATTTCTCTTCTGCATATATAGACAAAAGAATGGAAAGCAGAGACTTAATAGATAGTTTTAACACTAGTGTTTATAGCAGCGTGATTCACAATAGGCAAAAGGAAAAAACAACCCAAATATCCATTGTTGGGTGGATGGATGGATAAACAAAATGTAGCATATATATTTAACGGAATATTCAGCTTTAAAAAGAAAGGAAATCGACATCTGCTGCAGCATGGATGAATCTTGAAGACATTGTACTAAACGAAATGAGCCAGACAAAAAATAACAATTACTGTATGATTCTGCTTATGTAAGATACCTAGAATAGTCAAATTCATAGAGAGAAAGTAGAATGGTGGTTGCCAGGAGCTGGCAGGCAGGGCAAGATGGTTGTTGTTTAGTGGGTATAGAGTTCCCATTTTATAAGTGAAAAGAGTTCTGAAGCTTGATTGCTCAACAGGGTGAGTGTACTTAACACTACTGAACCTGTGCACTTAGATTAAGATGATAAATGTTATGCATATTTTATCACAATAAGAAAGTTGTAGGATTTTGCTTTTATTAGAATGAGGCACAATTTAATCTAATGTAGGAGAAACAGCCATTATGTTATATTAGTGGGAAATAGAAAACATTTGGCTAAGGTAAAGAGAATGAGCAGAGGTGTAAAGAAGGTTAATGTTCATTTTACCTAGTTAAATTTAAAATCTAGACAGTGATGGGTGGTTACGAAAGTGAAGATAAAAGTGTGATTTTTATTAACTTCTCACAATATGATGATTCAGAATTGGTAAAACAAGTAAGTCTTAGAGTTTTGGCAAGAGTCTTTAGAATGTGGAGAATTATAGACAAGACAAAGCAAGCTGAAGCTGAGGAATTGGCTTTTAACTTTCACTGAAAAGTTGATGGGCCATGTTTACTTAACAAACTTTATTCTGGACTTCGTTTACGTGTGTCTTTGAACCCCAGAAAGAAACTAAGAATGGAAGAAACAATAGTGAAAATGTCATGATTTTCAGTGGAGAAATTAGACCTTATTAGTTAGGGGAAAAGTTATCAGTTAATTTTGGTAAGAAATCTCTTTTAAAAAATATGTTTAATTAGAAAACATTAAGAATCATTTTGCTGTAAGTGCTACTGCATTTACAGTTGAATATACTCTTGTTTGTGAACCAGGGGGTTGGAGATTGACAAATTGGAAAACATAAACTCTAAACCTGAGTTTCTGATTTTGTTCATTTCTTGAATTGATAGCAGAATTGCAAATATGGCTAACAGTTTTTAGATAGAGTGCATTTTAAACTTGTACTTATGTGCCGTATTTTCCTGGGCGTGTGTATGTGTGCACGCACACACTAGCAAATAAGGTAGACTGTGTCATTTGGCTCTGCCTAGCTCCAGTTCAGTTATTTTTATTATTACATTGAAATGTAAGAATGAGTACTTCTTTCTTATGGAAACTTCCACTTCCTCTTTTATATCACCTGCACATACCACTGTGTTGCTACATGATCGGTCCTTTGTAAATATTAAATGAATGAGGAGTCAAGACAGCCTCTTTTTCATATTTTTTTTTCCTGAGTTAACTTTATGGAGTTTTAATATTATTTGATTTTATATTTGTATCTTTTTTCTTTTACATCGAAACCCTTGGTTCAAAACAGCATTATAAATGTATTTATGTTTTCAGTACATAAACATAGTTTCAAATTAATAATTTCAGGATAACTACTAATTATTTTATATATATACACACACACAACACACACTTTTTTTTAGAGGAGGACAACACATTTAGTTTTGTTTCAATCAAATCGCAACACTTTCTTTTCCAGCTGCTGCAAAGTGCATCTACAATATTATGATCCATTTTTAAAAGGTTTCCTGTCACATTACAGCAAGTCTCTTTTTTCAAACAGAGGAATAATCCCAAATTCTTCCTCAAATAAAAATAAAAACACCATTCCAGCAAATGGTAAATACATAAAAATTACAGTAAGCCAGACACTTAAAAGTACAGCCAAGAAGTCTTCCAACAGTTTATTAGAAAGAATGTAGACATTTAAAAAAATCCCTGCTGTCATGAACATAAATTGAGGTTTTCAGCCCTCGTATAAGCTGAATCAAAAAAATAAAATCCAACAGTGTATTAAACATTTTTCACCCGTTTGCCGTACTGACAATGCAGGTACAAATTTGGTCCAAATGTACAGATTCAAACCACAATGTACAGCTTTCTTTGTCCTCCTTGCTAAGAAACGTAAAAGCTTAAGGGTCAAACAATACCAAATATATAGGCTTCAAAAACCATCTAAGTTAGGGCATTCTCTAGTTTTAGCTAAGATACATCTGGAACACTGGCAAGTGATCACTCACATAGAATGATGTGAAGTAGATTTTTTGAAAAATAAACTTTAGTAGAGTGATCCTAAAGGATAACACCAGAAGAACAGCAGGTTGCCAGTAAGGTGTCAGCCAGTTTGTTCCAGCCATGGAACAAACATGAATTCATGTCCTATAATCTAAAATTTAGTTGTCTTTCCCTAAGCTGAGAGCTTCCTGTCATGTCAGCATCTATGATAAGAAGAAAAGGAGACTTAGGTGAGATGTTTTTATGTATCACAACTGCTGCATCAATTGCCTGGGACCTCAACAGCTTCATGAAAATCTGAGAAATGTTCATGCATAAGGTTATTGCCTTAGCTGACTTAAAATTGCCCCATACAATGGTACATATAAACCCTTAGTGAAGCCTTTTAAAAAACAGATAGAAAATGGGTGAAAGTAGGCAAATACAGCATCTGCCTTTAGAGCTATCAACTCAAGAATTCTCTCAATTACTAAATCTTGCAGAGAAGTCATTTTTCTTTCTCAAAGTCCTGGTGATGACAATATTCCTTACTTCAGATCTGGCATTTTTTTTTTTTTTATCATCACTGTCTTGTTAATCATCATCTGCTCCATCTAATTCTGGTAAATCTACATCCTCATCACCACCCACGTTGTTCATCATCTCAGAGAAACGATCAAAATTAGACATGTCTTCATCTGAATAATCTTCCCAGTCTTTCCAATTATTGAAGTCCACACCAAGCCAATTAAGCCTTGCCCTTTCTTTTGTTAACCTTGGTCATGACTGGCCAGATTCTCCTTTTCGTAAACAACATAAAATTGATCTGTCCATTCTTTTATGTTTGGAATCATTTGAATCAATACAGTGAAAAAAATCAATTTCATTTAAATGCTTAAAATTATCACTTCCTCTGAGACAACTGATGCAAGTTTGGATTTTTCAAAATTTGCATTAACGTCCTTACTGTCTTCAACACAAAATTTAATGAAGACATGGTCCCTTCCATCATACCACTTTTGCAGAAACAGGCTGCATTGTAAACAGGGTAGGGGGACAGGCGAACAGGTGGGCGGGCCTCTGTTGGCTGCTGCTGCTGCTAGATAGCCAGCTTCTCTCTCGTAGTAACTCTGCGTTTTCTTCCTGTCACAACCTCTTCTTGCTCCCGTCAGGCCACAGCGGCAGCCACTGGCTCGACCTCTGTCTCTAGAATGCACCGCATGGAAAGAGCGGCTTCTCTGGTCTGCGAGAAGAGGAAAGTGTAGGAAAAGGGGAGTGAGGACCTATTGTTATATTTTTATCTATATAAAATAAAATATCTATATAAAATTATCTATATTTTATCTATATAAAAATATAACATATTTTTATATAACAATGTTATATTTTTATCTATATATTTTTATCTATATATAGAAAACCTTACAGAGTAAAGAGTTAACTACAAGTTTCTTTTACCTTTTATCATTTTTGGGCTTTCAAAATTTCTGTGTGAAGGCGGAAGATGAATTCTTCTCCCCAACTCCATTTTTAGTATTAATGTTGATAGGCTTCTTGCCAATGAGATTCAGTCCATTATATCTGTAGTTTACCAGGTAACCTGAATTACTTGCAACTCATTACATCATAAGCAGGAGATGTTCTAGGAGTGTTAGTGACATTATTGTACTCTTTAGATGGTAGATCAGCTTGTGCCATATTAAATGCATTCATTAGCGTCCACCCTTCATCATAGTGCAGGTCCAGAAACAGCAGAAAGGTGAACACTCTAAATAAAGCAGAGAGACTTAAGGTGCTCCAGCGTTTTCATTTCCTTGCTGCTTTTTATTTGAGAAGTGGATATTTATGGTGTTTGTTTTGGAATGGTTTTCTTTTCCTTTGGCCGGTCAAGTGATCAGGTGCTTTGTTTTCTAGACACATTTTGTTATATTTGACCTTGGGAGAATATATATATGTTCATAGAAAATATGGGAATAGGCTGGATGCGATGGCTCACATCTGTAATCCCAGCACTTTGGGAGACCAAGGTGGGTGGATCACTTGAGGTCAGGAGTTCCAGACCAGCCTGGCAAACATAAGGAAACCCCGTCTCTACTAAAATACACACAAAAAGGTAGTCTTTTCTTCCTTCCCTGCCTTCCTCCTTCCTTTTTTTCCTTCTTTCCTGCCACCTACCCATCCATCCATTCTTGCTTTTTGCTACAACCAGCAAATTCCTTGAACTTAAATCTCAGAAGTAGGCAATAGAAGTGAAGATGGAGATCTAAATCATTCCCCCTTTTGTTCAGGGTACACATGCAGGTTTATTACATAAGTAAACTCGTGTCATGGCAGTTTGTTGTACAGCTTATTTCATCACTCAGGTATTAAGCCTAGCACCCATAAATTATTTTTCCTGATCATCCCCCCCCCAGCCTTTTTTTTTTTTTTTTTGAGACAGAGTTTCGCTCTTGTTACCCAGGCTGGAGTGCAGTAGTGCGATCTCAGCTTAGTGCAACCTTCACCTCCTAGGTTCAAGCAATTCTCCTACCTCAGCCTCCTGAGTAGCTGGGACTACAGGTGCACACTACCACATGCAGCTAATTTTTTTTCTTTTGTAGTTTTAGTAGAGATGGGGTTTCACCACATTGGCCAAGCTGGTCTCAAACTCCTGACCTCAAATAATCCACTCATGTCTGTCTCCCAAAATGCTGGGATTACAGATGTGAGCCACCGTGCCAGGCTCCTATTTTTTTTTTCTTTTTTTTTCTTTCTGTACTTGCAAACTACACAAAGAGCTGGGCCATCCCCCACCTTTCTTTTTTTTTTTTTTTTTTTTTTTTTTTTTTTTTTTTTTTTTTTTTTTTTTTTTTTTTTTTTTTTTTTTTTTTTT
>NW_016107316.1:17324861-17338769 GCF_001604975.1 Cebus imitator | reverse complement strand
GGGTTCAAGTGATTCTCCTGCCTCAGCCTCCCAAGTAACTGGGATTACAGGCATGCGCCACCACACCTGCCCAATTTTTGTATTTTTAGTAGAGACTGGGTTAGCCAGGCTGGTCTTGAACTCCTGACCTCAGGTGATCCGCTTGCCTCAGCCACACTAAGTGCTGGGATTACAGGTGTGAGCCATCACACCCAGCCCCCCATATTAAAAAAAAAACAAAAAAAAAAACTTTATTGAGGTATAGTTTACATGCCGTAAACTCTAAACTCCATCTCTTTTTCTTTTTTTTCCTTTCCCTTTTTTTCTTTTCTTTGTGTTTCTTTCCTGACAGGGTCTTGCTGTGTCACCCAGGCTGGAGTGCAGTGGTACAATCATAGTTCACTACAACCTTGAACTCCTGGGCTCAAGTGATCCTCTCACCTCAGCTTCTGGAGTAGCTGGGAGTATGGGCACACACCAGCACTCCTGGCTAATTTTTAAATTTTTATATATTTTTTTTGTAGAAACAAGTTCTCCCTATGTTTCCCAGACTGGTCTCAAATTCCTGGGCTCAAGTGGTTCTCCTGCGTCAGCCTCCCAAAGCGTTAGGATTTTGGGTGTGAGTCACCACACCAGGCCAGAAACTTTACCCATTTTCAGTGCACAATTCAGTGATTTTTAGTAAATTTACTGAGTTGTGCTACCATCACCATAATCCAATTTTAGAATATTTTCCTCACCCCAGAGAGATCTCTCTTACTTGATATGGGTAATGCTGGTTCCTCCTGCCAGCATGTAATCTGCTTTCTATCTCTGTAGTTTGGCCATATCCGGACATTCATATAAATGGAATCATATAATATATGGTATTTTAAGGTTAGTTCATGTTTGTTGCATTGATCAGTACTTCCTTTCTTTTCATTGGTCCATATCGTCATACAGACTTTTCTCATATACATACTTTTAAAAAATCATATATATTTATTTAACTTTTTATTTTATTTATATGACATATTAATTGCAGACTTTTAGAAAAATTGCAAAAGTAGTACAAAGAATTTTGATACAGCCTCTATCTAGATTCTCCAAATGTTAACATCTATCTAATTGGTGTTTGTGGGATGTCTAAGAATAAATTGTAGACATAATGCCTCATTCACTTTTAAATACTTCAGAGCAGGCTGGATGCAGTGGTTCATACCTATAATCTCAGCACTTTGGAGCTGAGGCAGTATTGCTTGAGTGTAGGAGTTCAAGCAACAAAGTGAGACCAGGGCAACAAAGTGAGACCCTGTCTTTATACAATAATAAAATAATTAACCAGATGTGGTGGCGCATACTTGTGGTCCCAGCTACTCTAGAGGCTGAGTCAGGAGAATCAAATTTGAGCCAGGACTTCAAGGCTGCAATGAGCTATGATTGCACCCCTGTACTCCAGTCTGTGGGACAGAGTAAGACCCTGTCTCAAGGGGGAAAAAAAAAAATCAAGCAACCAAGCAAACTTCAGAAGATATTTTCTAAAGGCAAGTACTACAGGGTAAAGTAGTTAATAGAAAATCTACATTGGCACAGTATTATCATCTAATCAGACTTTATCCAAATTTGATAATTCTTCCACTGATGTTCTAATCCAGGATCACATGTTATGTTGTATTTGCATTTAGTTTTCATTTACTCTTCTTTAATCTGGAATTGTACTTCAGTCTTTGTCTTTTATGACTAGACATCTTTTGAGTGCATGCCGGCTATTCTGCAGATTGTTTTTCAATTTTTATTTCCGGTGTTTAATCATGATTTAAGTTGTGCATTTTTGGCAGGAGTCACAGGATTGATATGCCATTTTTACCGCAAGATATCTGGAAGCCCATGATTTCAGTATATCACAGTATTGGTGATGGTAACTGTGATTTCTTGGTTTATTTGATGTCTACAAGTTTCTTCACTGTAAAGATACCATTTTTCCCCTTTGTAATTAATAAGAATTTGGGGGTGAAGATACTTTGAGACTCACTCTATAAACATCTTGTTTTACATTGTACCTTTGCCCACTAGTTTTAGCATGTCGTTATTAGTTAATCTGTCACTGCTTAACAATATCAGAGATTTAGCAGCTTAAAACAACACATTTATTATCTCAGTTTCTATGTGTCAGTAGTCTGAGCATGGCTTTCTTCGTCCTCGGCAATGCAGCAGAGTGTTGGGCAGAGCTGTGTTTTTACCTGAAGACTTGATTGGGGAATGATCAACTTGCAAGCTTATGTGGTTGTTGGAAAGATTCAGATCCTTGTGGGTTATCAGATTGAGGGTCTGTATTCCTAGCTGGCACTTGGCTAGAGGTTGTCCTGAGTTCTTGCCACATGGGCCTCCCCAGCATGGCCACGTACTTCCTCCAAGCCAGCAAGGAAGAGTCACCAAGCAAGGATACTGCAATCTTATGTGAAGTAGTCACTTATGTGAGATCCTATCACCTTTGTTCTTTTTTGATGATTAGAAGCAGGTTACAGGCCCTACCCACACTGCAGTTGGAGGGATTATGTAGGGCTGTGAGTACCAGGAAGCAGAGATTACTGGAAGCCATTTTAGGTCTGTCTACCACAGCATCCACTAGTCTTACTTACCTGAAACTTACTATCACTGTTTACACATGTGGTGATTTTCTAATTCCAACATTCTTGGTATGTCTTTTTTTGTTGTTGGAATTGTACTGCAAGGAATTCTCCCCCACTTGTTGATTTGTTCATTTATTTTTATCAGAATGAACTCATGCATTCTTATTCTTTGGGTTATTTCTACTATAATCATTTATTGCTTTAGAATAAGTAGCAGTTAATCCCTCCAAGAACAGCATTTAGAGAAGTCTTTAGCATGGGTTTCTTTTTTTTTTTTTTGAGATGAACTCTTGTTCTGTCACCCAAGCTGGAGTACAGCAGAATGATCTCGGCTCACTGCAACCTCAGCCTGCCGAGTAGCTGAGATTACAGGTGTCCGCCACCATGCCTGGCTAAGTTTTTTGCATTTTTAGTAGAGACAGGGTTTTGCCATGTTCGCCAGGCTGATCTCAAACTTCTGACCTCAAGTGATACACCTCTTTTGGCCTCCCAAAGTGCCGGGATTACAGGCATGTAATCCACTGCTCTGCCCAGCATGGGTTTCTAAATAGGATTTGAAGTATAGTAAGTCATTTGTCAAATATACTATAGATGAAAAGTAAATTTTAACATGTGAGCCATTGTATCATATGTTGGCAAAGCCTTTGAAATTCTATTTGAAAATATACTTTGATGCAGCAGATTTTCAAGCTACCACCAAAATGCTAAAAATGCTTTATGTTAATGTTTTTTAAGTGAAAAACTAATTTTTCCCCTAAAAATCATTGCCATGTAATTTAAATGATTAAAAGTTTTGGTGATATGATCTAAATACACTCATTCTAAAACCACTAGCTTTCTCAGCTTTATCTTTGGCTTGTCTCTTGATCTTTGATTGTTATGTATAGGCATCCCCTTCTTATTTGTGGGCGTTTGGGGTTCTCACTCTTTCAGTATGTCTTCTTGTACTTAGTGAACACAAGTACTTTGCTATTCGGTGTGTCTTTTTAAGTGAAAGTCTTTTCATTTCCATCTGTATGCAATTTCCCCTCCTACCTGCTGTTCTGGGTTTTTTTTTTTTTTTTTCTAGCAACCAAAGGAAGCTGTTCTAGTTTTTGTTTTGTTTTTAATAGCATGCCCTGTGACAAAGTGATTTTGAAAAAGAGCTGTATTGTCTGTCAGAAGTTTCCTTGTTTTAATAGTTTGTTTGTATATTTCTGGAGTATTTGCTTCAATATTTCTTGTACAAATGATGCCTGATAACCCCCACCCCAATTAAATTAGTGAAAAAAAATGTACACTGAAGAACATATCCTGAAAAACTCTTAAGTAGGAATCACCATTGTTTGTTGCATTTAATTGAATAAACCAAGAAAGTTGCTAGGCTTTCGTTTCTTCACTTTGAGTTAATATTAATTCCTAAATGATCTCTGAAGTTGAGGAAAAAGAAAATAGACAAATTTCGGAAGTGTGTTGTTATTTTAAAAATGAAAATTGGAGAAAATAGAAAACATTTACATTTCTCTTATATTACCTAATTGCAAATGTATTCCACCTTTTTTTTTCAAAAACATTTTCTCCATTCCTGAATTGTTTACTTTGGTGCATTTCTTTCTGGCTGGATTTCATCATCAGATAGAATTTTTAAGTTTATGGATGATCTTTTCCCTGAGTTGTTGTGGGCTTAAGAATGTTTTCTATTTTTCCTTTTTTTTGAGACAGAGTCTTGCTCTGTCGCCCAGGCTGGAGTACAGTGGTACGATCTCAGCTCATTGCAACTTCCATCTCCTGGGTTCAAGCAATTCTCGTGTCTTAGCCTCCCGAATAGCCTACCACCACGCTCAGCTAATTTTTGTATTTTTAGTAGAGATGGGGTTTCGCCATGTTGGCCAGCTGGCCTTGAACTCCTGACCTCAGGTGATCTGCCCACCTTGGCCTTCCGAAGTGTTGGGATTATAGGCATGAGCCACCGTACTCAGCCAAGAATGTTTTCTTTGCCTTTTTGTTTGAATGCCATCTATGCTAGATATAAAATTCTTCATCCATATTCTTAAGAACTTGGTTTACTGTCTTTTGGCATTGAGTATTGCTAAGAAAGCAAATGTTTCCTGCATTATACAGTGCTTGCTTTATCAGTCAGTGTTTTGCTGCATAATCTTATAATTTCAGTGGCTTATAACAACAAATACTTTCTTCCTCATGTCTTTAGGTTAACTGGGGCTTAGTTATTGTTGGCTAGACTTTGTTCTAGGCTGTGGATTGTCCCCTTCTTCTGCAGGAATCAGTCACTTTGCTCTCATGGCAATCACAGGAGTCAGCCAAACAAGCAAGCACATTTTAGCCTCTGCTTCCGTCATGTCTCTTATTTCATCGATCAGATCAAGTCTTGTGGCCAAGCCCAACATCACTGTGTCAGGGAAATATATTTCACTTAATCTAGTGTACTGCAAGGTCACAAGATGGTATGAATGATGAAATAAAAACACTAATTCAAGCTACCACTTCGGCTTTTAATGCCTAGAACCTGATTTGACTTTTTTCTTTATCCTTGAAGCCTTAAGATTTAGGAAAATACTAATTTTTTCTTTCTTTTTTTTTTTTTGAGATGGAGGCTTGGTATGTCACGCAGGCTGAAGTGCATTGGTTCACTGTAACCTCCGCCTCTCAGATTCAAGTGATCTGCCCACCTCAGTCTTCCAAAGTGCTGGGATTATAGGTGTGAGTCACCATGCCCCACCAAGATTTAGGAAACATTTAGATTTTTCTGAGTATCTGAGTACTTGGGGTTAATATGTACAGATTTGGGTAGCATTTTGCCTCTTGCATTATCATGTAATATACATTATTGATTCATAAGGATAATCTTTTCTCATTAACAGAAGAGAGTGGTTTACCTGTGAATATTCTTCTTTATTCTTCTGTTTCCTTTTCATAATCTCTAAATTTGAATGCTTTTTTTTTTTTTTTTTTATATTAAAGATTTTTTTTTTTTTTTTTTTTTTTACTTTTTTTAATCTCTAAATTTGAATGCTTTTTTTTTTTTTTTAATAGATGAAAGAGTTTATTTATCTATTTGTTAATACATAATGGCGTTGGCCCAAAAAAGACTAATTGGGGCTAAAAAAGGAATTACAGTAACTTCAAAAAATATATTAAATATATCCAAGATCCTAAATATCTTATTCTCCCCAAAAGCTAGCTGCTTCCAAACTTGATTTGATATTTTGCATGTTTTCCCTACGTTGCTTGGTAATTTGAATGCTTTTATGTAGGTGCTTTGTATCTGTAAATGGCAGGAAACACAATGTAAACCGGCTTAAACACTGAAGGAAATTCATTATTTAATGCAAGTGAAAAAAAAATAGGCAAAACTTTATCCCAGTGCTCCAGTCAGTTTCATCAGTGTCTCAACTCTGCTTCTTCAATTTTGTTCCATTCTCAGTAGGCTCATCCATCATAATTGCAAGATGAGTGGTCACAGGCCCTACAGTTGGATATTTTGGGTTCAGTTATGGAAGAGAAGAGAGATTCTACTCTTCAGAGACATTAAATAAAATCACTCATCACTGAGTCTGGCTGGCGGCTCACAATTGAGTCAGATTTTTTCCTTACAGTATATGTAGTTGTAAATATTTGTTTCAGAGAAGTATAGGATACTGTAGAACATAGAAGTGGCTTCTTTTAGCAAGAGACATTAAGGCTGAAACCTGAAAAGTTGAATTGGAGGTTGCTAGGAGAAAAAGAGGTGAGGGTATCATTGCAAGCAGAAGTGTTAGGCCAAGTAGTCAGAAGAATTTTAAATTACCAAATGAAAAGAAAGGTAGAGTAGGGTGGCAGAGAGAGTGTGTAGCAGAATGGTCAGGGTCAGATTATTTTGATAATTTTGTACTTTATCCTAAGAACATTATGATATTATGGATGAATTTTAAACTGGACAGGGGTGGTATGATCATATGTATATATAAAAGGTTACTCTGGCTTCAAAGTGGAGAATATTTGTGTGTGAGGGTGAGATTACTATCACTTGAGATAGGGAACACTGGAACACTACCAGATTAGGGTAGGAGAGTTAGTTGGTAAAGTAACTGTGGTAGTTACTGAATCTTGACCCTGTGACATACACTTTATATGTACATTATCTGTGATCTGTCTGCACAATTGAGTTATACAGTAGGCAGTATTCCCTATTTTGCAGATGAGTAAATTAAGGGTATTTAAAATGACTTGGCCAGGCTACGCACTCATCTGTATTCAGACTGGTATGAATTGTTAAATCTGGCTCTTTCATCATGCAGTGATGACTCCTTTCATTAGTTGCTGTATTTGCTTCATCTAAGCAGTGCGATTATTGACTTCTGGCCTCTTAGCCCTGCTAGCTACTAATCTTATTACATAGAGAACTAAAAGGGCCATTGGCAATATGATCAAAGTCACTTTAGTTCTTTGGGCCTTATGTATGAAACATATTAGTATGTTTGCTGATATGCTTACAGCATAAAATTATAATAGCATTGCACTTGTCCATTTCCTTGAAAGAACCCCTACCTCTTCAACCACAATCTCTTGAGCATGGACAAGAAAAATTAGAAGCTGACTTGTTTCGTGATAGTTACATAATCTTTAAGGTGCTTCAAGTGTTAGTACTTACCCTATTGAATTTACTTGTATTTTTAAGTTGGTATTGATCTCAGTAGTATGGTTTTATTACCCATGCAGATGGTGTCTTATTTCTTCAAGTCATTCAGTCGTTTTTATTTAATTACGGAATTCTGGAGCTCTACCTTCCCATGAAGATATATTTTAGCCATCATGGGTAGTGTGTCCTGTGTTGCTTCTCTGCTATTGCTTTATTATTCATTAATATAAACTCTGCCAGGATTCTTTAACTTTCTGTATTTTCCTGAGATCATGTCTTAATTTTGTTTTAAATGGTACTGTGTCCTGTATATCTTTTGGGTGTTTCAAAGCTTTCTTGTTTCCTTGAAAGAAAATTATATCCAGATTTGCAAGGAAAATATTATGACAGTTTATGGTTATTTTTGCCATATCTTTTTACCAGATGTGTTACTTTCATTTTATAGGTTTTACTTTAAGGACTGTTTTGTTATTATTTGTTGTTCTAAGTACTTAAGCCTAGACTAGATTGTTTTTTTCCCTCTGATTTAAAGC
Organism: Cebus imitator; assembly: GCF_001604975.1. NCBI lineage: Eukaryota > Metazoa > Chordata > Mammalia > Primates > Cebidae > Cebus > Cebus imitator. The sequence goes on along the minus strand of NW_016107316.1, from coordinate 17,331,033 downwards.
ACTTTATGTACACACTTTGTTGCAGTCTCTTATCGGTAATTACAGTATCCCCAGTGCTTGAAAAACAAAGTTTCCTTGTTCATTTAGCACCAAACTTGTTGACAACAACAGTTCTCTTGAAGTGCCATGAGACTGTTTATCCCACTTAGTGTGAGTATTAATGTTTCGTTTCATTTGGTTATGGGATGCTGCCCCTAATCTCCATGGCAGTGTTATATAATTTATGGCATATCATGTTACCTTTTTCAAATAAAAAAAAATTCTTATGTCTGGAACATTTGGCCTAAGTGTTTTAGATCAGGCATTGTGGACTTGTGTCCGTATTAATAGCACTGGTCACAGTGTGGTGTGGCTGCTTGCTCCCTTGTCTATCTTCTCTATTTGATTCTGAGCTAAGAAAACTTCCCTCTTTGGATCCACAGATCCTAGTTTACTGCCCTAAACAGAGTAGGTACTTAATATTGGAACTGAATACCATTAATTGGGGTAAATTTACCAGGTAGATTATTGAAAAAAATTTTTTCTTGGTTATATGTTCTTTTTTAAAAATCATCTCTCCCAGTTCTGTTTCTTTTTTCTTTCTTGTTACTGGAATCTTGGCTTCACCATTTAGTGATAAGGTGATCTTGAACAGCCTATTGAAAACCTATAGTTTCTTCATTTGTAAAAATGGTGTATTAATTTTGTTCACCTCATAGATTGTTGTAAGGACTAAACAAAATGCTTCTTGGAACTTAGCATTCCTTTAGCCAACATGGCTGTTATTGATTTCTGTCTTGTTGGTTACTTTATTACATGGTCAACATCCCCTTCTTAATGGACTTTGAGATCATTCTTCAGTGCTTTCTTTGATGCTTTCAATGGTGGACGAAATCCTTGCACATTTGTCCCTCAGTCCTTTGGCCTTGGTTTTATAGGACAGATTCAAGTGGAATTGTTGCATCAGTGGTCCTAAATATTTTTAGTTTTAACGCATATTTCCATATTACTTTCCTAAGGCAGAATTGAGTAATGTAGGAAAAGGTAGCAGTTTTCTGTCCTCCCAGTTGTCTATATGAGAGCTCATTTGCCCATAACTTTGTCAGCAATGGATTTTATTAATCTATTTGTTGTGGTGTTGTTTCGAGACTAATTTTCATTCTTGTTGCCCAGGCCAGGCTGGAGTGCAATGGCATGATCTCAGCTCCCTGCAACCTCTGCCCTCCAGGTTCAAGTGATTTTCCTGCCTCAGCCTCTCAAGTAGCTGGGATTACAAGCATGTACCACCACATCTGGCTAATATTTTATATTTTTAGTAGAGATGGGGTTCGCCATGTTCACCAGGCTGGTCTCGAACTCCTGACCTTCAGGTGATCCACCCGCCTCAGCCTCCCAAAGTGCCAGGATTACAGGTGTGAGCCACTATGCCTGGCCTTAAAAAAATAATAATAATTATAGACTCACAGGAAATTGCAAAAATAATACCTCATGTACACTTCATCCAGCTTCCTTTAATGGTAATGTCTTATGTAAATATAGTACACTATCAGACCGGGCACAGTGGCTGACGCCTGTAATCCCAGTACTTTGGGAGACCAAGGTGGGTGGATCACCTGAGATCAGGAGTTCAAGACCAGCGTAGCCAACGTGGTGAAACCTGTCTACTAAAAATACAAAAATTAGCTGGGTGTGGTGGTATGTGCCTCTAATTCCAGCTACTCGGGAAGCTGAGGCAAGAGAATTGCTTGAACCTGGGAGATGGAGGTTGCAGTAAGCCAAAATCACACCACTGCACTCCAGCCTGGGTGACAGAATGGGACTCTGAATCAAAAAAATATAAATAAGTATAAATATATATTATAATATCAAACCAGGAAATTGACATTGGTATAAGACTCTTAACTAAGACTTGGATCATTTTATTTCTTTCAGTCTGACCAATCAATGGTATCTTGATTTAGTTTGCATTTTTATAACCACTATTATATTTGAGCTTCTTCTTATATGTCTTCTTGGTGATTTACATTTGTGATTTATGAATTATTTCTTCACGTCCTTTTTCCATTTTTTTTTTCTAATGAGCTCTTTGTTTTCCTAAAAGAACCTCTTCTTAGGACTATCAGTCTTTTATCTGCCATGTGTTTTGCAGTTAATTATTCTAGCTTCATATATTTTCTGTTGTTTTCCTAAAATAATCTCTTCTTAGGACTATCAGACTTTTATCTGCCATATGTTTTGCAGTTAATTATTCTAGCTTCATATATTTTCTGTAGTTTTGTTGCTTGTATTTTTTTCCTTTGTAGATATTTTTATATAATCAATATGTTTGTTTTGTGGTTTTTGGATTTTTCTCTTTGGTGGAAAGCTTTCTCTGCTGGTGCGTGCATGCGTGTGTGTGTGTGTGTGTGTGTGTGTGTGTGTGTGTGTGTGTGTGTTTTAAGCCAGGGTCTCACTCTGTTGCCCAGCCTAGAGCGCAGTGGTATGATCATGGCACACTGCAGCCTCAAATTCCTGGGCTCGGTTGATCCTCCTGCCTCAGCCTCCAAAGTAGCTGGTTCTACAGGCATGTGCCCCCCTGCACAACTTTTTTTTTTTTTTTTTGTAAAGACGGGTTGCTCAGGCTGGTCTTAACTCCTGGGCTCAAGTGATCCACCCACCTCAGCCTCTGGGATTACAGGCATCAGCCACTGTTCCTGGATGGTTATACTGTTTTCTTTTATTTTTTTACATTTTGCCTTTGGCCTTTAGTTTATTTGGAATATGTTTTTATATATACTGTGTGCACTTTTTTCCCCCCCAGATGTATGAGATATTCTAGCACTATTAAACTTTTATTTAGGACTTTTTCAGCTGCTTGTGACTTAAATCTCAACAAAATTCCAAAGGTAGTACTGGCTCAAGGCAAGACTTGATAAAATGGTGAGAAGCAGCTGCAACACCTATTGCAGGAGGCAGGATCTGGAGCATGAGCAGTAGCTGGGTGGGCACCATGGCTGGGATCATCACCATAGAGGCGGTGAAGCGCAAGATCCAGGTTCTGCAGCAGCAAGGAGAGGAGAGAGCTGAGTGCTTCCAGTGAGAAATTGAGGGAGAAAGGCGCAGCCCAGGAACAGGCTGAGGCGGCCTTGTTGGACCATAGGATCCAGCTGGTTGAGGAGGAGCTGGACCATACTCAGGAGCGCCTGGCCACTGCCCTGCAAAAGCTAGAAGAAGTGGAAAAAGCTGCCGATGAGAGTGAGAGAGGTATGAAGGTTATTGAAAACTGGGCCTTAAAAGATGAAGAAAAGTTGGAACTCCAGGAAATCCAGCTCCAAGAAGCTAAGCCCATTGCAGAATAGGCAGATAGGAAGTATGAAGAGGTGGCTCGTAAGTTGGTTATCATTAAAGGAGACTTGGAACACACAGGAACAAGCTGAGCTGGCAGAGTCCCGATGCCAAGAGGTGAATGTGCAGATCAGACTGATGGACCAGAACCTGAAGTGTCTGAGTGCTGCTGAAGGAAAGTACTCTCAAAAAGAAGACAAATATGAGGAAGAGATTAATAGTCTTACTGATAAACTCAAGGAGGCAGAGACCTGTGTTGAGTTTGCTGAGATATCGGTAGCCAAGCTGGAAAAGACAACTGATGACTTGGAAGATAAACTGAAAATGTGCCAAAGAGGAGCACTGTGTACCCAAATGATGCTGGACCAGACTCTGCTTGACCTGAGTGAGATGTAGAGCACCCCCGTCCCACCCTGCTGCTATTCCTCCCTCTGACCCTGACTCCGCCTGAGGCCAGCCTGCCCAAAGCTGACCTTTAGTTGAGGGCTGATCTTTAACTGGAAGGCTGCTTTCTCCTTTCGCTGCTCCCTCCCTTGTTTCTCTTTTTGCCAAACTGTCTCTTCCTCTTCCCAGAGATTCCAGCTGGGCTGTTGGGAACAACGTTTAAGGGAATGTGAGCACAATGCATAATGTCTTTAAAAGCATGTTGTGATATATGCATTTTGTAGTACCTTTTTGTTGTTTTGTAGCAACCATTTTTAAAGCATTCCAAATAATTCCACAGCTTTGAAGCGGCAATCCATTCCTTTCTCACTTTTGGAAGGTAACTTTTCAGCTCAATGCATATTGCCCTCTCCATAGAGGAGAAGAAAAGGTATAGGCCTGCCTTACTGAGAGCCAAACAGAGCCCAGGGAAAGACTCCACTACGGGAAACCTCATTGCTCTGTACAAAGTACCAGCCAAACCAGAAAGGTGATTCCAGGAGGAGTTAGCCAAACAACGACAAAAACAAGAAAAATGTGCTTCTCAGGTTTTCAGCTTTAAGATTTCTTTGGGCAATATTACTTCTGTTTTTTCTTTTTTTTATTAAAAGTGACCAAATTAATATGGTAAGACGTCTGAGACCAAATTTTTGTTCCATCTCTACCCCCTCCCAACTGCTTATAGAATGGATCATTTGCCCTTTATGTTGAGGTGACCACTTAATTGCTTTCCTGCCAGAGAGAGAAGATTATGTTTTTGCTACTGATTTAGCCATATGAAACTCATCACATTTTTTTCTTGGTTTGAAGCTGCTTTCTCTAAAAGTGCCGTCTCATTGTGCTTTATATCAGCCAGTGCTAGAGAAATCTTGAATAGCCTATGTACAAAACTTCAAAATTTTTTTTTTTTGCTTGAAAACTTTATTAAAATAAGGGTTAAATCTGAAAATAGAACAATCAGAATGCCAGCCCTTTGCATAAAATCAGCAAGAAAAAGGAAAGAGGGAGAGAAAAGGAGGGAAGTGGGGATGGGGGAGGGAGGTTGGGGAGGGTTTATTTTTAATAAAAAATAAAATTTTTTTATTAGTTTGAAGCTTTGCTTCTTTGGGTTTGTGGCACCCTAGCCACTCTGTCTGCTTGTGACAGCCTCTACAGTGTGTGGGCTGGCAGTTTGCTGATCTTTTAAAGTTTCTTTCCCTACCCAACCCCCATTTTCTGGTAAGATTTCAATGAGGTCTGTTAGATGTACATCCTGTAGCTTACTGGTTTAAAATGCGTTCTTCTTCAATGTGGTCTCTTTGGGGCTGATTGGGAGAAAGAGAAATCAGTAGTGCAACTCTTTTGATATTGAGTATTGACAAGTGTCTTTTTGAAATAAAGAACCACTTCCTCCAAAAATCAAAACAAAAGGCTTGATACAGTGGCAAAAGTAATACTACTTTAAAAATTTTGACTGGGCACGGTGGCACACACCTGTAATCCCAGCACTTCGGGAGGTTGAGGTGGACAGATCACCTGAGGTCAGGAGTTCGAGACTAGCCTGGCCAACATGACAAAACCCCATCTTTACTAAAAATACAAAAATTAGCCTGATGTGGTGGTGGGCAACTGTAATCCCAGCTACTCGGGAGGCTGAGGCATGAGAATCACTTGAACTCGGGAGGCAGAGGTTGCAGTGAGCTGTGATCATGCCATTGCACTCCAATTTAGGGGATAGAGCGAGACTGTCTCAAAAAAAAAATTGCTTCCCTACTTTTCTCAGTTCTGCCCCTTTTTGGTGTTGGATTTCTCCTTATGATCCGTACTGTATCATTCCTTAGTCTGTCTTTTGTATTGTTCCATTCTGATTCTAGATCCTTCCTTTGTGGTCACACAATGACTAATGTTTTAGGCATTGCATCCTAATACCACACAAGGGAAGAAAAAGGATCCCTTTTGGAAGATTCCCTGGAGAACAAGTTTTTTTTCCCCCGTATGCCCTAGTAAATAGCTCTGTAGATTATTGGCTCTGATGAAGTCATGAATCTGTTCACGAATCTGTCACTGTGGACTTGGGGTGGAGAGAGAGAGAGAGAGAGAGTGTGTGTGTGTGTGTGTGTGTGTGTGTAAAAGCTGATTAATTTAAACTAGTTTGGATTTACCCCTGGGATGGGCATGGGATTAAGTCCCTCTCAACCACATGACTAAAAGTGGGAGAAGTTTTGTTTCACAGGGAATTTTTGGGTACCGTCTCCAGATGTCAGGTAGTCAAACTACAGGGGACTATGGCATGACCTCATGTTTTTCCTACGAAACACAAATGGTATCTTTTAGATTGATTATGACCTGTTTCTGCATTTTTTGTTTTCTTACTCATTTTGTGATTTTTCTCTCTCAGAAACATACTGCTTCAGTAATAGTGGCTAAGAGTACATGCTAATATCTTTTTTTAATTTTTTTTTTTTTT
>NW_016107316.1:17322744-17324741 GCF_001604975.1 Cebus imitator | reverse complement strand
TGACCAGGATGGTCTCGATCTCTTGACCTCGTGATCCACCCACCTCGGCCTCCCAAAGTGCTGGGATTACAGGCTTGAGCCACCGCGCCTGGCCCTTTTATTAAATTTTTTTTACATTTAAGAATTTTTTTAATTTTTAAAAAATTTTGTGGGTACATAGTAGGTGTACATACGGGGTATATGAGATAGTGTGGTACAGACATGCAAAGTGAAATAAATATATCATGGAGAATGGGGTATCCATCAACTCAAGCATTTGTCCTTCAAGTTACAAATAAAAAGCACAGTTTATGATATCTTTTTAAGCAAGTCTCCCATCATTTTTTTCCTGGAAATTTCTTGGCAATTTTTATGTATTTATTTGATATAAACTTTGGGATCCTGATTGGAATTATATATATATTTTAACATGGAAATTGAAATTAGATAAGCATAACTATGGAAATGAATTTGGAAATGCTCAACAGTTTCTTCTGCAAAAGGCTTAGCTTTTCTTTGTTACTGTTTACCAGTGTTGTGGGGGGATGAAACTCTATAGTTTTTGACCCTGAACACTTTCACAGTTCCAAGAGACAGTGGACTCATGTCCCCGCTCTCCCCAACAGAGAACTCTTTAGATAGACTAAGGATCCAACAGCCTCTTCTAGTAGGCTTATTTTTGATTATTGAGTATTATCAACAGAGAACTGAGAGGGAAAAGAGCTGGAATTGTGGGGTTAAGCTGCATTATACCTCAGATATTGTGAGAAATTTTTTAAAAACTAAGGATGCCACACATCTCCAGAGACTCTAGACCGCTGTTTTCATTTCGTTGCTTCCATATGAACTGTGTGTTTGCTTGCTACCTAATTTTTTTCTTGTGAAGTATAATCTTTTATCTAATTATTTTGTTATTTTCCTTAGATATAGAAACATCGTCTTTAAGTATTATAGCACTATTTTAAAATATTGGTTGGTGCAAAATTAATTGTGGTTTTGCACCAACCTAATACTACTACAGCTCTTAATCTTTATGCTAATCACCAGATTTTTAACAATATTTTTCTACAACTGTACTTTTGTGTTCTATATTATAATACTGTTCTTATTTAGAAGCTCTTGTTTTTGTCCAACTTCTTTTTTTTGTTTCGTTTTGCTTTGTTTTTAAGATCGAGCCTCACTCTCTCGCCCAGGCTGGAATGCAGTGGCATGATCTCCATTCACTGCAACCTCTGCCTCTTGGGTTCAAGCGATTCTCCTGCCTCAGCCTTCTGAGTAGTTGGGACTACAGGTGCATGCCATCACACCCAGCTGATTTTTGTAGTTTTAGTAGAGACAGGGTTTCACAATGTTGGCAGGCTGGTCTCAAACTCCAGACTTCAATTGATTCACCTGCCTTAGCCTCCCAGAGTGCTGGGATTATAGGGGTGAGCCACCATGTCCAGGCCAACTTTTTGGTCTTTTTGTAATTCCTGTTATGTAAAAACTAAAGGTTAATAATCAAAGATAAAAATTTTATATAATTTTATGCTAGTCAGTTTATAATTTGATATTTTATACCAAACTCTTTTTTTTTTTTTTTTGAAATGGAGTTTTACTTTGTTGCCCAGGCTGGAGTGCAGTGGTGCGATTTTGGCTCACTGTAACTTCCACCTCCCTGGTCTCGAACTCCTGACCTCAGGTGATCCACCCACCTTGACGTCCCAAAGTGCTGGGGTTACAGGCATGAGCCACCGTGCCTGGCCTATACTAACTAACCCTTTCGTGCACGTGATTCCATTTGGTTGTATGTCAGAAAGCATGCATCTAAGTTATAGTTCTCTTCCCTCTTTCTTAATATGTGAGTAATTATTTTAAACAAAAAGCCAACATTGGGTGGTGAAATACTGGTGCTATTCTCTTCAGGAAGGCACAGGCCAGGTATGGTGGCTCATGCCTGTAATCCAATCGCTTTGGGAGGACAAGGTGGGAAGATATCGAGCTCAAGAGGTTGAGGCTGCAGTGACCCATGTTCGTGC
>NW_016107316.1:17302662-17322636 GCF_001604975.1 Cebus imitator | reverse complement strand
GTACAAGAAGACAGGAAAATGAAAAATGAAATATGATTACAGTTAGGAAAATAATATATGTATATAATTTCTATGGATTATTATATACCTGAAACTCTAGTAAAGATGATAAATATATATTAGAATTAATAAACATTTAACCAAGTTGCTACATATAAAATAAATATTCAGAAGCCTACTTAATAACTTTTCTTGAGACAGAGTCTCACTCTTTTGCCCAGGCTGGAATGCAGTGGCACGATCTCAGTGCACTTCAACCTCTGCCTCCCTGGTTCAAGACATTCTCCTGCCGCAGCCTCTGTAGTAGCTGGGACTACAGGCATATGCCACTACGCCTGGCTAATTTTTTTGTATTTTTAGTAGAAACGGGGTTTCACCATGTTAGCCAGGATGGTCTCGATCTCCTGACCTCATGATCAGCCCGCCTCAGCCTCCCAGAGTGCTGGGATTATAGGCGTTGAGCCACTGCACCCAGCTCTTAATACCTTTTAAAGTGATTTCATTATAGGTTCGAATACAAGAGACAATGGCAATATGTTAGTTTCGCAACAAGATTCAGCCTGGTGCAGCAGTATGCAAGGGAATTAATACTATTTTTTTGTTTTGTTTTGTTTTGTTTTTTGAGACGGAGTCTCACTCTGTCGCCCAGGCTGGAGTACAGTGGCTCGTTCTCGGCTTACTGCAACCTCTGCCTCCCAGGTTCAAGTGATTCTCCTGCCTCAGCCTCCCAAGTAGCTGGGATTATAGGCGTGCACCACCACACTCGGCTAATTTTTGTATTTTTAGTAGAGACAGGATTTCATCATGTTGGTCAGGCAGGCCTCGATCTCCTGACCTCGTGATCCACCTGCCTCGGCCTCCCAAAGTGCTGGGATTACAGGCATGAGCCACCGTGCCCGGCCCCAGGAATTAGTACTGTTTATTTGAATCTGTGTGTGTTTGTGTGTATGTGCTTTTTTTCTCATTGTACATCTGGACATTTGTAAAGCTTGTGCTAAATAAAATAGACTGTTTACAGAATATGTTTGTGATACTTCTGTATTTTTCTTGACTTAAATGTTAGATACTGGATCAGCATTAAGGAATTACTATTTTGTAGATACATGGGAATGATTTTTACATCAATTTTCTCCATGGCACCCTTTCTAACAAGTTGGTAGACTTTTTATAGTTCATAAGACATGTTTAAGTCAAAGGAGTATTGACTAATTTTATCTTAAGTAAGTGTTACATAGGATATTCAGAGACAGAAATTAAACTTTGTGTTCCTCATCACATCTTCTTTTTGTTTTGCAGTGGGACTTCCCCTCTTGCATGCCTGAATGCAATGCTTCATACAAACTCCAGAGGTGAAGAGGGCATCTTCTATAAGGTTCCAGGTAGAATGGGAGTATATACTTTGAAGGTAAATATTTTGTTGGGGAGTCATTTAAAAAGAAAAACTAGGAGGTGACCACATAAAAATATTTGACTCATAGAGACAGAATTCTGTTCTTGAAGAGCTTGTTTTCAGGAAGAGGTAATATTTTCAAACTTGCACCCAGTACATTTTTAAAAACTATAATCTATAGCTAACTATAGGTAGATCAGAATAACTTTATTTTTTATTCTTTAGGATAATCTTATCTTGAAAAAATGAAATTCAAATGACTTCCAGTGACCTTCTAAGGAGCTGCACAACATTTGTATAATAATTGTTACTTTGGAGCATTCTGCCTAGATGCTTTACATTACATTCTCATTTCATTCTCTACCACAATTCACAGTTGTGGTTATTATTCCTTTTTTATAATGAAGAAAGTAAAAGTTCAGAAGATTGGATTTTCGTGCCCAGTGTTGCCCGTATCATATCAGAACCAGTACAGGAACCCAGATCTGACTGAATTTCCAAGCCCATATTCTTTCTAACATAACAAGCTTGCTAATTTGAAAGACATTTTATTAGCTCATGTAACTGAAAATTCTGAGGAAACCCAGGCTGGATCCAGGAGCTCAGTTGACATCGTCAGGGTTTGCTGTCTCCACTTTCTTTTGGCTTCATTCTCAGTCAGGGTCTTTCCTTATCATACATAACTTCACCCCCAACCTGCACTCTGCAAGCTGTAAATCTGAGAATAGGTAGGAGCTAAAGTAGGAGCCTCTGACTTAATTCTGATTTGGCTTAATTGGTTTGGCTTTGCCCACTTATGAGTATACCTTAGTTGTCATGCTTGTCAAATGTATGTAGTCTTCTGATTGCCCAGTTGTAGATATGGTTGAAATTAATCTTGCTCAAGCTGAGTGAATTGAGAAGAGAGGATTTTCTCCAAAGGAAATTTATCAGCTTGAGGGGAATGAATGCTTGGCAGGCAGTGACTGTGTCCATTTATATATGTGTTACCTTTTTAGCTTTGAGCTGTAGTCATCACTATGCCCAGTGGTTGTGTGGAACCCTAACATTAAAAAGATGTAACCTCCCTCCCTCTCTCCATTTCTCCTTTTTATATACTTGGTTAAATTTCCTAGGGTTACAGGGCTTTATTCTCACATGAAACTTTCTGTATTTTTTTTTTTCAGTTTTAGCTGTTCTAGACCTTCCATACTGTTTACAAAATTTATTAAATGCTTATTCTATTGTAGAGATAGGGGGAAAGGAAAGCCAAAGTGTTTTTCCTATTCTCATCCTAAGTTCTGCCTCCTGTAAGATCAGTGGCAGCATTAGATTTTCATAGGAGTGTGAACCCTATTGTGAACTGCATGTGTGAGGGATCTTGGTTGTGCACTCTGTATGAGCATCTAATGCCTGATGGTCTGAGGTGGAATAGTTTCATCTGAAACCACCCATCCCTACTCCCCACCCTTCTGTGAAAAAATTGTTTTCCACAACACCTGTCGCTGATGCAAAAAGGTTGGGACTGCTGCTCTAATTCAACTCCATTCTGATGCTGTCTATCTATCTATCTGGAGACAGTGTCACATTCCACAGGTTGAGGGCTTGGCACCCTCCCATCCCCTTCAGATGCCAATTATTGCAAGTACCCCGTTGTGACCTGTACTTCTGACTATCTAGTTATAGTTGGGGTTCCCTCCTTGGGTTTGATTAATTTGCTAGAATGGCTCACTAAACTCAGGGAAATGCTTTGCTTACATTTATCCATTTATTATAAAGGATATTAGAGTAGAAACAGATGAATGGCCAGATGGATAAGATGCTTAGCGCGAGGTTTATAGGAAGGTACACAGAGCTTCCCGGGCTTGCCACCCTCCAGGAACCTCCGTATGATCAGCTAAATCTTTTATTTATTTATTTATTTTGAGGTGGCATCTCACTCTATCACTCAGGCTTAGAGTGCAGTGGCGCCATCTCCGCTCACTGCAACTCCACCTCCTGGCTTCAAGCAGTTCTCCTGCCTCAGCCTCTGGAGTAGCTGGGATTACAGGTGCCCACCACCTCAGACAGCTAATTTTTTGTATTTTTAGTAGAGACAGGGTTTTGCCACGTTGGCCGGGCTGGTGTCGAACTTCTGACCCCAGGTGATCTGCCTGCCTTGGCCTCCCAAAGTGCTGAGATTACAGGCGTTGAGCCACCACGCCCAGCTATGATCATCTAAATCTGAAAGCTCTCAGAACCCAATCCTTCACATTTTTGTGAAAGCCTAAATACATAGACACGATTGATTAAATTATTGGCCATTGGTGATCAGTTCAACCTTCAGCCTCCTGCCTCCCTGAGATTGTGGAGTGGATGAAAGTTCCAACCCTCTAGTCACATAGTTGGTTCCCCTGGAAACCAGCCCCCATCCTGAGACCATGTAGTAGCTCACTAAGAGGAGCAAAAGATGCTCCTATCACTCAGGAAATTCCAAGGGATAATCGAGCTGTGTCAGATATTCCTTTTACTCAGGAAATTACAGAGGTCTTAGGAACTCTGTGTTGGGAACTGGGGTCAAAGACCAAATATGAGAGCAAAAGATTCTACTAGTAACACCATTGCTTAGGAAATTGTAAGAGCTAAAAAGAGCTCTAAGTCAGGAACTGTATCAGGAACCAAATATATATTTCTTTTTTTTTTGAGACGGAGTTTCACTCATGTTACCCAGGTTGGAGTGCAATGGCACGATCTCGGCTCACCGCAACCTCCACCTCCTGGGTTCAGGCAATTCTCCTGCCTCAGCCTCCTGAGTAGCTGGGATTACAGACACACACCACCATGCCCAGCTAATTTTTTGTATTTTTAGTAGAGACGGGGTTTCACCATGTTGACCAGGATGGTCTCGATCTCTTGACCTTGTGATCCACCCGCCTCGGCCTCCCAAAGTGCTGGGATTACAGGCTTGTGCCACCGCGCCCGGCCCAAATATATATTTCAAACAATATCCTGATATTACCTCTGTATCGGCCACTATAGAGGCTGTAAAGAGGGTTAAACTGTGACTCCGATCTCTTGAAGCTCATATTATAGTTTCTAAAATAACTGCATACTCTCAAAATGTTCTGTTTTTTAAAAAATAATATAGAAAAATAAGAATTAATTTTAAATAAAGGAATATAGAAGTTTTTGTTGTTGTTAACATGTAAGATTTGAGCTGGGCTTCATTAGATAAGTAATAAGAAGAAGGACCTTCCAGGACATGGGAATAGCTTAAGCAAGAGCACAGTTGGAAAGATTCAGAGTGGCCTTGAAAGTAGAGTAAACTGGAGTGATAAGACCATAATCTTTGTGTGGGCTTAAGTGGCAAAGATGCTGGTGTGGTAAACGTCGGGTAGAGAGATCAAACATTGGAGGCCTTTGAAAACCTGACTGAGCAAAGAAAACAAAACAAAAAGAAAATAAAAATAAAACCTGACTGAGCAGTGTATATGTGGGTTGGGGTTTGGCAGATGTCACAGGTTTTTCTGGAAAGAAAGCATGATCAAATCCAAGTTTAAGAGGAGAATTCAGAGATTGAAGGGTGAAGCAGGAAAATTTGTCAAAAAGGTGGTTATGGTTGGTTGGAAGAAATACTCAGGGCCTGAATTAAGAGACAAGTAAAAGAGATAGAGACAAGGGTCATTAGAGGAATAAATAGAATATGTGGCATTTGGAGTGGGTAAAAAGGACTGAAATGATTCTAGAATGTGGGACATGAGCAATTGATCCTGTATGGATCACAAATTTTAAGAAAAGAAGATAATTATATTTATATTTCAGATACTTGTTCAACCTACAAGTCAAGATGTCTGGCTGGCAACTAATTCTATAAAAGCTGTCCTGCATTTTGAAGGAAAGAATATAAAAATATGGGGTGTGTATTTTAAGAAAGTGTATAATGTAAGAGATGACTCAAAGAGAAATGGCACTAGGACATAAACGTAAATGAAAAACAGCTAACTTACCTAGATCAAAGTTTATAGTCTTGGCTGTAATGTCATATAGATGTCAGTTTTGTGTTGGAGGATCACATTTTTGTGTCTGTCAGAATTATTTTTTATCTGATTATTAAAACAATGTGGGAAAATAAAATATTGGAGGAAAAAAGAACCATCCATAGTTTTATGACTTAGAAATAATATTCACAGGCTAGGCACAGTGGCTCATGCCTGTAATCCCAGCACTTTGGGAGGCCAAGGCAAGAGGATTGCTTAAGCTCAGGAGTTCAAGCCTAGGACCAGTCTGGGCAACATAGTAGGACCCCATCTCTATAAAAATTTTAAAAAATTAGCCAGGCATGGCGGCACACACCTGTAGTCCCAGCTACTCCAGAGGCTGAAGTGGGAAGATTCCTTGAGCCTGGGAAGTCAAGGCTACAGTGAGGTGTGATCGCACTACTGCATTCCAGCCTGGGTGACAATGTGCGACCCTGTCTCCCAAAATAAAAAACAAAAAAACACAAACACTAATGTGTTTAGCCATACATGTGTATTTTTATATATATTATGTAAATACATAATAGCTAATATTTTTGACCTCTTAGATTGGGCATGATTCTAAGCATTTTACGTTTATTAGCTTATTTAACTTGAGCTAATAGATTAATGATCTTTTAAGGTAGGTACTATTATCCCCACCTTATAGATGGGGAAACTGAAGCATGAACAAGGTTAAGATTTTAACCGAGGCTGCACAATTAGGAAAGGATAAAGCCAGGAAATCTTGCTCTCTAGTCTTTGGTCTTGGAACCATTCTGTTATCTCTCTCACATACTAAGCTGACACAGTTATCCTTTCTGATTAGCATTCCCTCTATCTGAGTGCAGAAACCAAAGAGTTTCATATGATTTGTTAAATGATTTCTTTCTTTCTTTTTTTTTTCTTTTGTTTGTCAGGAAGGAGACAGACAAATAAAAAAAAGATTTCTTTTTTATTTAATTCTTGCTACTTACTAACCAATATTCAGGAACCAATGAGATTCAAATAATGCACTATCTCTTGCTGTCTAGACTCTTATTCTCTAATTGAATTCAGAGTATATAATGGTACTTGTATACATACCCACATGGACATACATATATTTAATACGATTATTTTATTTAGTTTTTTGAGACAGGATCTCAGTATGTTATGCATGCGAGTGCAGTAGTGCAGTCACAGCTCACTACAGCCTCAAACTCCCTGGGTTCAGGCAATCCTCCCAACTCAGCCGCCCGAGTAGCTGGGACCACAGGTGCACACCACTACACCTGGCTAATTTTTTTTTTTTTTGTAGAGACAGGGTTTCACTGTGTTGCCCAGATTGGTCCCAAACTCCTGGGCTTAGTCCTCCCACCTCAACCTCCCAAGTAGCTGGGACTGCAGGAACATGCCACCATGCCCAGCTAATTTTTTTTTTCTTTTTTTTGTAGAGATGGGGTTTCACCATGTTGCCCAAGCTGGTCTTGAACTCCTGGGCTCAAGCAGTCTTCCTGCCTCAGGCACCCAATGTGTTAGCATTACAGGCATGAACCATCATACCCAGCCAATAAAATTATTATGTAGTTTTTAAAATCTAGAATATTATCATCATTTACCCAATTTTTGTCTAATTTAAACCTGTGTTGTGCCTGCATATGAATGTTGTATATAGTTTTTATCTTTGGTTGTAGTTGGAAACATGAGCTTATTTGCCTCAAAGAGATGACAGGAATTCAGAAAATATTGCTGGTTCTGCTCCTGAATCCTATAGTAACAAAAATTAATCAGTGCAATTAAGTTGCAACATTGCATATCAGAAATTTAATTTTTACTTGCTGAAATGGTAATGATTAATCCTAATTGGATGCCTACATTTTCAGAAAGATGTGCCGGATGGGGTGAAAGAGCTATCAGAAGGTTCAGAAGAAAGCAGTGATGGTCAGTCAGATTCCCAGAGTTCTGAGAACAGCAGCAGCAGCAGTGATGGTGGCAGCAACAAGGAGGGAAAAAAGAGCAGGTGGAAAAGGAAAGGTAAATCCACCTGATCCTTCATTAAAGTACTAAATGCTGTAGGACAAATGCCATTGTTAGTAGTTTCTCTTTTCCCAGACCCCAGGTCAGTCAGTCACTTTCCCGTACCGTGTATAACAGTCCGGTCTAGGAGAGTTTTCTGCAATGATGGAGACGTTTATATCTTTATGTCGAGCACAATGCAGTAGTCACTAGCTACATGGGCCTGTTGAACACTTGAAATATGGTTATTATGACCAAGGAACTTAAAAAATAAAAAATGCTTTCTTTTATAGAGCTTTTTAGGGTTCACAACAAAATTGAGAGGAAGGTACAGAGATTTACCATGTACCCTTTCTCCTGCTACATGCACAGACTTTCCCACTACCCACATTCTCCACCAGAGTGGTATATTTGTTACAACTGATGAACCTACATTGGCAAATCATCACCCACCAGAGTCCATGGTTTACATTAGAATTTACTCTTGGGAGTTATATCCTATGGCTTTGAACAAATGTATGACGTGTATTCACCATTATAGTATCAAACAGAATAGTATCATTGCCCTAAAATCTTCTGTGCTCCAGCTTTACATCCCTTCCTTCCTTTAAACCCTTGACAACCATTGACTTTTTTTTATTTTTGAGATGGAGTTTTGCTCTTGTGGCCCTGGCTGGAGTGCTATGGAGCAGTCCCGGCTCACTGCAACTTCTGCCTCCTGGGTTCAAGCGATTATCCTGCCTCAGCCTCCTAAGTTGCTGGGATTACAGGCGCCCACCACCATGCCCGGCTAATTTTGTAGTTTTAGTAGAGGCAGGGTTTCACCATGTTGGTCAAGCCGGTCTCGAACTCCTGACCTGAGGTGGTCCACCTGCCTTGGCCTCCCAAAGTGCTGGGATTACAGGCCTGAGCTACTGTGCCTAACCTGACAACCACTGACATTTTACTGCTTCCATAATTTCACCTTTTCCATAATGTCATATAGTTGGAACCTTTTCAGATTGGCTTTCGTTTAGTAATATGCATTTAAGGTTCCTCTGTGTCTTCATGGCTTGATAAGTCATTTCTTTCTCTTTTGTTTTAACTTTAATTTTAAGTTCAGGGGTACAAGTGCAGGTTTGTTACATAGGTAAACCTGTGCCATGGGTGTTTGTTGTGCAGATTATTTCATCACACAGGAATTAAGCCTATTTAACCACTGGTTATTTTTCCTGTTTCTCTCCCTCCTCCCCCACTGCACCCTATGAAAGACCCCAGTGTGTGTTGTTCCCCTCTATGTGTCATGTATTTTCATCATTTAACTCCCACTTATAAGTGAGAACATGGTATTTGGTTTTCTTTTCTAGTATTCGTTTGCAATAGGTCATTTCTTTCCATTGTCTAGGTGTGCCACAGTTTGTTTATCCATGCACCTACTGAAGGACATCTTGGTTGTTTCCAAGTTTTGGCAATTATGAATAAGGCTGCTTTAAACATCTGTGTGCAGATTTTGTATGTGCGTAAGTTTTCAGCACCTATGGATAAAAACCAAGGAGTGTGACTGCTGGATCGTGTGGTTAAGAGTATGTTTAGTTTTATAGAAACTTCCAAACTATCTTCCAAATTGAGTGTACCATTTTGCATTTGCACCAGCAGTGGATCAGAGTTCCTGTTGCTTCATGTCCTCATCAGCATTTGGTGTGGTCATTGTTCCAGATTTTGGCCTTTCTGATAGGTGTTTAATAGTATCTCATTATTGTTTTAATTTGCATTTCTCCAATGACATATGTTGTGGAGCAGCTTTTCATTTGCGTATTTGCAGTCTACATATCTTCTTTGGTGAGAAGTCTCATCAGGTCTTTGGCTTATTTTAAAATTAGGTTGTTTGTTTTCTTAATTGTTGAGCTTTAAGAGTTCCTTGCATATTTTGAGTAACAATCCTTTATCATATGTCTTACAAATATTTTCTGTGTCTTGTTTTTTTTTTTTGGAGACATAGTCTCTCACTGTTGCCCAGGCTGGAGTGCAGTGGTGCCATCTTGGCTCACTGCAGCCTCTGCCTCCTGTGTTCAAGTGATTCTCCTGCCTCAGCCTCCTGAGTAGCTGAGATTATAGGCACCCGCCCCCACGCCCAGCTAATTTTTGTATTTTTAGTAGAGATGGGGTTTCACCCTGTTGGCCAGGCTGGTCTCGAACTCCTGACCTTGCGATTTGCCCTCCTTGGCCTCCCAAAGTGCTGGGATTATAGGCATGAGCCACCACAATCAGCCAAGCCACCACCCCAGGGCTGTCTTGTCTTTTTATTTTCTTGGCAGTTTCTTTCACAGATCAAAAATTTTTAATGAAGTCTAGTGTATCAAGTTTTTTCTTTTGTGAACTGTGTCTTTGGTCTTGTATCTAAAAGTCATCACAAAACCCCTAAATTTTCTTCTATATGGTATGGTATGGTATGGTATGGTATGGTATGGTATGGTATGGTATGGTATGGTATGTTCTAGGGGTTTTATAAATTTTCATTTTTATTTAAATCTGTGATCCATTTTGAGTTAATTTTATGTGAAGGGTATGAGACTTGTATCTGGATTTCTTTTGTTATTTACATGTGGATTTCTAGTTAGGAATTTAATTTTGATTTTAACTTTAAATAGCCACATAAGGATAGTGGGTACCACACCAGACAACATTCTAGGTTTTACCTGGATTTGTTCTTAGGTCTTAAGTCATTCATAGACTTTTTAGGATGCTTTTATTTTACTTGCCTCTGTAATCCTCTCTTCTAAATTTTGAGCCCTTAATGCTGTAACAACCCTCCTTAGGAAAAGAATGCTTTTCATTTCTACCAGGAAACACCGAATTTAGTCTGCTGGTGTTTGCTCTCATTCCCTTTGGTGTCTACTTCATAGCTCACTCGAAAAGCTTTCTTTAGGCAATAATGTATGTTGCTGAGCTTTCCTGGAATGGATTTTCTAGTTTAGGATATGAATTACTATTCCTGCTAATTATTCTGTAGCTTCTTGTCAGAGTCTATTCAAAGTGGGCAAATCTTTTTTATCCCAATATTTATAATTTTAGCTGTACATAACAAGGCAAATTTTAAACCAACTCATGATGATTCTTTCACAAGGACTGGTAATAGTTATGTTCCAGAGCAAAACAGACATTCAAACTTTTTCCTAGCTTGAATATCCTCTTAGATTCGAGTGATGATAGGTAAGTTGTCTTTGGAGCTAGCTAGCTCAGGTTATGCTGGAATAATAGACTCATTCATTTAAGTCCCTTCAGAACAATTAATATGCCTATGTTAGAAAAATAGTTCTGATTCATTATCATCCCTCTGTTAATGTTCTTGCTACTCCTGGAAAGAATTGAGATAATTGATGGCCTCATCTGTTCTCTCTGCTATAGCTACTACATACATAATTTGAGTGAACTTTGTAATCAGAGAATCTTAGCTTTAAGATGATAACCAGACCTCAATTGTTAGGAATAAAGGGAATGAAAGCAAGAGAAAGAGGTGCTTCTGACTAATATTGTTGATATATGTTTTTAAAGTAATCCCTGTCAATAATGAAAGGAGGTATGGTTCAGGGCCCCAAATTCCCTGCGGTTCACTAAGCACCTATTTTTGAAAGAATCTAAAAGTGTAAAGGGCTCTCTCTGTCTATCCCCTGTTATCTCTGTCTGTCTCCTCATTTTATTTTTTTATTCTGATTTTTTCCCTTGTTTTCACAAGTGTTCATTCTCCCCATTTTAAGCTTTTCCTTTAAAGTTTGGAATTGCAGATCTAAGATTAGGAACCGAGCCAGGTCATCAGATAAGGGAAGCAATTAGCAAGATTCATGTTTTCTGGATGGGATTGGGACAGGGAAATCAATATTAAAGAAAGTCTAATAAAATGGGAATATAGTTGGGGCCCTTGCTTTTTCAAGAGCCACATATGTTGCTCTTCGAATAGTGGCTATCGTATCTGTATTTCTTCTGCTTAGAACTAATGGTTATTGCTGGGTGCGGTTTCTCACGCCTGTAATCCCAGCACTTTGGGAGGCCGAGGTGGGCGGATCATGAGGTTAGGAGATCAAGATCATCCTGGCCATGGTGAAACCCCATCTCTACTAAAATACAAAAAATTAGCCGGGCATGGTGGCACGTGCCTATAGTCTCAGCTACTCAGGAGGCTGAGGCAGGGGAATCACTTGAATCCAGGAGACAGACATTACAGTGAGCTGAGATTGTGCCACTGCACTCCAGCCTGGCGAAAGAGCAAGACCCTGTCTCAAAAAAAAAAACCAAAAAACAAAAAACTAATGGTTATTAATGGCTATCTCTAAGAATTTGAGATGAATGTATTAAGATATAGGAAGATACAAGGAATAACCATAGAACCCTATTAGCCAGTAGCCAGATAGGTAGATATGAATAGCTTAAACTTGCCCCACACTCTGCATAGTAATAGAATACAGGAACAGCAAGGTAATGTCAAACTGAATGTTGGGTCCAATTGTTTATGAGCTGCCTTTCCTTTATTCCTTTTCCAGAAATTATGATAATATCAATTATTTTTCCTTGGTTTACAATAAGATGAGTTGTTCTGTAAAGCTCTTTTCTGGTTGTAGGTAGTCTAAAGCTGAGAGGAAAATTGACTATGTGATATCTGGAAGGTGGAGTGAGAGGTGCAGATGTCACATGTAATTCACGTTTATTTAAGTAGCTCTCATATTCTGAAGAAATGAATGAATGCCAAGCCACCAATAATGAAGAATTATTTAGTCTCATAGAATGTGCATCTGTCATTTATGAATCATATATATGACATAGATACCATATAATTTTTAGGTATATATTATACGTTTATGGATGTTTTTATAGTCCAGTGCAAATTAAAGTGACATGTGTAACCAGCAGTGAGCGTGCAGCAAACAGTTCTAAATCTTAGTTATCAATAAAGGTAAAGCAAGCTAATTGTGCCTATTACTTTTTCTTATTTAGGGCTTTTACTCTCAATCTGGCGTCACTTTATTTCAAATGCACTGTAAGACAGGAAGAACACTTGAGATAGTATCAAAACTCACTTCCTTTTATGTACAAAAATAAAGAGCTGTGACAGCAAAACTGATACTTCTAGTTGAAAATCGATAGAAACTTTCTTGATATATGTATACCTTTCAGCCCAATAGGAACAGAGAATAGAAGTTTGAAATTCAGTCCAATATTAAAACTAGTTTATTGATTTCTATGTAAAGTGGAAGAACTCTAGTTTTGGTTCCTAGTTTTCAGACAGGAAACACAATGTTCAGAGAAGAGTTTTGTGGAATTCCAAATCAAGGTAAGGTGGAATAATAACTTCAGAAAAACAAATACTAAAATAAACTATTTATATTGCTTTTTTATAATCATAGCTAAGTGAAGTCTCTGCCTTTTCCCCAAAATAAAACACTGTATTATGAAGCAACTGTAGGACTATTATTTTTATCTTGTGATAGAAAAAGTTTTGTTAGATTTTGGTCTGCTTTGAAAATGTCTTAAGAATGAAATCAATTACATGAAGTATACTTTTCTCTGTAAGTGAAAAAGTGTTGTTTCCTCTAGTGTGGATTAATGTTAATTGTACTGCTTGTTCAGAACTACTCAGGAATTTGATATATATTGTGTCTTGAGTTATTTAAAATACCATAAACCTATCTACCTTCTAACATTTATATGTATGTTAAGTTACCGAATGGGGATGATTATGTCTCCTTATAAAAGTATACTGGAAGCAAAACTTTTTTTGGCGAGTTAACTTAGATGGAGAGATACCTTTTGGAGATGTTCTGTTTTCATCTGCGGTTATGATTGGTGGCTGAATTGGAGGTTTTAGCTCTGTCTTATGTTAAGGATGGCTACACTGTTAGGGCTTTGAATAGTCAGGGTACCCAGAAGCAAGGAAAGTGTTCAGGTGTGGCCTTTCTCATTTAGGCCAAGGGACTCTGAATGTAATCAGGAAACTCCACCTGCCTAGTTTGGAGTAGATTGTACTTGGTGTTGGAGGAAGGTACTTAGAGCTACAGCTCGTGCTCGACTTACGACCACGATTGGTTCCGACAGACCGGTCGTAACACAATTTGGTCGTAAGTTGAGTAGGCTATATGTACAGTACTGTGAAATGATGTTATAAAAATCTCAAAGTCATATTTTATCATAATTTTCTTTCATTATTGTTATATATCATAATTTTCTTTGTTCATTTTATGCAATTTGTATCATCTCTACACCATTTTGTTTCTTATTTTTACATTCGTCAGGTTTAAGTAAAACACTGCATACCAGTACAACTGGTTTAATATTTGCAAAACATACAAAATTACAAAATACAGGTGCATACAAAAATACAAAATACAGGTGTAAAAAATACCATAGGAAACATTTTCCCAATTGCAAAACATATCAAAATATATAAACATGTACGAAACATTTTATTGGCCGCTGGTGCTTGGCTGTGGATCGTTGATGTCGTCATCTGAGGCAGCAGTTGGGGTTACCGGAGCTGGTTTTTTCATAAACATGGTGAGCTTTGTCTGAATTGTATGTTTCTTTTTTTCTTCATAAATTTCACGATATGGACGAAACACATCGTGCGCCATCCGTTCAATCCTTGCAAATCATTCGATGTTTGGGTCCATTGCTTCGAAATGTATAAGAAGTTTATTGGGAGGGGTTTGATGAAAAATATCCAAGACACAAAACACAAATTGCTGTACCAAGTCTAGGATAACAGTTGAAATGGTGCATGCAGAGATGGTAGTGCTGCCGGAAGCTGGTCTGCACTGTTGTACACCCAGCTGGGCAACGTTTGCGCTGCCAGACGCAGAGCAGTCGTGGCTAGCGATTGTGGTCGTAAAGTTGAATGGTCGTAAGTTGCATAGGTCGTAAGTTGATCAATACCTGTAAAAAGGATCTATTACCTCTAAAGAAAGGCCTGTTAGAATAAAAACTCTCCTTCAAGAGAAACGTAACTGTTTCTAAAGACTAAAATCATTTTGGAAACTTTGATTGTTATTCCTTCAACAATCAATTCTTCAACTATATGTGGCTCTTAAGTTTCGATTTTGTTATCAGTGCTTCAGTTTCTGATATCTCCCTAATACTTAATAGGAGCTCATTAAATGTCTTTGGGAGAAAATAAAAATTTAAGTCAGAGATTATTTACTAAAACTTTTAACTCAAATGCATCTAATTTTAATAGTCTATATCTTTTTGACCTCGTTCAACATTATAATCATCCATTGAAATGGAAAATTCTCCATGCTGTAATGTATGTGAAAAGTAGTAGTACCTTTTGACTTAAACTTAGTGAGCAGTATGTAAATATCCAGCAACCGGAAACTGCTTTAGTGAGCTATGTAAAACTGACTGATAAGCCTCAAGTTCTAAAATTTGTTTTGTTGTATTTATTTTATTTATTTTTTGAGACAGAATCTTGCTCTGTCGCCCAGGCTGAGAGTGCAGTGGCACAATCTCTGATTACTGCAGCCTCAGTTACTGGGTGCAAGCAATTCTTCTGTCTCAGCTTCCCCCCATAGCTGGGACTACAGGTGTGCGCCACCATACCCAGCTGATTGTTGTATTTTTAGTAGAGCCGTGATTTTGCTATGTTGCCCAGGCTGGTCTTGAGCTCCTGGCCTCAAGTGATCTGCCTGCCTCGGCCTCCCAAAGTGCTGAGATTACAGGTATGAGCCATTCCACCCAGCCTAAATTTTATTTTAGATGTTTTTCTGAAAACACGTAAATTAAGCTTTAAACAAATAATGTATTAGCCAGATGCGGTGGCTCATGCCTGTAATCCCAGCTACTTGGGAGGCTGAGGCAAGAGAATTACTTGAACCCAGGAGGCGGAGGTTGCGGTGAACCAGATTGCACCATTGCACTCCAGCCTGGGTTATAGAGTGAGACTCCACCTCAAGAAAAAATGGGGAAACATGGAAAACGACAAAAAAAATATTCAGAATTCAAATAAAAAAAAATAAAAACATAAAAAAATAGCACTCCACCTAAAAAAAAAAAAAAAAAAAAATTGGAGAGAGATCCAAGATGGCAGGTTACTAGCAGCTTGGGATTGTAGCTCCCACTGAAAGAGCAGAGAACGAGAGGACGCCACACTTTCAGATCAATTTTTGTTGCTCACGCACCAGGAGATTCCCAGCGGAGGAGCCCCACGTGTTGCCAGCGCAACTCTTGAGGCCGGTGAGGCGGTTTTGCCGCTGCCTTGGAGCGGAGGTTCTTGGTGCAGAGTCAGAAAAGCACCATCAATCTTAAAGCCGCTGTTTTGGCCAGCACAGTGGGTTGCTCAGATTCTAGCGCCGGGAATCAACAAGTTGGACGTCCATTCAGAAACCCAACTATAAAGACGGTAATTATAAAGACCACAGATGGATAAATCTATAAAGAAGGGAAGAAAACAGCCTAAAAAGGCTGAGAATACCCAAACTCGGAACGCCTCTCCCTCTACAGGGGATCACAGTTCCTCATCAGCAAGGGAACAAGGCCTGATGGAGAAAGACTGTGTTCCATTAGCAGAAGCAGACTTTAAAAAGTGGTTGATAAGAAACTTCTGGGAATTAAAAGAACTTGTTCTAACCCAATGCAAAGAAACTAAGAACTTTGAAAAAGGGTTTGACGAAATGTTAAAAATAACACACAATTTAGAGAGGAATATAAGTGAATTAATGGAGCTCAAAAATACAACACGAGAACTTCGCGAACTATGCACAAGTTTTAACAGCCGAATTGATCAAGTAGAAGAAAAGATATCAGAGGTCGAAGACCAACTTCATGAAATAAAACAAAAAGACAAGATTAGAAAAAAAAAGGATAAAAAAGAACGAGCAAAGTCTCCAAGAAATATGGGACTATGTGAAAAGACCTAATCTACGTTTGATAGGTGTACCTGAATGTGACAAGGAGAATCAATCCAAGCTGGAAAATACACTTCAGGATATTATTCAGGAAAACTTTCCCAACCTAGCAAGGCAGGACAATATTCAACTCCAGGTAATACAGAGAACACCACAAAGATATTCCTCAAGAAGACCAACCTCAAGGCACATAATCGCCAGATTCACCAGGGTTGAAATGAAGGAGAAAATATTGAGGGCAGCCAGAGAGAAAGGTCAGGTTACCCACAAAGGGAAGCCCATCAGACTCACAGCAGATCTCTCAGCAGAAACCCTACAAGACAGAAGAGAGTGGGGGCCAATATTCAACATCCTTAAAGAAAAGAACTTTCAACCCAGAATTTTACATCCAGCCAAACTAAGCTTCATAAGCGAAGGAAAATAAAATCTTTTGTGAACAAGCAAGCACTCAGAGATTTCATCACCACCAGGCCTGCTTTACAAGAGCTTCTGAAAGAACCACTACAAATAGAAAGGAACAACCAGTATCAGCCTTTCTAAAAAATGCCAAAAAATAAAGAACATCAACATAATTAAGAAATTGCATCAATTAATGGGCAAAACAGCCAGCCAACATTAAATGACAGCATCAAACTCATATATATTGTTATTAATTCTAAATTTAAATCGACTAAATCCCCCAATCCAAAGACACAGACAGGCAAAAAAAGCCAAGACCCATTGGTATGCTACATCCAGATCCATCTTACATGCAAGGATACACAAAGACTGAAAACAAAGGGTTGGAGAAAAATTTACCAACCAAATGGAGAGCAAAAACAAATAAATAGAAAGCAGGAGTTGCAATTTTTGCTGATAAAATAGACTTCAAAGCAACAAAGATCAAAAGAAGCAGAGAAGGATATTACATAAAGATAAAAGGATCAATGTAACAAGAAGAGCTAAAGATCCTAAATATAAATGCACCCAATACAGAAATACCCAGATATATAAGACTTATAAAGAGACTTGGACTCCCACACCATAACAGTGGGAGACTTACAGATCAATGAGACAGAAAGTTAACATCGATATTCAGGACTTGAACTCAGATCCGGAACAAGTAGACTTAATTAACATTCATAGAACTCTCTACTTTAAATACACAAAATATACACTCTTATCAGTACTACATCACACGTATTTACAGGTTTAAATGAAATATTGGTTGGCTGCTTGTTAATTATTTTCTTCCCTCATTTTTTTTTAATGTCTCTATTATTAAACATAATTACAGGCATACCCATTTTTATACTGCATTTTAGCTCGGGCAATAAAGCAACACCCCTGTTCTCTCTCCCTCTTCCTTTTCCTCTTTCTTCCTTTCCTTTATTCTTTTCTTTTTTTTCTTTTTGAGACGGAGTTTCACTCTTGTTACCTAGGCTGGAGTGCAATGGCGCGATCTCGGCTCACCGCAACCTCTGCCTCCTGGGTTCAGGCAATTCTCCTGCCTCAACCTCCTCAGTAGCTGGGATTACAGGCACGCGCCACCATGCCCAGCTAATGTTTTGTATTTTTAGTAGAGACGGGGTTTCACCATGTTGACCAGGAAGGTCTCGATCTCTTGACCTCGTGATCCACCCGCCTCGGCCTCCCAAAGTGCTGGCATTACAGGCTTGAGCCACCACGCCCGGCCCTTTTTCTTTTTTTTTATTCTTTTTCTTTCTTTCTCTCTTTCTTCCTCTAAAAAAAGAAAAAAATAAAAGAATTAAAAAAAAATAAATCTTCTAGATTACTGTTTGAGGTTTTGTTAGTTTTTTTTTTTTTTTACATAAAATAATAGTAAATGTTGATCTTTTGATCAGAATTTGTTAATCTTTTATATTATATGTTTATATAGAAGCAAGCATTTTTGTTTCTAATTAGACAAAAAAATGTGTTAAGAATTGTTTTAATCTGTTGAGCAGTCCACATTAGAGGATAATTATAATCCTGAAAAGTATTGGTTAAGCCATTGGTTCATTTATAACAATCAAAGTAATATCTCTGTTTAAACTACTTGTTAGGCCTGGTGTGGTAGCTCACACCTGTAATCCCAGCACTTTGGGAGGCCAAGGTGGGAGGATCACTTGAGCCCAGGAGTTTGAGACCAGCCAGGGCAACATAGTGAGACTCCTGTCTCTGTAAAAAGTAAAATTAGCCAGGTGTGGTGGTGTGTGCCTGTAGTCCCAGCTGCCTGGTAGACTGAGGTGGGAGGATTGCTTGAGGCCAGGAGTTCGAGGCTACAGTGTGCTATAAATGACACCACTGTGTTCCAGCCTAGATGACAGAGTGAGACCCTGTCTCAAAAAATGAAAGAATAAACAAGCAAATAAACTACTTTTTACACTCCTGCCTTCTTCAGTCTGTAGTATTTGCCAGGTATTTCGGAAACAAATTTGAATATGGTGTCGGCCCCACCCTTAAAGGTGTCTCAGCATATTTAGAGGTATAGAAAAATAAGTAGATAATTAGCACATAACTTCATAAATCACATGTATTTATATCTATCATGTTATGACCGCATTAGAAAAGGGATACTAAGTATTAGCTATAAAAGTTCTAAGATACTGTTCTTCTGTAGAGAGTTTAATCTCTAGGGAAGACAGGATGTATTATGGAAAGAAAACATATATAAAAGCAACAAGGTGGGAATGTGTATAGTGTTTTCAGGAAGCCATAAAAAGATAAATTTGACTGGAAGAAGGGGTTTGTGGAGGGAAACAAATTTGGATAATACGTTTAACCTTTAATAATGGTCTTATTATTTACAGGATATTGTTATGCACAAAGTTCCTTAGGAAAATTGAGGTATAGATCAGAGACTATGACTGATGACTCTTCAAATTTTTATAGCCAGATGCCAGGAAGATCAAGATTGTTTATAGGCTGGTTTTGGTGGTGCACACCTGTAGTCTCAGCACGTTGGGAGGCCAAGGTGGGAGAATCACTTAAGCCCAGAAGTTTGAGACTGCAGTGAGCTATGATGGTGTCACTGAATTCCAGCCTGGTCACATACAGACCCTGTCTAAAAAAAAAAAAAAAAAGACTGTTTATTGACCCTTTTTTGTTGGTTTCACACTTTTGTTCATTGAGAGTTTCTGAGTGAATAAACTAGCTTCTTTTATTTGTTTTTCTACTCACTAGTGTTTAAGTTAGCTCAATTTATTTCTCATCACTGGTATACAGGCTAAAAGTTTTGTTTTGCTTTTGAAAATCATTTGTTGCTGGGCACGGTGGCTCACACCTGTAATCCTAACACTTTGGGAGACTGAGGCAGGTGGATCACAAGATCAGGAGTTCGAGACCAGCCTGGCCAACATGACGAAACCCCATCTTTACTAAAGATACAAAAAACAAAATTAGCCGGGTGTGGTGTGGCACGTGCTTGTAATCCCAGCTACTCAGGAGGCTAAGGCAGGAGAATTGCTTGAACCCGGGAGGCAGAGGTTGCAGTGAGCTGAGATCATGCCATTGCACTCCAGCCTGGGCAACAGTGTGAGACTCCATCTCAAAAAAAAAGGAACGTCATTTGTTGTGGGTCATATACCTCTGTGCAGGATGACATTAATTGGTGACATTAACTAGTTTCATTTGAACAAGTAATAGAGAAATATGAGGGATTATTTTTCTATAAGTGCCACTTTGTGAGAAAAGATTATAAACGGAGTCTTGATATAGTTAAATGCAGCTTTAATGTTTTTTTTTTCCCCTTTTTTTAATG
>NW_016107316.1:17297012-17302634 GCF_001604975.1 Cebus imitator | reverse complement strand
TAAATCTTAAAAACAGAAAATATGATATGGAATGACCAAGTTCTGACGTTCCATATAGTTTTTATTTTTATTTATTTATGTATTTTACTTTTTTTGAGACAGTCTCCCACTGTTGCCAGGCTGGAGTGCGGTGGCACAATCTTGGCTCACTGCAACTTCTTCCTCCTGGGTTCAAATGATTCTTCTGCCTCAGCCTCCTAAATAGCTGGGACTACAGGCGCATGCCACCACTCCCGGCTAATTTTTGGTTTTTAGTGGAGACGGGCTTTCACCATGTTGGCCAGGATGGTCTTAATCTCTTGACCTCGTGATCTACCCGCCTCGGCCTCCCAAAGTGCTGGGATTATAGGTGTGAGCCACCATGCCCAGTCAACAAGGTTTTATTTTTAATAGTTTTTCTTTTTGTAAGATGTAGTCCTAGGAAACCTTGCTCACGCCCTTCTTGCACACCTCCTACTCTTATCACCACCACTTCAGTTGTTAGCTAGTTTATTCTCAAATTATTCATCATGTAAGGACCAATTTTTTCCCTCCAGTCCATTGTGGACTGATAGTGGTGTAAAATGCATTCAGAATGGCCCAGCAATGTTACATTTCTATGAAAGTGCCTAAGTGTTCCTGCTTTTATACTTATCTTGTTACAGTCCAGTCTGTGGACATTTGAACAGCAATAGTTTAGATGATTTTTCAGCTTTACTTTTAAAAAGGGTGAGAGGGTGCCAAATTTCATCTTTAAAGGAGAAAATACATGAAATGATCTTGTCTCTTTTTTAAAAAAATTCAGAACAAAAAATAAGCCCACCTCCCTAGTAAATAATTAACTATTTTGATGCTTCATTAGCATTGTGCAGACATCATGACATCTCCAAATCACTACTGATCCTTTCTCAAAAGTAGCTACTGTCCTAACTTCTGTCAATTTGGGTCACATTGCCTATTTTTAAAAATTTTAAATTAGATTATAATATATATAAAGTACTTTTTCTCTAAAAGGCTTGGAACCAGAAATGTTTTGGAGTTTGGATTTTTTTAGATTTTGAAATGTTTGCATTATTTGAGTTGAGCATCCAAAATTCAGAAAGTTCAAAATCCAAAAAGTTCAAAATCCAAAATGTTCCAGTGGACATTTCCTTTGAGCATCATGTTGGCACTCAAAAATTTTCTGATTTTGGGCATTTCATGTTTTCTGATTTGGAGTGGTCAACCTGTATTCATTAAAGTACACATATGATAAGTATACACTTATAGGATTTTCACAAACAAAACAGTACTATAAACTAGCAACCAGATTAAGGAGCAGAATACTGCCCTAGTATCTCTCCTCTGAGCTCCCTTCTGGTCACACCCATTGCCCCAACGTAACCACTCTAACAACTTCTTATAGCATAAGCAAGACATGTCTGGAACAGGATAATGTCCAGAGAAAGTTTTTAAACTTATGTAATCAAGTCATACTTAAATAATTTTTTGCTAGTACATTATTTGCATGTGTGTAAGAATCATTCACCTTCTGTTGTGTAGAAATACATCAGATTCTTGTCTTTTTTTTTTTTTTTTTTTTTTTACTTGGGATTCTTAAAACTATATAGTATTTTCATTGTATAAACATCCACCAGTACCCAAATTCATTTATCCTACCATTGATGAACATTTAGGTTATTCTTATTTTTTGCCTATTATGATTAATTCTACTTTTAGAAAAAAATTTATTTTTGTACTTATTTCTGTTGGATATATACTCCAGAGTAGAATTAGCTATACTATATACAGCCAAGCAGTTTTCCAAAGTAGTTGTACTAGTTTAAATTCTCACCAGCAATGTATGAGCATTCCCACTATTTCACGTGATCACTAACAGTTGGTACCATCAGTGTTTTAAATTTTGAACTTCAGTGAGTGTGTAATAGTATTACATGTGGTTATAAGTTGCCTTTCTGTGGCTGCTAATGGAGTTGGACACCTTTTCATTATTAATCATTTTGATATCATATTTGTGCAATGCTTGTTTTGGTCTTTGCCCATTTTTCTGTGAATTATCTTTTTCTTAGTAACTGTAGGAGTTATTCATGTATTCCTTTGTTGCATATATTTATTGCAAATAACTTCTGTGACTTGACTTTCACTTTTTTTTGTTTGTTTGTTTTTGAGACGGAGTCTCGCTCTTGTTATCCAGGCTGGAGTGCAATGGCTCGATCTCGGCTCACCGCAACCTCCGTCTCCTGGGTTCAGGCAATTCTCCTGCCTCAGCCTCCTGAGTAGCTGGGATTACAGGCACGCGCCACCATGCCCAGCTAATTTTTTGTATTTTTAGTAGAGACGGGGTTTCACCATGTTGACCAGGATGGTCTCGATCTCTTGACCTCGTGATCCACCCGCCTCGGCCTCCCACAGTGCTGGGATTACAGGCTTGAGCCACCGCGCCCGGCCCGACTTTCACTTTTTTAAAGTTATGTTTTGATGAATAAAACTTTCTAATATACCGAGTATGTCCTTTTCTTTAGAAAATTGCCTAGTACATTTAATATGAAGATAGTTTTCTCTCTGTGTGTGTATATGCATGTGTGTATACATATTTTAATGAAAGCTTTATTCTTTTATCTTTTATGTTTAGATCTCTAGACCATGTGGAATTTTTCTGTATTATGTGAGATGAGGATCATCATTTTATTCCTTTTACCCTGCAGGGATATCTAAATTACCTAGCACCCTTTTTTGAAGACTTCTTTCCTTTATTGCAGTGTCTTCTGTGTGATAAGTCAATTGACCATATAGTTATGGTTTAGTTTCTGGACTTTGCTTTGTTCTGTTATGTTTTGTCTTTCCTTATAACAGTACCACCCTGTTTTAATTACTTTAGCTTTATCATTAATCCTGATATCTAATAGTTTAATTCTTTCTGCTCTTCAATGTTTTTTTTTTTTTTTGAGACGGAGTTTCGCTCTTGTTACCCAGGCTGGAGTGCAATGGTGCGATCTCGGCTCACCGCAACCTCCGCCTCCTGGGTTCAGGCAATTCTCCTGCCTCAGCCTCCTGAGTAGCTGGGATTACAGGCATGCGCCACCATGCCCAGCTAATTTTTGTATTTTTAGTAGAGACGGGGTTTCATCATGTTGACCAGGATGGTCTCGATCTCTTGACCTCGTGATCCACCGGCCTCGGCCTCCCAAAGTGCTGGGATTACAGGCTTGAGCCACCGCGCCCGGCCTGTTCTTCAATGTTTTCTTGGCTTTTCCGACTGATCTCATCTTCATGTAAATTTTAAAAGCAGCTTGTCAGTTTCCATGTGTCACCTGTCCCATCAGCCTGCTATGATTTTGGTTGGGGTTGCATTGAATCTATAGATAAATTTTAGTTCTGTTGACTTTTTTTTATTGTGTTACTGTATTTTTTGCAGTTCAATTTTGTTCATTAATGCTATGGATTTTTCTGTCTTATAGGTCTTTACACATTCTTATTAGATTTATTCCTTAAATTTTTTTATTCTTTCGTGAATGACTTTAACTTTTTTTGCTTTATAATTATGTGTTGCTGATATATAGAAATACAGTTTTTATAAATTGACTGTGTCTGTGAAGTGTCTAGGATTTTACCTGATTTATATGTGAGCAAGTTAGCTTCTCATGGATGTTACCAGAAGAAGCAAGTGTCCTGGGTTGTAGAAAAAATACTGTATTACCCATGATATAGTAAGCAGTATGACTATCAGCATACTTTTTGTGTCACCTTTCTCTTACCTTAAGACTCATGTTGATGAGATAGAGGCCTAGGTATATGCTATTCCTGCAGTGCATTTGCATCTCAGCCGAGAAACATTGGTTTGAGGGATTCACTGCATTTAGCAGAAGCAAGCATATTTTGCCTGGGAAGAGACATTGCCTCATCTCATGGTTGCTCTGCAACTGCAAACATAACCCTGAAAGATGGCCCAGGTAAAGAGTGTTCTGGGACTTAAAACATTGTTGGCATTCCTTGCATGTACCCACAATAGCACTCAGGGCCTGTGATGGATTGCATCTCTGAACATTGACACTGGATATAACAACATTATAAAATTAGTTTTTAAAATCTGTTAGTCTATACATAGGTTTATTTTTAGGATTGTCTACTTATACAAACATGTAATTTATGAATATTGGCAATTTTATTTCTCTCTTTCTTTCTTTCTTTTTTTTTTTTTTTTCTTTTTGTACCAGCCAGGACTTACAGTAAATAATGGAACAAACATGGTTATCAATTATCCTTTTCATTCCCTATCTTTAAGATAAAACTTTTAATATTATAATTTTTTTTTTTTTTTTGAGACAGAGTTTTGCTCTGTCACCTGGGGTATAGTGCAGTGGTGTGATCTTGGCTCACTGCAACCTCCTCCACCTCCAGGGTTCAAGTGATCCTTGTGCCTTGGCCTCCTGAGTAGCTGGGATTACAGGTGTGCGTCACCACGCCCAGCTAATTTTTGTATTTTTAGTATACACGACTTTTTGCCATGTTGGTCAGGCTGGTCTCAAACTCCTACCCTCAAGTGATCTACCTGCCTTGACCTCTGAAAGTACTGGGATTATAGGCATGAGCCACTGTGCCCAGCCTTTCAAAATTATGTTTTAAGAATGATGTGTCATAGTAGGTTGTTTGTAGACATTCTTTAGTAGATGAAGTTCCCTTTTATTTGTAATTTACTAAACGATTTTATAATGCACAAAACAAAAAAGGATTTTGTAATTCAACAGATGTTGAATTTTATCAGTTGCTTCTCCTTCATGTACATAATTCTTATAGTGAATTACATTGATTTTACGTATTAAATGTTAAATCAACCTTGTGTTCCTTGGATAAACCAACTTGGTTGTGATATGTTATTAATCCTACATATCATTAGATTTTTATCTGCTCATATTTTGCATTTAACTTTTTTATTTTATTAAGATTTGCCTGCATTTTTTCCCCATATAATGCCCCTGTCAAAATTTTGTATCATAAAAAACTTAGTAATTGGTTTTTGGTTCTTTGAAAGAATTTTTATAAGATTGTTGTTTTTGTAGGCTGGGCATAGTGGCTCACACTTGTAATCCCAGCACTTTGGGAGGCCAAGACTGGCAGATCACCTAAGGTCATGCGTTTGAGACCAGGGTAGCCAATATGGTGAAATCTTGTCTCTACTAAAATGACAAAAATTAGCTGGCCATGGTTGTGGACACCTGTAATCCCAGCTGCTCTGGAGGCTGAGGCAGGGGAATTGCTTGAACCTGGGAAGTGGAGGTTGCAGCGAGCCAAGATCACGTCATTACACTCCAGCCTGGGACAAAAGGAGACTTTGTCTCAAAACAAAAAACATAAAGATTGTTTTTCTTCCTTAAAAGGTTTGGGGGCTGGGCATAGTAGCTTACTCCTATAATCCCAGCACTTTGGGAGGCCGAGGTGGGCAGATTACTTGAGGTCAGGAATATGAGACCAGCCTGGCCACCATGCTGAAACCCCATCTCTACTAAAAATACAGAAATTAGTCTGATGTGGGGGCAGGTGCCTGTAATCCCAGATACTTTTGAGGCTAAGGCAGGAGAATTGCTTGAAGCTGGGGGCACAGGTTGCAGTGAGCTGAGATTGTGCCAATGTACTCCAGCCTTGGAG
>NW_016107316.1:17287663-17296932 GCF_001604975.1 Cebus imitator | reverse complement strand
CCCCATCTCTACTAAAAATACAAAAAATTAGCTGGGCGTGGTGGCGTGTGCCTGTAATCCCAGCTACTCTAGAGGCTGAGGCAGGAGAATTGCTTTAACCTAGGAGACAGAGGTTGTGGTGAGCGGAGATCATGTCATTGCACTCCAGCCTGGGAGACAGAGCAAGATTCTGTCTTAAAAAAAAAAAAGTTTGGGAGAATTTCCTGATAGAAGTTTAAGCTTAGGCTAAAATATTTCTTTTTAGGGATATTTTACTTTTAATTAGAGTTTAACGTAAATATGATAAAACACACAGATCACAAGTCTATAATTCACACACGTGAATGAGAATATGAGTTAGAATAAATGAGAATACTTACAATTCCTTGACTTGGGGAAAAATTCTATTAGCCTGGGCAGCACTATTATATCTTATATTCAATGAATGACAGTGTTAAGTTCACAACATCTGTGTAGCTCTGGAAAATAGGCTAAATAAAAGCAAGTGTTATGCTTCAAATTGTATTCCCTTCAAAAAGATACGTTGAAGTCTAACCTCCAATACCTTAGAATGTATCCTTATTGGGGAAAGAGTTGTCGTAGACTTAATTAGTTAAGATGAAGTCTTACTGTAGTAGGGTGGGTCGTTAGTCCATTAAGATTGGTGTCTTTATAAGATGGGTCATATGAAGACATGGAGACATGAAGAGAGTGCCATGTGAGGATGGAGACGAGGTTGAAGGGATGCTGCTATAAGCCAAGGAATGCTGAAGATTGCTGGATGTTGCCAGAAACTAAGAGAAAGGAATGGAATGGCTTATCTCCCAGAAGGAATTGCCTCTGCTGACACTTCGATTTTGGATTTTCAGCCTCCAGAACTGTGAGAGAAATAAGTCTGTTGTTTTATGCCACCTAGGTTATGTACTTTTAAAATGACAGGCCTGGAGAATTAATACAGGGCGTAAAGTTCATTATTCAGTATACAATGTATTCAGTACATTATATTCTGGTGAAATCTTTTAAAGTATTATATAGTCATCATCTCTGCTGCCATAGTCTTTCTGTTAATGTTTTAATCATCTTCTTTAAGTGAGACTTGCAGCCAAAGCTGAAGGGCAAGGAAGCTTATACATACAAGGGTTTGATGTCACCTACTTTCTTAATTTCTTTTTTTGGTGGGGAGACAGGCTCTCACTCTGTCACCAGGCTGGAGTGCACAGCCTACTGCAGCCCCAACCTCCTAGGCTCAGGTGATCCTCCTGCCTCAGCTTCCCAAGTAACTGGGATTACAGGCATGCTCCACCACACCCAGCTAATTTTGTATGTTTAGTAGAGTCAGGGTTTCACCATGTTGGCCATTCTGGTCTCAAACTACTGACCTCAGGTGATCCACCTGCCTTGCCCTCCCAAAGTGCTGGAATTACAGGCATGAGCCACTGCACCCAGCTGAGCATCACTTTTTTAAGATACATGCAAAAAGACGTTGAAACAACTAAATACCCCCAAAGATGAAATTGCATTCATTCCTCACATTATACTCCAAGATAAATTCTAAAGAAATTAGAGTTATAATAAATGTAAAATATGAAACCAAGCACTACAGGAAAACATGAGTGAATTTTTAAAACCTGAGAATAATGAAATTTTTTTCTCTGATGCTTCTTGAAGGGTACGTGTTTATCTTTTTGCCTAGCAAACCCACTGCTAAGAATCAGTCTCAGAGACAAACTGTCAAAAATACAAAATGACAGAAATTAAGCAGCGATTTTCCAACTTGAGCATGCGTTAGAATCACCCAGAGAACATATGATGCAGATTCCTTAGCCTCACCTTCAAAGTGTCTGATTCAATAGATCTGGGCTTACACCCAGTAATTTTCATTTCTAATAGATTTTAAGTAGTAATGATGTTCTGGGTACCACATCTTAGAACCACTGGTTAAGATGTAGTCATGAGAACAAAAGACCAGAAAGAACCCAAATACCCATCAATAAAATCTGGTGGAAGAGATCATGGTAGATATACACAATGGAATTCTATGCAACTATTAAAAAGAATGCAGAAGAGCTCCATATTCTATGCTAGGATATCCTCCAGGATACATTGAGTTTTTTCATTCAAATCAAAGTGACTCCACACTGGTTGACAGAGTAAGACCCTTTCTTTAAAAAAAAAAAAAAAAAAAAAATCAAAGTGCTAGACAGTTAGTGGTGTATGATCTTTTGTTTAAAGAAGTAAGTAAAAGTATTAAAACAGGCTGGGCATGTTGGTTCATGCCTATATTCCCAGCATTTTGGGAGGCCAAGGTGGGTGGATCACCTGAGATCAGGAGTTCCAGACTAGCTGGCCAACATGGTGAAGCTCAATCTCTACTAAAAATATAAAAATTAGCTGGGCGTGGTGGCAGGCACCTGTAATCCCAGCTACTTGGGAGGCTGAGTCAGGACAATCACTTGACCCAGGAGACAGAGGTTGCAATGACCCAAGACCACCCCATTGCACTCCAGCCTGGGCAACAAGAATGAAATTCTGTCTTAAAAAGGAAAAAAAAAAAAAGTATTAAAACATATATGCTATATTTTCACAAAATAAAGGAAAAGTATGAATAAAAACAATGAAAGGGCAAACAAAAACCTATTAAACTGATTTTCTATAGAGAAAGAGAGAGATAGAGTAGTGTAGTTAAGGAAGAGAGCTAGACTTCTATGAAATAGGAGTCTAGCTTGGGCCAAAAGTTATGCAGGATTTGCCTGGGACAACTTTCTGTGATAGGTAGTAAAAAAAAAAACCTCAAATACTGGTGGAACCACGTGCTCAAGAGCGTTTACAACTTGAAGGAAGTTCCGTTAAGTCAAAATGGGACAATTGGGGTGTTAAATATATATATTTTTAGATATTATATGTAGTTTGGTATACAGTATCAAATCTTTGATATTTGCATTTGATTTTAATATTTCAAATATATAAACATCTATGAGAACTTGCTGGTTTTAGTTATTGTATGAGTTTTCTGAAGCTGCAGTTTATCACAAAGTAGCTGGCTTAAGCAAACATTTATTCTCACAGTTCTGAATGCCAGAAGTCTGAAAGCAAGATGTTGGTGTGTCTGCACCCCTTATAGAGGCTTTAGGGGAGAATCTGCTCCTTGCTTTCTCTAACCTTTTCCTTGCTGACTTCCTTGCCTTATGAACACATTACTCCAGTCTCTGCTTCTGTCTTCACATTGCCTTCTCATCTGTATCTGTCTTCTCTTAGTGTCTCTTCTGAAGAGATTTGTCATTGGCTTTAGGATCCACTTGAATAATCCAGAATGATCTTCTTGTCTGAAGATCCTTAACTCAGTTATACCTGCCAAGACTCTTTTCCCAAATAAAGTAACATTCACAGGTTATGGAGCTTAGAATATGGACGCATCTTTTTGGTGGCCACCATTATCAGCCAGCTATACATTACCTAGTCATTACTCTGAAAATGAAGTTCAAGTATTGGCTCTGCTCCTTACTGGCTGTATATCATTTGGCAAATTAATTGAATTTCCTGATATGTAAAACTTAGATAATACCATAGTAATGTGCAGATGAATATGTATCTTTGAAATTTATTTTTGTATATAAATATATAGCCTTAAGATAATTCTCGCATTTTTTTTTTTTTGAGACGGAGTTTCGCTCGTTACCCAGGCTGGAGTGCAATGGCGCGATCTCGGCTCACCGCAACCTCCGCCTCCTGGGTTCAGGCAATTCTCCTGCCTCAGCCTCCTGAGTAGCTGGGATTACAGGCACATGCCACCATGCCCAGCTGAATTTTTGTATTTTTAGTAGAGACGGGGTTTCACAGTGTTGACCAGGATGGTCTCGATCTCTTGACCTCGTGATCCACCCGCCTCGGCCTCCCAAAGTGCTGGGATTACAGGCGTGAGCCACCGCGCCCGGCCTAATTCTCGTATTTTTATTTGCATAGAAAAATATCATAAGGATGCCAACCAAAAATTTTAGTTATTTCTAGAAGTATAATTTGAGGAGCTTAGGTAGGAGTAGAAAGAAAACTATGCTAAGAGAGAGTAGATATGAGAATTCAGTGAACTCCTGCTAAAATGAACCTAGTACAGTGTTAGACATATAGAAGATACTTGTCCACTGTTATTATTAAAAGTAAAATTATATGTCTTCAAAGATACTCAATATAGTGAGTAAAAATGAATTATGAGAGATAAGTTCCTCAGTAAAGTTTAACTCTTTATGTTTAAGCCTTTTTTTTTTTTTTTTTTAAATGATAGGGTCTCGTACTATCACCCCTAGGCTGGAGTGCAGCCTCCCAGGTAGCTAGGATGTGTATGCCACCATGCCCAGCTAATTTTTTAAATCTAGAGACAGGGTCTCACTGTGTTGCCTAGGCTGGTGTTGAGTTCCTGGCCTCAAGTGATCCGCCCACTTCAGCCTCCCAAAATGAGGCCGAGGATTTTTGGGGGTGGATTATGGGTGTAAGCCACTGTGCCAGGCCTGTTTAAGTCTTATTTGCTGATTGTAATACTGAGCCTTTAATATTTTAAGTTAGAACAAGATTTAGGCAACATAGCAAGATTCCATCTCTTAAAACAAAAACAAACAAACAAACAAAAAACATTTTTTAAAAAAATTACCTGGATGTAATAATACACGACTGTGGTCCCAGCTGCTCAGGAGTTGAAGGTAGGCGATTGCTTGAGCCTGGGAGGTCAAGGCTGCAGTGGGTTGAGATTATGCCACTGTACTCCAGCCTGGGCAACAGAGTGAGACCCTGTCTTAAAAATAACATAAAATAATAATAAAGTTAAAATAGTGCTTAAGTTTCATAGAAGTTGAGATTAGTACTTAGCATTAAGTCAATTCTGGGAAATGTTTATACTGGTGGGTTCTGTAATTTTCATGATTTATTTTGGTTGGCTTAGTTAAATGCTTGTGGTTTCATTTGTTACAAAGAGCATTTGGCTTAAGGGTAAACATTCCAAGCAGTTTGTCCTGGTAATTACAGACAGCTTTATTGTAGCTTTTCTGGGCTACAAAGTAGAATTCTTAGATTTTCTAGTGGCCTTATGTTGGCTTTTTATTTTCTGTTTGTAATCAGGTGGTATTTGATGTAGGGGAGGAAATGTATAGTCTTAAGATTTCTGCAAGACATTGTTGAGAGAATAAACATAGTTAAATATTAACTTTTACTTTTTTCTCTTTAAAAACATTGGCCAAGTAAAAAAGATAGACAATAATAAGCATCGGTAAGGATATAGAGAAAGTGGCGTCATATATTCCTAGTGGAATTATAAAAATAATGCATCCATTTTGGAAAACAGCTTGGCAGTTCTTCAAGTTTAACATAGAATTATTGTAAGACCCAGCAATTCCACTCCTAGGAATGAACCCAGGAGAACTAAAAGCACATACATACAAAAATATGGACACAAATGTTCTTCATAACATTGTTCATAATAGCCAAG
Source organism: Cebus imitator (assembly GCF_001604975.1). Lineage (NCBI taxonomy): Eukaryota > Metazoa > Chordata > Mammalia > Primates > Cebidae > Cebus > Cebus imitator. The sequence continues at coordinate 17,291,483 of NW_016107316.1, read as the reverse complement.
AAGTAGAAACAGTCCAAATGTTCATCACCTGATGAATAGACAAAATGCTACATATGCATGCAATGGAATATTATTTTACAATAAAAATGAGTGACATATTCATACATATTGAAGCGCGAATGAGCCTTCAAAAGTAAGTGCTTTGTTGAAAAAGCCATCACAAATGAGCACTAATGTATGATTTCATTATATGAAATATACCTAATAGGCAAACTGAGAGAGACAGAAAGTAGATTACTGGTTACCTGGGACCAGGGACATACGTTGGGTAAAAGATGAGTAACAGTTAACACATATGGTATTTTTTGAGTGGTGATGATATACAACTTTGTGAATATACTGAAAGCCATTAAATTTTATGCTTTTTTCCCCCAGCATTATCAGAATAAATTTAATTTTGTTAGCTTACCAGGGAAAATTAAATCATTAACCACACAACAGATTGATTCTGAATAGATTGCAAAACCAAAGTTTAAACCTAAATCCTGACGTTTTTAAAAGAAAACAGAGAATAACATCTTTGTGGTCTTAGGATAGAGAATGATTCCTTAAATAAAACAAAAGATACTTAGTATACTGGGGAAATGACAAATGAGATTATTTAAATATATTTAAGTGTTTCTCATCAAAAGACAGAGAGAGAGAGAGGATGTATTAGTTTGTTTTCACACTGCCATAAAGAAATACCTGAGACTGGGTAATTTATAAAGGAAAAAGATTTAATTGACTCACAGTTCCACATGGCTGGGGAGGCATCAGGAAACTTAACAATCCTGACGGAAGGCAAAGGGGAAGCAACAAACTTCACATGGTGGCAGGAGAGAGAAGCGAGCAAGAGCAGGGAAAACTGCCTTAAAAAAAAAAAAACATCAGAGCCGGGCGCGGTGGCTCAAACCTGTAATCCCAGCACTTTGGGAGGCCGAGGCGGGTGGATCACGAGGTCAAGAGATCGAGACCATCCTGGTCAACATGGTGAAACCCCGTCTCTACTAAAAATACAAAAATTAGCTGGGCATGGTGGCGCGTGCCTGTAGTCCCAGCTACTCGGGAGGCTGAGGCAGGAGAATTGCCTGAACCCAGGAGGCGGAGGTTGCGGTGAGCCGAGATCGCGCCATTGCACTCCAGCCTGGGTAACAAGAGTGAAACTCCGTCTCAAAAAAAAAAAAAAAAAAAAATCAGATCTCTTGAGAACAGCATGGGGGAAGCTGCCCCCACGTTCCTACTTCAACAAGTGGGGATTACAGGTCCCTCCCTTGGCAAGTGGGGATTACAATTCAAGATGAGATTGGGAGCTGGGTGGGGTTGGCTCATGCCTGTAATCCCAGTGCTTTGGGAGGATGAGGTGGGTGGATCACCTGAGGTCAGGTGTTTGAGACCAGCCTGGCCAACATGGAAAAACCTTTTCTCTACTAAATGTACAAAAATTAGCTGGGTATGGTGGTGGGTACTTGTAATCCCAGCTACTCAGGAGGCTGAGGCAGGAGGATTTCTTGAACCTGGGAGACAGAGGTTGCAGTGAGCTGAGATCGTGCTATTGCACTCCAACCTGGGTGACAAGAGCAAAACTCCATCTCAAAAAACAAAACAAAAAAAAAAGAGATGAGATTTGGGTGGGAGCACAGAGCCAAACTGTATCAGAAGACTAACTAAAAAAGGAGTCCTATCTAGCATATGTAAAGAACTACACAAATCAACAAGAAAAAGACAGTTATTAATAAAACAACAGGAAGATAGGCAAAATAAAATAACAGGCTTCAAAATAGAGGTTATTCTATGACCAAGAAAGTGTTAACAAGTGTTCAACTTTCTTAGTAATCAGAGAAAAGCCTAATATAAACATAGCAACCAGGAGATTGAAATGAAAATGACATAAAATACCAAGTGTTGACAAGGATGTAGAAAACTACACATAAATGTAAAACAACCTATAGAATGTAAAAAGCCATATATAAAAAAGTTCCCGCTCTACAATATTTATATAAAATGTAAAAGAGGTAAAAGTAACCTCTGCAATGTAGTGCAGATATGGCAGTGTAGTGCTCATCCTTGAGGATAGTGGCTGGCTGGGATCACAGAAAAATGGCTGTGGGCTTAAAGTATCCTGTTTTTTAGCTGGGCATGGTGGTGCGTGCCTGTAATCCCAGCTACTCAGGAGGCTGAGGCAGGAGAATTGCCTGAACCCAGGAGACGGAGGTTGCGGTGAGCCAAGATCGCGCCATTGCACTCCAGCCTGGGTAACATGAGTGAAACTCCGTCTCAAAAAAAAAAAAAATAAAAAAAAAAAATAATAAAGTATCCTGTTTTTTAAATTTTTAAATATAAAAGCTTCATTGTGCTACCCACTTATAACATAACCTGTGTACGTTATATTTATTTTTTTTAGCCTTTGTTTTAGGTTCAGGGGTACATGTGCCGGTTTTTTTATATAGGTAAATTATGTGTCATGGGGGCTTGGTGTACAGAATACTTTGTCACCCAGGAAATAAGTGTAGTACGTGATAGGTAGTTTTTTGATCCTCACCCTTCTCTCACCCTTGACCCTCAAAGAGGCCTCAAATTTTATACTTCAGGCAAGATATATAATATACAAATTATATGTATATATGTGTGTGTGTGTGTGTGTATATATATGTGTATATATATATGTGTGTATATATATATATATGTGTGTGTGTGTGTGTGTGTGTATATATATGTATATATATAGTGATGGAGTGTCACTCTGTTGCCCAGAGTGGAGTACAGTAGTGCAATCTCAGCTCACTGCAACCTCCGCCTCCTGGGTTCAAGCGGTTCTCTTGCCTCAGCCTTCTGAGTAGCTGGGACTACAGGCGCATGCCACCACACACGCCGCTACTTCTACCTCTTTTACACTTTATGTAAATATTGTGCAGCAGGAGCTTTTGTACATGGCTTTTTACATGTTCCGTAGGCTGTTTTGAATTTATATGTAGTTTTTCATGTTGTGAAAATGTCACCCAATTAATTATTCCACTGCTTATGTGCATATGAGTGTTTTTCATCTGGAAATTTTTGTAGCTTAGTAGAGGGGGTGGTTTCACCATGTTGGCCAGACTGGTCTTGAACTCCTAACCTCAAGTAATCCACCTGCCACGGCCTCCCGAAGTTCTGGGATTACAGGTGTGAGCCACCGTGTCTGCCGTATGGTATATAAATTTTATCTTAATAAAGCTACTAAAAAATTGGTCAGTATCAAAGTATATTGAGGCTATGATTTCTTTTTGCAGCTCAACTCTCGAATTACTCAGTCATTTTTAAACATCGAGCTTATTGTACATCAGCTGTTTTCCATATAAAAACCTTTTCATAAAGGTTGGGATACAGAGCTAAACTAAGTACGACAAGTCAGCATCTTTTTTTATTTTTTGATACCGAATCTCGCTCTGTTGCCTCAGACTGGAGTGCAATGGTGTGATCTCTGCTTATTGCAGCCTCCACCTCCCAGGTTCCATTGATTCTCTTGCCTCAACCTCCTGAGTAGCTGGTATTACAGGCGTGTGCTACCATGCCCAGCTAATTGTTGTATTTTTAGTAGAGACAGGGTTTCACCATATTGGTCAGGCTGGTCTTGAACTCCTGACCTCAGCTGATCCGACAACCTCAGCCTCCCAAAGTGCTGGGATTATAGGCATGAGCCACCACGCCTGACCAAGTCATCATCTTAATTGTTTGCTGCTGTCTTCTTTAAATGCATCTACTGTGCTGTCCTTTCTTAGGACATCTAAGTAAATTGAAATACTATAGCCCAAAACTTGCATACTCCAATGAACTATTAGGCTTCTACATTTTTTTTTTTTTT